>NC_029789.2:8736607-8749668 GCF_000816755.2 Arachis ipaensis | reverse complement strand
AATACTTGATGTGTCCCGTGGCACTGGAGAGAACTTAAAAAATATATATTAGAAAAAAACGCGTATATTCACAGTGGATCCATGTGAGCGCTAAAATCACTCTATTTCGTTCTTGAAATGTTTAGTTCCGATTCTTTCTCAGTATGACTCAAATTAATAAATTATTCTAGATTTTACCAGAAATTATGGATAAGATAATCATTTCCAGATTCGGTGACTTTGATGATCGTATTTAAAACTTTCATATATTTGACAAATATATTTGAAAAACAAAATAGTTAAAATAATCTTAAATAAAATAAATTTAAATTTTTTTCTTTAACATTACTAATTTTATCTGCTTCTTAAAACTTATATTAGTGAAAAAAAAAAAACAGATAATATCACACTTAAGATTGGTTTTTTGAATTGGTTAGAAGGAGCCGGTTTTGTAAGTGAAAATTAGTATTTATAAATCTTACCACAAATTTGAATAAATATTTAAGGGTTTTTTTATTTTATGGTCAAATTAAAAAAGAAGATTTTCAATTTATTTTGGATAGAATGGGCAGTTGACTTAATTTTTGAAAAGTTCAAAATCTTTCTCTTATATAGAAGGTTATTTTAACGTTATTTGTGTTAGTTACTATCTTTTTTTAATTAATGCAAACCATGAAGATTTTATTGAGTATTTGTGACAAAATTAATAGTATTTGTAGAAATTTTATATGGAGAGAATTTTTTGATGGTAAGAAACCTTATTTTCTTAGTTGAAAAAAATTTGTCTACCAAAAATGCAGGGAGGACTGGGTTTGAGACCAGCCAGAGCTCTTAATAATGCTCATATGATGACATTAGCTTAAAAGATGATTTACCATTAAGATATTCTATGGGTACAGGTTCTACAAACAAATATAGATGCGATAGTAATCAAATTGACCATTTTTGAATAAAATCTCATTTAGAGACTAGGTGTAGGGCTAAAAACTCAAGTAAACATGTGGACTGATCATTGGATACCTGGTGTCAAAGATTAGCTAATCTTATCCCCGAATTTCTTATAGAAAATCGGATGGAGGACAAAGTGGTGAAATATGTGTCCGGCTCAAGCTGGAATTTTAATTTCCTTAGTAATTATCTAGATGAAGATTGGATTCCTATCTTGACTACAATCAAACCACCGAAGAGTGATATGGGAGAGAATCAAGTTGCTTAGTTACACACATCTAATACTTCCTTTATCATTAAGTCAGGTTGTTCGATTTATCTGGAGGCTAAGGATAACTCTCCAGCTGCGCTTTTCATGAAGGTTTGGAAATTGCAAGTCCCATAGTGACTTTGTATATTTTATTGGCTAGTAGCAAATAATTTTCTTTTCACAAATGAGCTTCGTTTTCGAAGAAAAATGACACCGAATGATTTTTGCTGTATTTGTGGTCTTTATCCTGAATCTGTGCTCCATGTCCTTCGAGATTGTAAAGTCATGCACAAGACGTAGAAGAGTATAGATAATTCATTGAGTGTGAATACTTTTTTCAGTAAACCTCTTTATCAATGGTTCCTGAAAAATTTATTGGCTCAATCCCACCACCAAGGTGTCCCTTGACCCCAGATCTTTGTTTGCACAATGAATATCCTCTTATTTTGGCGGAACAAGTTTATCTTTGAAACTGACCACTCTATGTGAGAAAATTTCATTTGTTAGATGGCTCTACAATCTACATATAGTTAAAGACTACTATTTTGCACAATCCAAACTTTCTCGAATCAGAAATAGAGTTGATTTCTTTTTTGAGAAATAAATCAGATTGATGCCCCCTGCCTCGCCATTCTTAAAATTAAATACTGATGGCTCAGTCACAAAAGAAGGAACTGCGACTTGCGGTGATATCATAAGGGATCATAATGGTAAGCTTTTGGCATGTTTTAGTGCTAATTTAGGTATTTGCTCTGTTATTTAAGCTGAACTATGGAGAATTCTTCTTGGATTGGATTTGGCTATCAACCTTAGTATTCATAACCTAAGTATTGATGTGGATTTAAAGATTGTTGTGGAACTCTATTTGTGAAATACTGTTAATTTTCATTTTACTAAATTTCTTGTTGCTACGATTCATTCTAGATGTCACAAGTTTACTGCTTAAGAAATTCCACTACAACAATATAGATTATTTTTTAGGGTTATAATGTGTAAAAGAAAATTAAAATTTGTCAAAAAATAAATTTTGACACTATTTTAACTATGAAAATATGTTAATAAAAGTTTTGTCAAAAATAGTATTTTTAACATATAAGTGATTGTGAAAAAAATTTAAATCTTATTTTGATAAATATTAACTGTCAAAAATAATTTGTTAAAAAATTTTGAGAACATATTTTCTGTGATACTTATTAATTGTCAAAAATACTATTTATTTTGACACTTATTGACTATAAAATATTCTCAACAAAAAATTTTAACAAAAAATGAGATGAGATCTTGAAACTAAAGAATAACTTGAGATTTTGAAGATAAAGAATGAGTAGTATAATTCTAAACTGAGAGCAGTATGATGTCAAAATTAACAGAGCCAAAGAAAAAGAAAAATAGTGGAGTAAATTGAAAATAAATGAGTGTCAAAATTGATGAGTAATTTTCTACGGTCAAATTATTCATCAAGAAAACATAGAAAATTTGACATTTATAATATTTGTCAAAAATATATATTAATTTTGACATTTAATTATGGTGTTAAAAAATAAAGTGTTAAAATAACTCTATTTTCTTGTAGTGTTCAGCATAAATTCACGAAAGCAAATGCTTGTGCTAATCGCCTGGTGGCACAGGATCATAATTTACAATTAGGATGCCACTTTTTTTTTAGTTTACCTTCTGCTATTTCTTTTTTTTATTTCATGACTAAAAGTGTTCATGGTGTGATTTAGATTTGATGATTTTTTAAAAAAAAAAAAATTCGATCTGATCCAATTTTAAGAGGTTTAAATTGGATTGAATTTGTGGTTTTGTAAATTAAAAAAATTAAATACATATAACAAGTCTCAACAATATCTTAAAAAGTCAACAATAACATAACAATAGAAATAAAATTATAAGTTAATTAAAATAAATAAATAAGTAACTTTTTTAACATAAAATATTTATCAAATAATAATACATGAATAATATAAAAATGTATAATAAATTAAACATGTTATAAGTATAATTGTAAATATAATAATAAAATAATTGTAAATTAATAGTTTATTTCTCATATATGTTTTTTAGTCATTTCTCACACACACATATATATAGAAACCCAAAACTCCTAATCTTTATTTGCATAACCTCTCTTCAATTCAGAGATCCCTAAGGCTGTCCATACTCCATCCAACCTCTCTGCAGCCACCCCCTCGTCACCCTTCTCACCGCATCGTCACACCTCACTGTGCCATTACCCTTACCGCGTCGTAATTTCTATTTGCGGCGTTCCTTTTCGTAACTCTGCCGTCGTATCCATTCTCCTCTTTGTTGTCGTGTCTTCCACCTCGTCCACTGCTTTTTTCTTTGGCTCGTCGTTGCGTCTCCCCATTGCGTTATTTCGAAAGAAGTTACCATCGTGTTATTTAGACTTTTTGTATAAAATCTTGCAATTTTTGTATAAGATAGATACTTGTAGCTCTATTCATATGAAAATTAATAATTAGTTAGAACTATTATGTAGATGGGGAATGGGGTCCCCGCGGGGAATGGAGTTCCGTGGAAAATGGAGATGGGGAGCAATTTTCCCCCACGGCGGGGAATGGGGCGGGGATGGGAAGTAAATCTGAGGGCGGAGATGGGGAGCAGGGAGGCATCCCCCGCCCCCGCCCTGCCCCATTAACATCCCTAATCGCGTCGAGTATATTTATATATATTTCCTCGTGCTTTAATTGATTGCCCGCCATTTCCTAGTTACGATATTGGTTTATACTTTATAGAATGCAACTTGTAAAATGCAATTTTTTCTTATTTTAAAAATTACACCTCATTTAATAAGCAAAAAAGTAATAACATGCTAAAGAAATGTTTAACTTTAACCATCTGCTTTGCTTAACATACTAAAAGTAAAAATTTAGTTCAAACTATTTAAGATGTGATGTTATTCTCTCATTCGTGAATTTTCTTTCCAAAATAAATCCTAAAATAATTAATATTTTCTTATTATACATTTTTTTACTTATATACTTCATTTGTTTGTATTGTAATTACCTATGGTTCCAATTCTCATTATTTTGGTTTCAATTAAATTGATACGAAGAAATCAACATTTACGGATTTAAATCCACAAATATAATTAATCGAAATTGAATGTATGTTCACAATAAATTTATTTTTTCAAGTTGGGATCGAACGTAGAAGGTATGCATATAAGTATAGCAAAGCTAGTAGTGGTCGGAAACAAACAATGATTACAAGGGTTTGATTTTACTTATAAAAGTAAATTTTCTGATAAAGCAAAATAAAATGTTTTTCCATAAAATAGTACGACTGTAAAAAAGATATTAGAATTTAGTTGAATTTAGGTGTATTTGTGAAATAAAAACAAAGGAATCAAAATGGACCAAATAATAAAATTATTCTATTTATCGTATTCTTTCTGTTTGTGTTTTATTTGTTTAAAGTTGTATCATGAAAATGGTAATAAAAGAAGAGAGGAGGGTTTTGATAGAGAAGGCAATGATGATTATTAATAGCGTCCGTGTAGCGTGCGCGTCAACCCTACATAGGGGATATTTTGGTAATCTACCGTGCATGCATCCATTGTGATGGGTGTGTGCAGAGGTGCACGAGAAACGAGGAAGGAAGTTGAGAGAAGTGATGACCTGCTATTCCCGGTCAAAGAGAAGTTGAGTGAGTGACTGTAACCTAACATACACTAGGTGCTGCTGCTGCTGCTAGAATTAATTCATTGATTGATGCACTGAGCACGATGCAGCAAGCAGGTAGCTAATATAAGAACACAGTGGTTTTGATTGACGCGCGCTTTTCACTACTGAGATCACATCCTTGAAGTGACAAAACCTTAAGCCTCCCCCCCGCAATTAACTGTTCTCAATCCCCGGCCCCCCCTCTCTAGCCGTCACTCTCCATCTTCTCTTTTCCCTAATCCAACCCTTCAATTACCGCTACTACCTATTAATTCAATTCAATTATTCTTCACTTAATTTACACGCCCAACTACCACTTCAATTTTATAACCTAAGCCTACATACTCATGTCTCTTCGCTGCCAATCATATTTCTTCTTTTTCTCATTAGCCCTAAAATACAATATTTATACAATATATAATAGAATTTAATTTTCTTATACTGTCNGTGCATTAAAATTAGATTTTATATAATATTAAGAACTTAATTTTAAAGTATTGTCAGTCTAAAAAATTGTTTTACACGTGCATTTAATCACATATCACAACATTAGTAAAAATAATTATCTTTTATATTGACTGCGTGAATGATCATTCAAAAAAACAGTTATAATTACACGACTATATAAAACATTTTATACTGTCAGTACAATAAAATTAAACTCATAATATTAATATAAAAAATTTGGTGTATATTTTAAGAAAAATATTGCTTATCATATATATAGTTCATGAATAAAATATATTTTGTTACTATAAATCTATAATACTTGAATAAAAAAACTCTTTTAATATGTATTTATATTTTAATATATATTTTATATTGACAGTTAATTTTGATAGTTGATTTTGGTGTATACAAAACATAATCGTTTGATGATATATGTATATGAGTGAACTATAATTTTAGTACCTTAAAATATGAGGTGGAGTATGGTGTATTAATTTTGTTTATACCGTGAACTAGCCGATCGATTGCCCCAAGTTTTGAAAATCTTTCTCGCTCAAGACTGCTGGTGTGCATGTGCCTTAAATTAATTAATTAGAAATGTTGCTGCGTTTGGGTATACGCATATATATCTTTATATAAGTTGAGATCGAGTTGAATAAAATTATAGAAAAAGCGGTGCCAATAATGGTCAGCTTAATCATATTTTCTCAGTCCACCAGAATCTAATATTGTTTCAATAAACAAAACTACTTTGCGTAACGCTTGCTTTGCTTTTATCAATTACTACGTACATGATTTAAATTTGTACGTATTCAATGAACTAATTTCTAAAAAAAATAGAAAAAGAAAAGCTTAATTTAAATCGAATAAGAAAACAAATAAATATTACTATGTATAGAAGAAGAAATACTATACTATATATAGAAGAAGATCGTAGGGGCAATTTAATATTGATGCATTGGATCACTTCAAGAATCGTGCAAACTTATATGCGTGTAGCTGTACTTTGCACCTTTATTTCGTTACTTTTGAGTTTTGACTTGCTCAGCATGTTTATGTTATTATGTACTTGTAACTTGTATGTAGGGGAAAATACTGAAAAAAACTTACATTATTTCTCGGGCAAAAAACCCAAATAAACCAAGGAGCATTTGAAATTACCTAAATCCGCCAAATCAAAAATCTTCACCTGTATCCACCAGGACCAATTATTATGTAATTCGAATCAATAAGATTCGAATTATGATATCAAGTAATTCGAATTGATTTCATTCGAATTATGTGCATGCAACGACTTAAAGTAATTCGAATCAATATGATTCGAATTACTATGAAGGTGACAATATAAGGTAATTCGAAACAACTTGTTTCGAAATATGTATGAAGAATTCGAGTCTTATTAATTCGAATTACTAGGTTATTTTGTGTTTCAACATAATTCGAAACAACTTGTTTCGAATTATAAGTTAAGAATTCGAGTTTAGTTAGTTCGAATTACTAGGTTAGGTTGTGCTAAATCGAAACAACTTGTTTCGAATTATATATATAGCACGAACCAGGGCTATATATATATGCTGTGAACTCATGATGCTGTGAACAAAGTGGGGAGATGGCTAGTGAGGAGAGTTTCCTAGTGTTGGTACATTATAGAGGGTCGATTAAGAGAAAAACTCGATCCGGCGTGAAGTTCACTGATAAGGATCCACTATGTATTATCGTGACGCCAACAACCACCTACGATGCTCTTGTTAGCTGTGTGCTGGATAAGCTTGGTCTCGAAGGAGTTAAAAGGGTCAAGAAGTTTTTCTACCGCATTCCAACAGCGGTGCTCCATGACACCGTGAAGTTTGATTGTTCCACAATCGGCAGTAACGAGGACTTGCAGGTTATGTTTCTTTGTCGTAGGCAGTTTCCCGAGGTAAGGACACCGGAGTTGTTGGCTAAGTTGGTTGATGTGGTATCTAGCTCGGGTGGTTCAAACCGGAATGCGAATACTATAGCCGCAGTTGCCGGGTCGAGCTCGAGACCTGCTGTTGCTTCGTCCTCTGCTCCTGTGTATGAGCCACCGATGCAGCCTGTTGCGTCCCCTTCGTTTGCCGTCGATCTGGGCGGGAATGTTGGAGATGAGGTTCGGCATGGGAAACATATTCCCACCGAGGTACATTGTCCCACACCGGCTGGTGTTGGTGATGGTTTGTTTGAGGATCCAGATGACGATGACGTGGAGCCGGATTTGATCGCTGATGAAAGCGGCGATGATGTTGGAACTACTGTTCCGAGAAGGGCTACAGGTGGATCTAGTTCTGGCACACAGCAGTATCCACCCCATTTTTCCTCGTTGGACCTGGATGCCATGCGGCAGGATGAAAATGCTCTGCTGCCCTCAGGATTTGGCGCTAGAGATACCGAGGGGTCTGCCGGTGTGAACGAGTTTCAGGTTGGCCAACAATTTCAGGATAAAGATGAGGCGTTGTTCAATGTGAAGACGTACAGTATCCGCCGAGGGGTCCAGTACAAGGTCGTTGAGTCTGACTATCGGAGGTATGTGGGAAAGTGTTCCGAGTTTGGGAATGGGTGCACATGGCTCATTCGGATGAGTCTCCGACAGCGGAAGGGTATCTGGGAAGTGAAGCGATACAACGGTCCGCATACATGTCTCGCCAGCTCCATCTCCAGCGACCATAGGAGTCTGGACTACCATGTGATATCCACCTTCATTATGCCGATGGTTAGGGCTGATGCAGCTGTGAACATCAAGGTCCTTCAAAATGCAACGGCCGCACAATTTGGGTTCAGGCCAACGTACAGGAGGGTATGGATGGCGAAGCAGAAGGCCGTTGCCGTCATATATGGGGACTGGGACGAGTCGTACAACGAGCTCCCTAGGTGGGTTTTAGGAGTTCAGCTGACGATGCCTGGCACTGTAGCCGTCCTCAGGACTTGCCCTGTTCGAGTTGGGGGACAGGTTGACGAGTCTCAAGTTTATTTTCATAGGCTGTTCTGGACTTTCCCCCCTTGTATCCAGGCATTCCGTCATTGCAAGCCTCTGGTGAGTATTGATGGGACCCATCTATATGGGAAGTATGGGGGAACACTGCTAGTCGCCATTGCACAGGATGGAAACTCGAACATCCTCCCCGTGGCATTTGCACTAGTCGAGGGTGAGAATGCTGAGTCATGGTCTTTCTTTCTTTCCCACCTCCGTGAGCACGTGACACCTCAGCCGGGTCTGTTAGTTATTTCAGATAGGCATAATGGCATCAAGGCAGCACTAGAGGCTCCGGATGGGGGATGGCTACCCCCAGCTGCGTACCGGGCGTTCTGCATTCGACACGTTGCATCGAACTTTGCATTGAGCTGAATATGTTTTAAATGATTGAAATTAGTTTCTAAAACAAACAACATTACCGCGAGGGATGAATCATAATGAATAACATAACATGAAACTATATACCATAACATAAAAGTGGATTACATCATAGTAAATGACATAACAAAACAATAAAGTACATACCATAACATCAAATAACATAACTACAACGTACATACCATAACAATGATAACCAACCAATAAGGTAGACAATATAAATATAACAACATGACATACACCACTATCCGTAAATCATCTAAATAGGTGCGATCCAGTGCCGCAACGGCGTGGCACCCGTGTCCGGAAACTCCTCCGTATAAGTGGCTCCTCATCCTCAATAGACTCGTCGCTGTCATCCGGAACTGGCTATCTCGGGGTCACACGCGCAGCATGCACGGGTCTGGATGATGACGGGCCGGCAACTGAATGTGACCCAATAGTCTGGGCAGATGCTGGGGTCCCACCCATGGCAAAAGGATGCGGGGGAGCTACCGTGGCAGGCTCGTTCAGATCTACATCCAGGGGTGCCTGTGTCCCTGTCGTCTGAACCCGTCCGGCTGCAGCCTCATCCTCCTGCATGATAGTCCGGATATCATCAAGGAAATGCGGTCCACCAAACTCGGCCACAATGCCATCACTAGCAAGCAAGTCTCCAAACATCGAGCTCGGATACGAGAAGCATATATAATACAAAACAATAACGGTACCTCGAGGCAAGGGGCCAGCTAATCTCATCATACCCAGATGGTCTAAGAGTGGGAAACCTCCAGAATATCCAAGACTGTAGTAACTGTAAAGGGCCAGCTAACTTCACCACATGTCTGTTGGTGACTCGGCACATGCACCTGTACAACCATGCAAGTGCCGCCGACCCCCAACTGTAGCGACCCATCTCCTCAAGCCGAGCAACATAAGGTAGCCATCTGATGTGTATACGATTGCCGGACTTGTCGGCAAAGAGCTGCGTGCCCAATAACATCATGATATAGGCCCGGACAAAGCGCCTAACTGTCTCCTCATCAGCCCCGTCTGGACACTCTGCAAATGTCTCCTGAAACCAGGTGCAGTTGACTGCGAATTTCTGCACCTGGTTCTCGGGAGGTAAAACACCAAGCAACTCATGGAACCACTGCCAAGCAGGTCTCCCACCCTCAATGTAAAGGTGGAAGTCTATCAGGCAACCACTAACGTAATTTCCGTCCACTGGCAACCCCAGCTGGTATGCGACGTCCTGAAGCGTGATGGTGCACTCTCCGAACGGCATGTGGAAGGTGTGCGTCTCAGGCCGCCACCTCTCGACGAATGCGCTGACTAGGGGCTCGTCTAGTCGGAACCATCTGTCATTCAGTCTCACAAGATGGTACAATCCGGCCATCTGCAGGTACGGAACGTACCTCTCATCAAGACGCATCCCCTGCTGCCGCCTAACGCTGGATATGCAACGACGAGGCTGGCCAGTACATAAACCGCATAATTAGAACAGATGCACAACCCACTAACATATACAATATGTTTCATAAGGAAGCAGAAAATAAATCGTCATGTGTAAAAGATAAATGAAACAAACGACCAACATTTTATACATACGAAAGGTTGGTCGTTTTCTCTGGGATTTGGTGGGGTTAGAGAAAGAGAAACTGATTCGAATGAACTTGCTTCGAACTCCTTTTATAGCCGAAACAGTTATAATTCGAATCAACTTGATTCGAATTACTATGGAAATCGGTTCTAGCCCTAATTCGAATCAACTAGATTCGAACCTCTCTAACATAAACTTCTCCTAGTAATTCGAATTAACTGAATTCGAAATAGGTTATGTAAATTCGAAACGTATTGATTCGAATTACATGATGTTTTGGATGAGTATAATTCGAATCATATTGATTCGAATTACGTTCATTTGTTGCATGTAGATAATTCGAATTATATCAATTCGAATTACTTGAGAGTATAATTCGAATCTTATTGATTCGAATTATATAATAATTCGTCCTGGTTGATTCAGGTATGAATTTCTGGTTTGGCTGATATTGGTAATTTTGAGCTCTCCTTGGTATATATTGGTTTTTTGCCCTTATTTCTCCTAGTTATTATATGTGCATTTAAACTAACTCCGTAGGTTGTTCTTTATATTTAAAACTATACACCAACATATATAATGTCCTGCTGACTCTTATAATTATTAGCTAATAAATAGAATAAAATTCATGTGAAAAAAGGTAGCACGTAGCAATAATAGCAAACACTACGTAACATTTGTAATTATATTTTTAAATATTTGATTGAGTATAATTTATTGTTTTTTATTAATAATTAATTAATAATATTTAAAAATATAGACTAAAAATATTATTAGAAAATTTTGTATTTATGTTGAACGTATTTTTTTTTTGGTATGTACAGTATCTTTTTAGTGTATTTTTATTTGATTAATTTATTTATGCATGATTAGCAAGTTACTCGGTGATAAAGACGAGGTTTGAAGTTTCAAGTTGTGGCTATACGTTTGGAACTTTGGCGATGAATATAAAAGTGATATCATGCCACGTGCAACATAATTTATAATATAGATATTGTCCTCTTGCATTGCACCTACACTACCTGATGAAAATTCATTGCTTAGAAAAAACTTAAATGAGTGGTGCAAATGCCAATAGTAACGCCCCTTTATGATTAGTCATTGGAATTCACGCGTACTGTGAAAATGACGAAATCATCCCCAAATTATTTTTAAATGGCTATATATATAATCCTTTCTAAATGTGATTTAATAATAATGAAGAGGAACTCACTCATCAGAAGTAGTAATTAGATAAAATTCTTCGTATAAAGATAAATAAGGTATTTTTGTTGAATATTAATATTTAAAATATATGTATTGTAAATATATAAAAAAGTGTTTAATACACAATATGTTGTTAAAATATTAATACGTATTTAATATATATTCTACGTATTGTTAGAGTAATGACACGTGTTCAACACACACTTTGGTATGAACAAAAATATTAATATTTTTTTCATATAAAAAAAACTTGGCCAAAATTCTTCGTACATACCTCGTCCTATATTTTTTATTATATTGTTGTTTATTCATGCAGAAAAAGTTACGGCAACGTCAAACATATTAACATGTTTTTAGGTAATTAAACTAAAGTAGTCACTGGTGAAATTATTAAACCCGTCAACGACAATGCAATCATTAAATGTAATAACCACTAGCTATTAAGGAGATGGTAATTAATTACTAATGATATTGAATGTGAGAGAAGAGATGTTTGTAAAGGTGCAGTGAGGAATGGAAGAAATTGAAGTAGTAAAAGGGAAGGAGGTGAAAATAAGAAAAAGAGGGTGGGGGGGCAAAAGAGAGGGAAGGAGAATGATGGTGGTGAGTTACAGTGAGAACAGGGGAACAGGAGGAGAGAGCAGAGAAGAGAGCAGTGACTCAGTGTGTTGGTGAGCAATTGCGTACACAGTCACTCCTATCATTAATGTATTCCCCTCCTTCAATTCACCCTACCTTCTCTCTCTTTCTCTCAGACTCAGTTGGGATCATTGTCTTTTCATCTTTTCAATTACTGTCTCCTCCTTATCACTGTTTCTGTTTTTGCTTTCGTTTTCCGTTACAATTAACTATGCTTGCTTCTTTAATTTCATCCCACTCATATATGCTACAAGTAATGTTCGGTAACCCATCAATTTTAGCCTAAAACAGTTCAAATTTTCTATTTTTCATATTATTTATTTGGTCCAGTCTCATACTCTCATTTATGATCATGTTCCACCACCCCTTTTTTTTAAGCTACATTTAATTGATTTCGATCATGAGAATTAATGTGTAATTTATATAGATATCTTTGATATTTAATTGATTTTTTATAAATTCAAAAGTTTAGTCATATTTTTACTTTTAACACTAAAAAAAAAAACATATGATGTTATTATAAAAGAAAAAAAAATTATCATCCATTTTAATTTTTGTAATTGTTCAATTTTTATTCTCAATGTAATAATTTTTTTATAAGCATTGTCTTTGTTATTTTTCATTCATTATTTTTTTAAAAATTTAGTTTGGAGAACGGATTCTTTTTAAAGGACGAAATTGAATATTAACTCTCTATTTTTAACCTTAAAAATATATAATATATCTTCTTTTCTTAAAAAAAAATTACTCACTCATCTCAATTTTGTAAATACTAATCATTATTCATGATGTAGTATTTTTTTTTAAATTGCTTTTATTTTTGTCACTTATTGTTTGATCATTTTGCATGGTAGAATTTGTGAAAATATTTTTAACTTAGCATCTATAATTTTATACACATAACATTCATAATTTCACACTTATAACATTTATAATTTTATACTCATTTTA
>NC_029789.2:8727260-8735426 GCF_000816755.2 Arachis ipaensis | reverse complement strand
ATTATTTATGATTCTTTAAATTATTTTTTTAATATTTTTATTTTATATTCATATTTTAGCTTATTTATTGATTTTAACCTAATTAGTTAACAATTATAGCTAAAAACTTGTTTCATAATTTTTTGTATTTCATTTTCTATATTTTATTTTATAATAGGCTCAGTGAAAAAATATAAATTTGTATCAAAGTTGTTAAAATATCTTCAACTTAACATCCATCATTTACTTTCAAATATATAATATTTATAATCAAGGTAACAAATTGAGACTATTTATTATTTATTTATTTTGCATGTCACAAACTAATAATAAAAATCATGGTGTAAAATATCACCTAATAGCTGCTATAAGTTTCCAAATTTTTTACTTTACCATTATAAGTTTTAGAATTTCATCACAACAATAGCTGCTATAAGTAACTTAGTTAATGTTACTTTAAATGATCTAAGCTCAGCACAAACGGCAAGCACTCCTGGCTTCACAACAAATTCAATTTATATGAAGATTGACAGTGACAATTTTTTTTTGCAATAGAAAAATCAAGTAGAAGCGATGATTGAAGGCAATGATTTGTTAGACTACATCACAGGATAGAGAATTCTTCAGCAATTTCTCAAAAATGGCGAGGTGAATCAAGAATTTCAGAAATAGAAAAAACATGATGCACTGTTGAAATCTTGGTTGTTAGCTTCAATGTCAAAACCATACACAACTCGAATGGTTAGTTGCGTTTTCACCTATCAGATCTAGAATAGGTTAAAAAGTCATTTTGCTTCACAAATTCGAGCTATAATAATGCAGTTGATAAATAAATTAAGAAATGCGCGAATTGGTGCTTCTAGGAGCAACTATGTTTTAATGATTAAAAGTGGGATTGATGCACTGGTATCAGTAGAAGAGACAGTGAGTGAAAGTGATCATGTGAATGCACTACTACATGGCTTGACAAAAGATTATACACCATTGCTCACTTCACTCTTAATAAGATCTCAAGGAATCATAGTAGGAGAGTTGGAGGCAGTGTTATTTACACATGAGAGCATGCTAGAAAGGTTTAGAAAGCTGAAACTAGGTTAATTGCTGCAAGCTAATATTGCTAAATCTAGCTATGCAAATCAATTTGATAAAAAAAAGTCTCAATAGAGGTTTCAAACAAATCTTGCTCAACAAGGGATGTTCAGAGGAGGTTTCAGAGGTAGAAGAATGTTTATGAGAGGAGGAAGGCAACCACAAGACTATAGTAGATGCTAGTTACAGTATATTGCTAAACCAAGAATTTAAAGCTATGAAAGATCACAAAATTATAAGACACAAAGATATGAAGCACAAGGCTATGCAACAAGTATGGCCATACAACAAGGTCATGTTGGTGTAAGTATGATGAAGATTCATCACTACAAGCTCAGCACACAAAACAGTACCCAAAAAGGACTCAACTAAATGAGCAGCAGCCAAGAGCAAACTTCACCAATGTACTGGCCAACTCTGTAACAATTCATGATTCAGTATGGTATCCTGACTCAGGAGCAACACATCATTTAACCTCAGATCCAAAATCCATAGCTGAAAAGAAGAATTATGAAGGAGTAGATCAAGTGGTAGTTGGTAATGGAACAGATTTGGCTATAAACTGTATAGAAAAATCTTATTTCAAAACTGATTTGAGCTCTAAAGATCTAATCATATGCATAAATTATTACTAGTACCTGATATTACTAAGAATTTGTTAAGTGTCTATCAATTTTCCTGTGATAATAATGTCTTTTTTGAGTTTCACTCTTATGGTTGCTTTGTTAAATCCCAGGATATTAAAGAAATAGTTCTAAAGGAAGATGTTGCAAAAGAGATGTATAGATTGCTCAATTTTTACCCAACACATTCACCATCTGCATTAATCAGTTCAGTGGAGTATGAATCCAATAATTACATGCTTTAGCATGTTAGATTTGGTCATGCCTCAGTTGTTGTTGTTTCTAAAGTACTAAAGCATTGTAATATTTTTATTTCATTGAATAAATCTATATGCAGTTCATGCTGTATTAGAAAGTCTCATTCCTTATCATTTTGCTCCCCTAGAGCTTGTCTATTCTGACATTTGGGGTCCTGATCCAATTTCTGATTCTAATGGCAATAACTACTTTGTTAATTTTGTTGATGCTTACTCCAGATTTACATGGTTATATTTGATTAGAAGTAGAGCTCAATTGAACTCAGCTTTTTTACAGTTTCAACAAATGGCTGAATTACAATCTAACACCAAGCTGAAAATGTTTCAAAGTGACAATGCTGTAGAGTATGTTTGTCTTTCAAAAATGCTACAGGCACAAGGCATCATCTATAGATTCTCATGTCCTCACGTTCATAAGCAAAATGGTACCAGTGAAAGGAAGCACAAGCATGTTGTTGAGATGGGATTAACCATGCTAACAACAGTCTCTATGCCCATCAAGTTTTGGAAAAAGGTTTTTGTTAAGTTAAGAAATTAACTAAATTAATTAGTGATGACAAACATTATTTTATTGGGCAAAATAAATAATTAAATGTTGATTATTTATAATTATATTTTGCTGATCATTTAGAATTAAATGTTGCAAGCCAAAACTTATTATAACAATAGCCCAGGTGGATGAAAGACAAGAAACAAGACTGATGGGCTAAAATGCAAATGAAGCCCAAAAGAAACAAAGAATAAAAACGGGCTAAACTTGAGTAGAACCAACCCAAGCCTGATTTGATACTCAGCAAGCAATTCCTTCTCATTTGCTTTCACAAAATCAACGTACACTTTTTCTGCCTTGGTCAGAACTCAAAGAAAGAGAGAGAGTGCTTCTTTCCTAAGCTATTCATGGAAGAAGAAAGCAAGAGAAGGTTAAGCAAGAAAGGTTGAGGTCTAATCAACCATATCAAACCAAATCAAGCTAAGGCAAAGGTTAAAGGTAACCCATTTTCTATTGCATGCATACTGATTTCTTCTCTTCTTCCCAACTCTCTGCTCAGTCCAAATGGGATACAAGGAAAAGTTAATTTCTGTTACAATCTGCTGTGCATCTACAGTCATGAATAAGTCTTGGGGACCAAGTAGCTTTTCAATGGTTCAGATCTAATTTACCATTAAAAGATCTTTTTGTGTTTGTTGTCCTGAGGCTTTCGGTCAACAAAAGGAAGTCAGAACAAAGTTTCTAGTTTGAGGATTAACTGAAAAAGTGAGATGGTGGGTTGGTAAAGCACAGTGCTCGAGAAGTTGACCTAGGAAGAAGAACCCAGCAACATGCAAAGAGATAAAAGAAGGCTTTCTGTTCATTCAGAAGTAAGGAGAGATAACCCAGTGTTTTGAGGTTTTATTCTGTGAAGAAGTTCTCTGAAGAAGTCCCTCTACTTGGACAGTGCTTTCTTTCAAAGAAGCATTCCGCCAAAGATGAAGAACTGAATCAAAGACATGCAAATCTGGTTTATCACATAGCAAAGAGGTTGTTGATGAAGTCAATCTCCTTCATGTTAGTACAGATTGTAATTTGGTTTTCAATGTTTATCTTTCTGTAATTTCTTGAGTGAAAAGGCATATTGAGAGAGTTTAATCAAAAGCCATTGAGTTGAAATAGGCTGAGTGATACACTTGAGAGAAAAGCCTAGAGTTATTTTCAGATTTTTTTAGGTAAGTTTGTGTCTTGTATCATATACCTGTGAGGTATCCCTTTCTTAGTTGGGTTAGCACTAAGAGTGAAGAGTTAGGTATTAGCATAGCCAATGTCAAGTTAGGTTAGAACTTGAGTGTGAGAGGATTGTGTTAATCCTGTGAAATTGGTGTATGTAATACTTTAACTATAGTGGAAATTCCACCACTATTGTGGTGGAGACTGGACGTAGGTTGCATAGCACAAGGCAACCGAACTAGGATACATGATAGTGTTAGCTCTTCTTCTTTCTACTCTGTTCTGTTTTCTGATATTCATGAGACAAAAATAAATTGTCTCATAAATTTTTACTGCTGAGTTCAAATAGAATCAGTTTTGAAAGTTTGCTTTAAAGGGTCAAGTTTATCAAAGTAAAAGAAAGGCATAGATTCAACCCCCCTCCTCTAAGCCTACTACAACCTTCACCTTCATATGAGAATTTGAAAGTATTTGGCCACTTATGCTTTTCTCATCTTAGACCATATAACAAGCATAAGCTTGAGTTCAGGTCTACACCTAGTGTGTTCATTGGATATGAAACTAGCCCAAAGGATATAAATGATTGACACCATCAGGGAGAGTGATTATCACTAAAAATGTCATATTTGATGAAGGCAAAATTTCATTTAAAGACCCCAGCCTCAAAATTTAGTACTACTAATCATCAAAATAGGCAGCAAATAACTCAATTTACACCATTTTACCACTACCAAAAATTCTCAAGCATCTACCATTCAATCTAAACCCAACACACTAAACACCTATCATCTCAGCCTCTCTCATTCCTCTAACCTCTTCTGTTCCACCTCCCATCATACCTAATTCACCAATTACCATATCACAAATTCAAATAGCTAGTTCACTTTCTCCATCCTTCAATAGAAACCTCCCTTCACCACCTATCCCTTCCCCACTTCCCTCTTACAACACAAATCCTTCACCCACATCACCTGCACAACCCTCTCTTCTCATACCCAATCACCTTACTTCGTCACATACAACACCATCAAACATTCTAATCTCAATACCTATCTCAGATCTTGAAATTATTATCCCCTAGGCCTCTCATGATGTAGTACACCAGGAAACAACCAACATTCATCCTATGATTACTTGCAGAAAGTCTAATCTTTTGAGACCACGAGCTTTTCAAGCTAGTGTGGAATCAAGAAGTGTTCAACAAGCCTTAATTGACCCTCGATGGAACGTAGCAATGGATGCCGAATTTGAGGCTTTAATGAAGAATCATACATAAAAACTGATCCCATTACCAACTAGAAGAGAGGCTATAGGTAGCAAATGGATTTTCAAACTTAAGTGTAATGCTAATGGTATTTTACAGAAACACAAAACAAGATTAGTGCAGAGATTCTCTCAAAGACCAGGTTTTGACTTTACATAAATATATTGCCCTGTTTAAACCTATGATGGGCGGATAATTTATACCCTTTTTGGCATTATTTTTACATAGTTTTCAGTATAATTTAGTTAGTTTTTAGTATATTTTTATTAGTTTTTAAATAAAATTCACATTTTTGGACTTTACTATGAGTTTGTGTATTTTTCTGTGATTTCAGGTATTTTCTGGCTGAAATTGAGGAACTTGAGCAAAAATCAGATTCAGAGGTTGAAGAAGGACTGCAGATGTTGTTGGATTCTGACCTCCCTGCACTCAAAGTGGATTTTCTGGAGCTACAGAACTCCAAATGGCACACTCTTAATTGCGTTGGAAAGTAGACATCCAGGGCTTTCTAGAAATATATAATAGTCCATACTTTGCCCGAATTTAGATGACGCAAACTGGCGTTCAACACCAGTTCCATGCTGCATTCTAGAGTTAAACGCTAGAAACAGGTTGCAAAGTGGAGTTAAACACCAGAAACAGGTTACAAACTGGCGTTCAACTCCAAGAGAAGCCTCTACACGTGTAAAGCTCAATGCTCAGCCCAAGAACACACCAAGTGGGCCCCAGAAGTGGATTTCTGCATCAATTACTCATTCTGTAAACCCTAGTAACTAGTTTAATATAAATAGGACTTTTTACTATTGTATTTACATCTTTGGATTATCTTTTGATCCTTTGATCATGTTTAGGGGCTAGCCATTCGGCCATGCCTAGACCTTCATCACTTATGTATTTTCAACGGTAGAGTTTCTACACACCATAGATTAAGGTGTGGAGCTCTGCTGTTCCTCACAGATTAATGCAAAGTACTATTGTTTTTCTATTCAATTCAAGCTTATTCCTATTCTAAGATATCCATTCGCACACAAGAACATGATGAATGTGATGATTATGTGACGCTCATCATCATTCTCACCAATGAATGCGTGCCTGACAAACACTTCCGTTCTACATGCAAATAAGCTAGAATGAGTATCTCTTAGATATCTAATACAGAGGACCAAGTCTGAGATATTAGAATCTTCGTGGTATAAGTTAGAACCCATGGATGGCCATTCTTGAGATCCGAAAAGTCTAAACCTTGTTTGTGGTATTTCGAGTAGGATCTGGGAAGGGATGGCTGTGACGAGCTTCAAACTCGCGAGTGCTGGGCGTAGTGACAGACGCAAAAGGATAGTAAATCCTATTCCAGTATGATCGAGAACCGACAGATGATTAGCCATGCAGTGACAGCGCATTGGACCATTTTCACAGAGAGGATGGTATGTAGCCATTGACAACGGTGATGCCCTACATACAGCTTGCCATGGAAGGGAGTAGGAATAATTGGATGAAGACAGCAGGAAAGCAGAGGTTCAGGAGGAACGAAAGCATCTCTATACGCTTATCTGATATTCTCACCAATGAATTACATAAGTATCTCTATCCCAGTTTATATTTTATTTATGTTTTTATTATCAATTCACCATAACCATTTGAATCTGCCTGACTGAGATTTATAAGGTGACCATAGCTTACTTCAGGCCGACAATCTCCGTGGGATCGACCCTTACTCACGTAAGGTTTATTACTTGGACGACCCAGTGCACTTGCTGGTTAGTTGTGCGAAGTTGTGACAAAGAATTAAGATTATGAACGTGCGTATTGAGTTTTTAGCGCCATTACCAAGGAATGAAACCGTCACGATTTCTGCGCACCAACCTACCTCTATCCGAATAATCTTGTCTATAGCATTAGCAAGATCCTAGCCCATAAGATAGTTGGATGTGAACAATACCTTCTTGTATGGAGAGATCTCTAAGGATGTATACATGAGGTAGCCACCAGGATACATAACTGGAGATCCCAATTTTATGTGCAAACTCACAAAGGCTCTTTATAGCCTAAAGCAGGCACCTCGAGCCTGGTATCACAAGCTATCTATAGAACTTTGAAACTTGGGATTCTCAACCACCAAATTAGATGTTTCAGTTTTTGTGAAGTATGTTTTCTCTTTAATTACCTATGTCTTAATCTATGTGGATGACATCATCATGACTGGAAGCTCTCCTGAAGTCATTTCTGAAATCACTCAAAGACTAAATTCAGCCTTTGCACTAAAGGGCATGGGTGATCTACACTATTTTCTGGGAATTCAAGTGACACAATTGGATGACGGAAGTTTGATGCTGACTTAAGAAAAATATGTTCAGGACTTGTTGACAAAAACTAGTATGAGTGGTTGCAAGCTATGCCACACACCACTTCCCTCAACTGTAAAAATTGAGGCCACAAGAGGTACATTGTTTGATAATCCTCACTTGTATTGGTCAGTCGTAGGTAGTCTTTAATATCTTACTGTCACAAGGCCTAATTTAGCATATAATGTCAACAAGGTAGCCCAGTTCATGCAGGATCCATTGGATAGTAATTGGAAGCTAGTTAAGACAATTTTGAGGTATGTGAGTGGAACAACATCATATGGCCTCAAGCTTCATCAAGATCACTCACTAAAGATCACATCCTACTGTGATTCTAACAAGGAAGGTGACCCAAATGATAGAAAGTCAATTGGAGGCTTCTGTATTTTTCTGGGCAGAAATTTGGTGTCTTGGCAATCTAAGGATCAAGGAGCTATAGCACAGTCTAGTATAGAGGTAGAATATAGAGTCTTGGTAGATCTAACAATAGAACCGATTTGAATTAAGGGTTTCATAGGTGAATGGATGTGGAATATAATAGAGACACCCATGGCTTACTATGACAATTAGAATGCAATGTTGCTAGTTGCCAATCTCATTTTGCATTCGAAGTCAAAGCACTTCGAAATTAATCTGCACTTTATAAGAGATTATGTGTCAAAAAAGGTGATTCAAGTAAGTCATGTCCTAAAATCTATTCAAATAGCAGATACTATTACAAAGGCTCTCCTTTCAACTACTTTCATTCAACTTCGAGACAAACTCAAGGTGCAGAATTTGTTAAATTCGGTTCCCTTGAGCTTGAGGAGCCATGATAGAAAATGATGTGTAGAAAAAGAAGTTAAAGAAAAGAAATGAGAAAGAAAAGAAGTTGGCTAGAGTTTTTATTTAAATATGCCGAACTGTCAAG
>NC_029789.2:8726118-8727245 GCF_000816755.2 Arachis ipaensis | reverse complement strand
TCGTTCACGAGCTGGGAATTCTAAGGACGACAATGACTCTTAGCCAAAATTCAACTCAAGAATTTTTTTTTTTAAAAATTAATGCAACTATTATGCCTTCATCTTGCATGAATGATTGAGAGCCCCTGCCTCCTCACTTAATTAAAGTGAATTGCGATGCTAGTGTGTTGGTTGTGAATAAATTGCCTGATTTCAGATTTATTATTATTCTTGATGCTAATGGAAATTGGATAAAGGGATGCACAAGGATTCTCTAGCTAATATGCGTCTACCTTATTGCCCTTTATATGTAGGGATGGCAACGGGTCTCCATGGGAGTGGAGACATGCCCCCCGTCCCCGTCACCACAATCCTTCCCCGTTCTTGTCCCGTCCCGCCACGGGTAATGGGGACCCCGTATCCACCGGAGATTTGGATATCCGCGAATTTTACAAATTAACAATCTCAAACGTAGAACAATAAATAATTTCAAACACAGAACATTAATAATTGAAAAAATCCTAAATTTTCAAATCAAAATTCAACAACAATTTCCTAAACAGAAATAAAACTCAGAAGATTAACAATTTCAAATATAGAAAATTAGCAATTGAACAAATCCTGAATTCCCAAATAAAAATTCAACAATAATTGCAGAAATAAAGATACAAACACAGAAGATAAACAATTTGAAACATTGAACAAACCCTAAACCCCAAATGTTGAAAAAAAAAAACCTCAAAAGAAACTAATCAGAGAGAAAGGGCCTTATTGATGCGGCGACGACGAGGCTTCGGCTGGCTGCGACGATGAGCGGCGAAGAGGCTGTTGGAGGCGACGACGATTGTGCTGGTGGCGGTGACGATTCTGCTTGAGGAGGCAGCAACGAGAAAGACCGATTAGAAGGCTGCAATGATGATGAACGAGCAAGGAGCAGGAGGCGGCATGATGAGGCGGCGACAGTGAGTGAAAGGACGGTGACTTGCGATGTGAATGAGGGAAGGAGGCGGTGACCAACGATGAGGCTTGTAAGTAGTGGAGAACCTTGGCGTGGCTGGCGAGGTGACGAGGTAGGAGGAAGACGGCGGTGAAGCTGTTGTTGGAGAAGATAAGCATCAGCTGGAGGTAGAGAAAGAAGGAGGGGGCTA
>NC_029789.2:8723159-8725934 GCF_000816755.2 Arachis ipaensis | reverse complement strand
TACGTATATATTTTTTTATTTTTAGAAATAATAATAAAATATTAAAAAATATCTTTCATCTTATTTTATTATATGTAATTTTTTAATTTTTTATATTTAAATAATTAATGTATATTTTTTTTTTAAATTTAAATTAATATATATTTTGATAATAATATATATTATTTTTGTTCCCCTAACATAAATTTTTTGGATCCATCCATTTACTAACACAATGGTCAATGGCAAACATGATGACAAAGCATGCCTCGAAGCAAATAACAAAGGGAAAGTATGTTAAATGGTTAGAGCCATAGAGAATAAGTTTTGTAAAATCTTGCGGAAGGATTTTTTTTAAGTTGTTTTTTTTTTTATTTCTTCTGTTATTCCTATAGAATAAGTCTTATATAAAATAAGACAAACAAATAATTATATTTCTGATACATATTTTTGTATAATTTTTTTTTTAGATTTAAGACGTAATTGTACATAATTTTATTTTGTTTTTAATTTAGCTTATGTTGATTTTTCTTTTCTTTTGTAAAACAATAAGGCGTTTTGTTCATAGAATAAATTAGAATATTCTTTGAAACATTTGAATCATATTGAATGTAGTAAAATTATTTAATTTTAATAAAACTTATTTAATTTACGAAGCCTAGAATAATACATAAAATGTTAATAAATCCCTTAATTAAATTATGATGATATGTTTGTATAAGTAGCGATGAAATATATAGTCGTTGGATGAAATTGATGGGGTGACACGGACACCGCGGCAACATTAACTAGAGAGGTACAGCATCGGGTTTTGTCTCATATGGCTGCCTCAAATTCAATTGAATTCATTTCATTCTCCTCCTCCTCCTTTTGCTAATGCCTTTTGTCGCTGTTTGACTTTGAAAGTGTTGAGGAGGGTGTCTCCATCACGTGCATGGATTTGACGTGATGGAATGAAGACCGAGGAAACTTTATTACTATTATTAAATGTGTGACATGAATATTCTGATGCCATCAATAACGTCCCCCTGCTCTCTTCTGCCCCTCTTGTCTCCTATATTTGCTCTATTACTCCTACCCCTTTTTTCTATACTTATACCCCACTGCTTCTCACATCTACTATTATTAATTCATATCTTAAAAATAAATAATCCATTTTTATTTTATGCTACAGCATCTTTCGTTCAAAAAATATGTAATACAATAAATCATTTCTCACACATCCAAACTCTTCGCCATTACTATTATACCCGTAAAGGAAAACTCAGCTATATATCTTAATTAACTATTTTGAGAATTGAGATAAACAATCTAATTTGGCCTTACCACATGCATGGCACATGACATTGGCTTGCTCATTNGAAACTTTGAATTCAATAATGTAGGTATAAGGTATATATTTACTCTTTCACGTATTCTCTAATTTTATATATTATTACTAAATAACGGCGAGTTTAACATCTTCTAAATGAAAACTTTGTAAAGTAGAAACGGAAAAAGAAGAACTTTACGTTGATCATTTGGTAGGACTCGTCTACTAATTAATAAAAATGATTAGACTATAGAATTAGGGGGTTGTTAACCCCTCGCCCTTATATCAAGTTATAAGTGCGTGTGACAATTTTATTTCATTGATCTAAGAGAAAACCCTCACTTTATCTAAATTCTAGTGGCAGTTAGTATCACATAATTTTTTTTTTAAAATTTAAGTCGATAGAAACTAGAAAGTCTAAATTTTTTTTACATAAAAGTCTATACTATATCTAGCCACAACGAACTACTAATTTATGTTAACTCTTTAATAAATACAATAGTATTTTAGGAAAATCGAAAAACCTAGGGAAAAAAATAAGACAAGAAGGAACTCTCTATTTCAAGACGTGTTAGTATTATGCTTGGAGTCTAAGGCTTAAATAATACAATAAAAGAAAATTAGAGCAAGCATCACATAGAACTAGGGGAGGAATTGGGTTAGGTTATCCGAGGAATATTTGTGGCTCATCTCGTTTTAGGCTCAGCTCAATTTAGTTCATTTTATTAAATAGGTTAGACTTAAATTTTTATAAAACCTAAAAAAGCATATGAAATTCGTTGGGTAGGTTCGTTAAAATATTTTTTTATAAAAAAAATTATTTTTAATTTAAACTTTCAAGTATTCACTTATATTAAACACAAAACAAAATTAAAAATAGTTTATGGTCAAGATTAGTTAAAATTGTAATTTTTTTATTCAAAAAAATTTTATAGATTGTAAATATGATTATAATAAGATTTTTACATTATAAATGAATTATGCTTTATAAATTATGAAAATAAATTTTAGAATGCATTTAATATCAATTTAGAATTTCTAAATTTATTGTTTTAAATTATAATTTACAAAACAAGTTTTTTAAATAAATTTGTGGGCTTGTCAAACTTTAAACAGATTGAGTTCGAGCCTTAAAAAAAGTCTACAAAAAATAATATACCTAAACTTAAGCTATCTATTTACAACATAAATCAATCTAAAGTTCTGCCAAGTTCATTTTTACCCTTACATAGAGCAAAAAATATTAGTAGATAAATAATTTAGCATCGCTAATGGCTTGAAAGCAATTTCAGTTGGAAAGCAACCCCAAACATTACGGGAAAAAGATATTGACATATTAAAGAAAATAAAAAATTATATGTGTATTAAAATTAATTATCAAAATTTATTATTATATATTTATATATAAATATGTATATAATTTAATTTATTTTTTATATATATTTTATATTTTAATATATATTCTATATTAATAGTTAATTTTA
>NC_029789.2:8720574-8722958 GCF_000816755.2 Arachis ipaensis | reverse complement strand
ATTTAAGTTTCTTTTGATGATAAATATTAAGAATTTTATTTGTAAAATATATAATAGAATAAGTATTATTTTATTTAATTTTATGCATTTTAAATTTCATTTATTTAGTTAAAAGATTGAATTTTATGTTAATGGATTTAAATTTTATTTTTCTTTGATCTAAAATAATAAGTATAACACTTCCTAAATAATATTATTGTTTTTCTTTTAGTTTTGTGATAAAACGACTAAAAGATTTAGATATGAATCTAAATTTGATGTAATGCTTTAAAATAAAATATGTGGATTAAATACAAGAATGTAGACTGTAAGAATTTTTTTCTACAATCTGCAAAATATTTTTTAAAGTAGACCAACTTATATAGACACATAGATGGTGCATGATGGTGTGCTTTAATTTCTCCACCATACTTTATGAGAAGTAGATAACTCCATACCAACATAAATCACTTTCAAATTTCATTTTAATGCATTAAACCTAAATAAATTATATTCTAAAACTAATTTCTGTAATTTTTTTCATTCAATTTTAAAATACATCAACTGTCCTTATCCAACATGCTCATTCTTCTGAAGTTTAAAAAGTGCAAATCAATCCATACGCTAGCTGCCTAAGCATAAAGCATTCAATGTAGATTTGTCATTATTGCATTAGACAGAAACAAGCTACCTAGCTATTTTTTTTTTCTCAATTAATTTGGTATTTTTGCATTGCATGCATGTAGCATGTGCGGAGGGTGCTACAAAATACATAAAGGCTTACATTTGTTTCTTAACCGATTGTTAAAGCTCTCTTGACTCATCACGAGGAGAGGGAAAGAACGAAACAACGCAACAACAACCAAAACAGAGCCAAAATCAAAACAAAGGTAGGATTACGAATTAAATCTATTTTTTTTTTTCCTGTAGTGATATAAACATTCTAATATTTCTTAATTTTCTTGATAATTTCTCAACAAAGAAAATAATTGACCATATTTCTTAAGAAATAGGGTTTAGGATTTTGTCTAAGAAACATCATGTCACATTCAAAATTTGTCTCATAACTATTCGTTTTTGGCATCTTAGTCTTTTTTATTGGTCAAAATGGAGATGAAAATTGATCACTTTTTTCAACTTGTTAAATACTTTGAAGGTTTTTTGTCACTTTGATCTTTTGAGATTATTTTCACCAACATTCAATTCTTTTCAAGGCCTTTTTTGGTAATTTAGTTAGATATAAATTATTAAATTTAAAAGGGTAAAGTATTAAATTAATTCCTTACATTTAGGTGTAATCCTGTTTTGGTCTTTAAAGTTTAAAGTGCTATATTTGAATAAAAAAAAAGTTTCATTTAATTTCAATGTGGTTCCACCGTAAAGTCAAAGTTAAATAATTAACAAAATGTCCTACATGACAGCAGTACAAGAACAAAGTCGATAATCTGGAGAACAAGTACAAGCTCTAAAGACACAAAATCAACGTGGATGCATCAATACATTTATTTATCATTTTTTTTTACAATTTAAATGAAATAAATAAATGTATTGATGTATCCACAGTTGATTCTGTGCCTCTGGAGCTTGTATTAGTTCTCTAAATTATCGACCTTATTCTTGTATTGCTGTCATGTAGAACATTCTATTAATTATTTAACTTTGATCTCATAGTAGAATTACATTGAAACTAAATAAAATTTTTTTGGATTTAAATAAGATATTTTAAACCTTAAAAATTAAGATAAGATTATAACTAAAGGTAAAAGACTAATTTAATACTTTATCCAATTTAAAAAGGGGGTACGTACAGGCTAACAGGCACACAGCTTAACCTTTTTTCTCTGTTGGGGTTAGAGCTTCTTTTTATTTATTTAGTTGTTTGGGTCCGGAAAACTAGAGATAGTTTTGTTATTTATTTGAGTCTTTATGCGGCCCATTTTACATCCGACAACAATAGCGAAAAAATTAAGAATACTTAGAGTTAACATGGATAATGAGTTTTTAAAAAATTGTGGTAGAGATAGATGTTAGAACAGTAATAAAGCTTCTCAATAAGAAAAAAAGTTTAGCTTCCCACCTTAATACTTCTTCAGAGAGATATATGGATTAAAAAAAGAAATTAGAATATTTATTTTATTTAAATATTGTTATTTATTTTATGCGGCCCATTTTACATCCGACAACAATAGCGAAAAAATTAAGAATACTTAGAGTTAACATGGATAATGAGTTTTTAATTTTTAATGGTAGAGATAGATGTTAGAACAGTAATAAAGCTTCTCAATAAGAAAAAAAGTTTAGCTTCCCACCTTAATACTTCTTCAGAGAGATATATGGATTAAAAAAAGAAATTAGAATATTTATTTTATTTAAATTTATAGAGAAGATAATATATGTGCAAATTA
>NC_029789.2:8718132-8718688 GCF_000816755.2 Arachis ipaensis | reverse complement strand
TCTCTTGACATTCAAAGCATTCACTATTTTAGTCTTTTAGATCTAAAATTTATTATACTGATTTTTAATATTTAATTCTGAGCATCATAGTAGTTTTTGGATCCTTTCTAGCACTGAGTCGGTGAACGAAATGATGAACATGCTCTAACTTATCATGCTAGATACAAGACTAAACAGTGTTGTTTTATTTGTGTTTAAACAAAATAAAAAAAAAAGAAGACGAAGAAAAGTTTATATGATGCATCGTTTTATCTTCTTTTATTTTCCAAAACGACCTCTTTTTTACTTTAAACATTAAAATAAAACAACGTCGTTTAACCATATGTCTAACAAGACAAGTTATATCCAGACATCCAGCTTAGCACTCTATTCATGGAATCAATGCCAGAAAGGATCGAAAAATCAATATAGTACTAGAAATTAGATCCCGATGACTAGTATAATAAATTTTGAATTTGAGAAACTAAAATGGTAAAAATTGTAAATTTCAAGAACTACTATAAAAATTTAGTCACTTTTTAATTTTAACAAATATAAAATAATTTTCAAAGCATCC
>NC_029789.2:8715738-8718079 GCF_000816755.2 Arachis ipaensis | reverse complement strand
AGAATTAGAAGTGAGATTCGAATTCAAAATCTCTAAGTGAAGGATAAAAAGACTATATCATTTGAGTTATAGCTCGTTGAGTAATTTTTATTGTACACTTAACATTATTGAAATATTATATAATTGTCCATTTGCCATTTGGTAACAATTGGGATTTTATGAGCAAGTTGCAAAGAGAAGGGGCTGATTTAATTTGGAAATAAAAGGAAATTAAATGGGATTAATTTTATACCGCATAAAGAAAACATAAATGTATTTACAACTTATTTTATTGGAAGACCATAACAATGACTTTTTTCTTATAATTTTCTAGAAAAATACTTAATCGATATACAAATTAAAAGAAAAGAAATTGCGCTAAAAATAACTGAAAAAAACAGTTCGTGAGCATGGCTCAGAATACTGAATTGCATAAACGTTGAATGTAATTAAAAATAATAATAATAATTATTATTATTTACGTGAGAGGCTAAGTCTAAAGTAAGGTTTTTGATTAGAAGAGAGAGTTTAATGAAATGGAAGTAGTTAGAAGCAAAATTAGATAAGGGTTGTTAGGTATTATTACCTTGATCTCATCATCCTCACTCATAAGCCATTTTGATTTTGTTGTGGAGAGAGAGAAAGAAGAAGGTCTAGGATTAGGAAAGGGGAGGGGCTGGCGGTGGAGCCTGCATAGCAACAATGCAAAGCACCCTAACATTCCGTTTGTAAAAACTGTAAACCGTTGTTGTTACCAGAATCCCCATAAATCGTAGCCCCCATCAGTGGCCGCACCAGAAAATGACTTCTCCATGTTCGTCTCATCATTGTTTTTGATTGATTTGTTTGTTGTAATCCCTAATATCAAAAGACGTAGCCATGCGGTGGTTACCATCGAATATATTCACCCCTCCTCATCCTCATTCCTCCTCTTCTTCTACTTCACATTCTCCTTCTTCTTCGCTTTCATCTTCGCCGTCCAATGCTCCGCCACCTGCTTTGTCAGCATTTCCATCCAGTGGCCGAACGCTGCAGACATCCACGTCCACTTCGTCCCTAACGGACCTTCTCCACCCGAGGAAGAAACCTTCCCAGGACTGGACCCGCCGCGCCTGGATCTTCGGATGCGGGATAAGGTCCTCACAAGATGATGACCTGGACGACGACGACTCCGACGCCGTTGTTCCCATGGCTCGTTCCAAAAGCATCAACGACCGCTCCTATACACGATCCCAAACCTCATCTTCCACTTCCTCCGCGATTACTGTTGCTCCTCAGCCCTTGCCCTTGCCGGAGGGGCTCTCCTTCCACCGCGGATACCGCCATAGCTCCGTTGAACGACGTTCGCCATCTCCAAAGCGCCACGCCACCGGGAACAACTTTTTCTCCTCCTCCTACAAAGGCCTTGACGAACGCGAACTTCGAGTCGATGCCCTAATCATCGATTCTGTCCCCGTCTCCAATCCCTATCCTCCCATGCGAAGGTAGTTCTCATTCTCGTACAATAGATTTGAATGAATTGTGCCTTAGATTTTTAAGCCTTGTATTGTTATTTGGAAACAGTGTATTTGCGAGCACAAGAAACAGCAATGATTCGATGGAAAGAAGAGTGCCAGGTGTAGGACCACAAGAAAACGGTGGTTATGGAGGAGGAGATAACAACCAGAGGATGAGCGTGTCATCGTCAAAGAGTGCTCCCGGTAGCCTCTTTGAAAGCCCAACATTAAGTCCACAGAACATGAGAAACGATGACTTTGTTCCGTACCATTACACGCCACCAAAACATAACCATTTCTGGTCTGCACCTGAGATCATAGGAGGAGGAGGAGGAGGATTCTTTGATTTGTCTCCAAAGGGGATGGATGCTAACAGCAATAATTCTCCCCACCACAGTCCAAAGGGAACCTTGACCCCACGCCATGGCAACTCCAAAAGCCCAACAAGACCTTCTTCCCCCATACAGACCTTGTCCATTGACAACTTCAAACCTCAAGCTAGCTTTCGCCGCGATGTTATTATTGGCCCTATCAACAATGTTCATCCCTTACCCTTGCCTCCTCCCACGGCCTTGACTTCACCAACTGCTACTCATGCACAGTCCCAAGCTAGCAGAAATGAATCCTGTTCAATGCAGAGCCAATGGCAAAAGGGAAAACTCATTGGTCGAGGTACCTTTGGAAGCGTCTATGTCGCTACCAATAGAGAAACTGGAGCATTGTGCGCAATGAAAGAAGTAGAAATATTTGCTGATGATCCAAAATCTAAAGAGTGTATAAAACAGTTAGAGCAGGTAGGTTTGTTTGATTTGTTATCCAATGTTTCATGACTCTGTTTCCTGGTTATTCATTATTTTATCTTACTG
>NC_029789.2:8676296-8715629 GCF_000816755.2 Arachis ipaensis | reverse complement strand
AGATTAAAATTCTTAGTAACCTGAAGCATCCAAACATTGTGCAATATTATGGTAGTGAAATAGTAAGCACAATCCAATCCAACTCATCTTTAATCGTACGAAACTTCCATACCCACATGGCCACATTATTCAATTGAGTAACTCTGCTTTGTGTGTTGTCTCAGGTTGGAGACAAGTTTTACATTTATCTGGAATATGTCTATCCAGGTTCAATAAACAAATACGTCCGGGAACATTGTGGTGCAGTAACGGAATCCGTTGTTAGGAATTTCACTCGCCATATTCTTTCAGGGCTAGCTTACTTGCATAGCACGAAAACAATTCATAGGTACAGTCACATGTTTTTTTTATGCTGCATATATAGCACAATCCTTCATCATAATCAGTACATGCTAACGTTTCTTTTTTCCAACTTTTTTACTTTTATGAATATAGGGACATCAAAGGGGCTAACTTGTTAGTTGATTCTACCGGAGTTGTCAAGCTCGCTGACTTTGGGATGTCTAAACATGTGAGTTGTGAAGAGACTTATGTCTGGTAAATTTATTTCATAAAGTTTCTGGTGTGAACATTATTGTACTAATAGTCATGGTATTTCTATGTTAACAGCTAACTGGGCATGCTGCTGATCTTTCTTTGAAGGGAAGCCCATACTGGATGGCGCCAGAGGTATGTATTACTCTTGTGCTGTGATGAATTGTGATGTTTTATTAACTACTAGTACATTCATTATTTTTTATTGATTCCTCTTTCTATTGCTTGCAGCTTATGCATGCAGTTATGCAAAGAGATAACAACTCTGATCTAGCTTTAGCTGTTGACATTTGGAGTTTGGGTTGCACAATTATTGAAATGTTCACAGGGAAGCCTCCTTGGAGCGAATACGAAGGAGTAAGCACTTCTTAAATTATTTTAATGTGCTTAAACACCTCTTCACAGAGCATAATGTATGAACTGAAACTTAGATTATGATTTTAATGTAATTAATTATATGAACAATGCAGGCGGCAGCTATGTTTAAGGTTTTGAGGGATATACCTCCTATACCTGAACAATTGTCATCAGAGGGAAAAGATTTCCTAAGACGTTGCTTCAGAAGAAATCCAGCAGAAAGACCAAATGCATTAATGTTGTTAGATCATCGATTTGTGAAGCACTTCTAAAATGCAGCCAAATTAAGCACCTGCTACTTAGCTCGCTTTGTACACCCTCAGCTTTCTGTTATTGTAGGTTCTCCACAGAGGTTATCACTGATACCTCTTAAAGTAACAAGCATCTAATAATTTGTAATTGTTTGGTGCTATTTTTCTCTAAGAGAATCTAGAAGCAGATTGTATAAGTATTATTATATACTAATTAGGGCGCTTTAGTTACCGGTATCTACTTATTCGAAGACATTTTTGTGTGAAAATGATAATTGAGAACTGTTAGATGGTTTAACGGTAAAAACTCACGTGAAATTATTTTTATGTGAAATTGTTAGTTTTTTTTTTGTGACTAAACAGAAAAGAAAGAAAAAAAATAGAGATAAAACTAAATTAATTAGCTAAGTTCATATTTAAATTTATTATATGTTGAAATTCGCTTCATGGTTGACTCCAATTGAGTTAATGTGCACTTTAGCCATACAATCTGTAACACTATTTGAATTAAAAGAATAGAGACTCTCCAATTCCAATTCATAAGTCATAACCTCCTGTATATGCTTTACTAAATCCCATTCCGGAATATCCTTACCAAGCATTCTTTGGTTTACTAAGAAAAGAGCTTCTAAATTTCACAAATAATCTCACGAAATCCACTATCCCAAACTAGAAGTAAACCTCTCCAAATCACAAACAATTCAGCAAAAAGAACACTGCATACTTCGACTTTTCCATTGCAACCTTTCAACCAACATCCATCAAAATTATGAATGATACAACTAAAACCAGCATAGCCAAAAAGAGCAAAACAACTAGCATCACAATTCAATTTAACAGAATGAACTGGAAGTGGAACCCAATGCAAACAAAGCGAAGGAGCAGACAAAGATTGATGCATCACAAAAATAATGTGGAACTCTCTTACTGAACTACGAATCAAACTCACCACTTTACTAGCACTCCAAGAGTCATCTGTATTAAATAAGTCATGATTCCTGTTTCTCCAAATCCACCAGATGGTCGAAAAGAAAAGAAAAATATTTCCACTCCTTGCACCTCTATAAAGTCAATCACGTAAATTCGAGTTATCTAAATACAGGCCTAAAAGGTTCCAGACCTCCTTGGCTCTAAGGTACTCCCGAAGGCAATATAGAATGGATTCAGAATCATTCTGACACCGATGACAAGTGCTAGATAAAGCTAAGTCACGACCCAAACGAAACTCTGCCATAGGAATAACGTTATGAAGACTGAGCCAAATCAAGAACTTGTATTTCTCAGGAATATGCAATCGTCATACCCACAACTAATTATCACGCTCATTCCAGTCAAACTTTCTTTTGGCTAGCCAATTGTATCCACTCCTAGATGAGTAGAATATAGAAGATGTCACACCCTATGACCAACCCAAACTCTCTCCAGCATTTAAATCCGGATTATAAGCATTCAAATGCTGTTTGACATTTTTTGGAATGTTAGAGAAAATATCATGGAGATTCCATTGATCATCTTTCTAAACGTCTCTAATATTTAAATCAAAGTCAGATATATGTACAAAAGGGACATCTTGAGCAATTAGACCCTCAATACTCCAATTGTCAAACTAAAAAGATTGATCAAGTGACCCAACACACCAAGAGAAGACATCCTTAAGAGCACAAAAAGCCTTTGAGTTACTCTTCCAAACATGAGAAGCGTTGCAAAGGACATGGCCGTTTAAAACTCCCTCATTCCTCATATACTTCGTCCTCAATAGAGCAACCCAAGTCTTGTCCTGACAATGAAAATGTTGTCAAACCAATTTCTCAAGTAAAGATATATTAACACACGCAGGATCTCTAACACCCAGGCCACCGAATTTCTTTGGAGTGACCACGGTCCTCCAATTAACAAGAGAAAGACCTTTACCATCAACTTGACCCTTCTAGAGGAACTGTCTCATCATAGAAGACAATTTATCGCAAACCCAATTTGAAAAAAAAAGATACCTGCATATGAAAGACAAGAATGGATGCTGCAACAGAATTTTGATCAGGCAAAGTCTTCCATTCCAATTAGTTAATCTTTCCCTCACCTTTTTAATCACCGAATGAAAAGAAGCCCTACTGTTACGCAAATGATTAAGGTTAACTCCAAAATATCTTTCTAAGTCCAAAACAAAATGCATTGATGAAACACTAGTAAAAATATCTCTTCTACAAGCAATCACATTTTTAAAACAAAAAGTTTTAGACTTTTTAAGATTTACTTTCATGCCAGATGCCTTGCAAAAAATGTTAAGAGGATGCATGACCATTTGGATCTGACTTTTTGTATCCTGATAGAAAAGTAAGAGATCATCTGCAAACATCAAACGAAAAAATTTTGGGTCACCCCTAGTGACAGAAACTGGTTTCCACACACCCTCGACCACCTTATGAGATATATAGCAGGCAAGTCTTTCCATACAAAGCACAAATAAGTAAAGAGACATTGGATCACCCTGTCTAAACTCCCTTCTAGGAGCAAAACTATCCAATCTATTCCCATTCCACATAATAGAAAGAGATGATGCACGGACATAATTTATAATCAAATTAACAGTGATAATAGAAAAACCAAAAGCAATGAGAGTACTCTCCAAAAACCTCCAATTCACTATATCATAAGCTTTTTAAGATATTTTTAAAAGCAAAAGTATATTTCTTAGATTTTGTGTGCTTCATGAAATTCAGAATTTCTTAGGCCACAATAATATTATCACGAACACCACGACCCGGAATAAAACCTTTTTATAAAGGACTAACAATATTTGGAAGAAAGGGTCGAAGTCGATTAGTCAATATTTTGGTGGTAATTTTATAAACAACATTACACAAGCTAATAGGCCTGAAATCCTTCACAAAGGTAGGATTATCAATTTAGACCATTAAATAACAATTTAATCAAATATATCAAATAATCTAATGATTCTTGATGGTTTTCAATGGCTAAGAGAAGGGGGAGGGGTTGAATCTTAGCCCCCTTTTTGCTTATTGAAACTTGCTGGTCCTTGAAACAACTTCTGGAGATTTTTTTTATTTTTGTCTCGTACCCAGCCACGAGACTTTTCTTTTTATCTCGTCACCCGGCATGAGATATTTTTCGGTTTTATCTCCTATGTAGCAGAAACAAAAATGGAGTAGAAGAGAGAGAGATAATCGCACCAAGATATATCCTAGTTCAGCGGCCAAGTGCAATGCAGCCTACATCCAGTCTCCATCACAACAATGATGGAAGTTCACTATAATCATCCTTGATTACAAACACCAATTCTCCCTAGGAACTACCTTTCCTATTCGGGACAAGTCCAGAATCTAATCCCCAATCCTGAACTTGACTTGGTCACAGCCAAGCTTTCAACTGCTAAGTGCTAACCCAACTTGCAAGGGGATTCCCACAGAATCATGAAACACAACACAGATGTACAAAGGACCTCTAAGACATCTATGGCTTTTTTTTTTAATTTTGTATACTCTGCCTTTTTCCGCTCTATAGCTTTTTCTTACAAACCTCACTGTCTGCCTTTTCCATGAGACTCAAGACAGACAAAACTAAACAGAAAAATACAAAATGAAGAACATTGAAGGAGAAGAACTTCTGTTAGCTTAGGTAGCTATGAGAACTCTGTGCCTTGCACTCTCACTCCTTGCTTCAAGCCCTGGCTGTTCTCCCTTAATTATAGGGGGAAGCCTCCACGGTTGAAACCAAATAAACCAAGCTAATATTCTTCTTCTTCTTGCAAACCGATTCGGCCAGAGAGAGAGGAGAGATAACCGAATGCAAAACCCAACATGCAATTACCTCTAGTCCTTCCTTGGTCACCAATCTTCATCAATCCGAGCCTTCCATCTTGTCTTGCACTCCAAGAAGGATTCCTAGCCCTTGATGAGTTATTGATGATGACAGCTTCATTTGCTCTAACTTCTGCCTCCTCCATCACGTAGCCACTGTAGCTACCTCCTGTGGTGGTTGAGCAAAATCAGAGACAAGCCATCCCTCCAAGGATCTTCTTCCTCTGACCGAAATCTTCATCATCCATTTTTGGTATGGAGAGGCTGAGCTTACTTCACCATATCTTACCTTTCTTGGTTGAAGATCTCAGCCACAACATACTTTTTGTTTTCTTTTTCTTGCCATCATTACAATGGTCTTGTTGCTTGCTTCTTCTTCCTTTCGGTAGCTAGCTTTAGCTTCCATACTTTCTCTGTTGAAATGACCGAAAGAGAAGAAAGAGTAGAGAGAGAAAAAAAAAACAAAGCTATGAGTGTTTTTACAAATAAATTAATTAGGATCAACTCTCCATGCTTTGTGTAGTAGCGTGTAAGCTACACTTAATGCCATCAAATTACTTTGACATTTTCTCTTTCATGTTTCCAAGGCAATTAACTCAAGCAAAGAGAAATTTGAAATCCACCACATGATGGAAATGGGATCCGTTGGAAGTATTCCTTGCTTTCTCTCTTTTTTTTGTTTTCGGACCAAGCAAGCTAGTTTCTAGCAAAATAATTTGGGCTTATAGTAATGATTAAATTCTGGCCCAACTAAATAATTCAGCCAACATTCATATTATAATTTTGTATAAGGCTGAAATTTTGAATTCACACTGGGCTTCGGATCTTTTCTTTCTTATTCGGCCCATTCAACATGATCATATCTCAGCCAATAAATATATCAATAATGCACAAGGCTGAAAACACTTTCTTAATACAGTTTGACCATTTTACCAGAGTACATATATCCTGCATAACAAAATTATAAATTTATACATATGAAATAAGAATCAAATTGATAATTTTTTAATTTTAATTAAGTTAATAATGTTTGTTCATCATAAAATCAAATTAGAGTTTTCTAAACTCAACAATCTCCCCCTTGATGACAAACATTATTAAAAATTGAAATGAAAAGAGATCAAAAGTTAGAGTACTCCCTTTGTGAGTAATTGGATTCCTTCCTTTCCAATTGTTACATGGCTCCCCCTCAATGTATGCTATTTCACCAAGGGAAGCTCTATACCCGTAACACTTTTTATCAAGCCTAAGGCAACAATGTTATTCAACATATGACATGTAAGATGTTGAATGGCTTGATTTATGAGAAGAATTGGAGTGATAACCAAAACTCATTTGTTATCATATAATTGATTTTCTGCTCAAACACACACAAAGCAATTGAGTACATATCAACCAAAAAATATTTTTGATGTTTCAAGAATTGCTGTTTAAGCTATTTGAAAATATTTTCCAGTTAACATATCAGAGCAAAATAATCATAGCAAGAAAAATATTTTTAATCAAGCATGATCATCTCAAAACACAGCAATTATCAAAATTTATTTACATATCAAAGCTTTAAAGGAACTGCCAAAAATATTTCTAATCCAAAATACAGCAAGCATATCTACCAAGGTAATTTCAATGTATCAAAAACATCAAGCAGATCACCACAACAAACAATTGAAACAAGGGTGATCATAAAACAAGGGTGATCATAAATTTCCAAAGGATTTCATCCCCTGTTTTCTCTCAATTTCAATTTTGTCAGCCATTATTTCTCCCCCTTTTGTCATCAAAGGGGCACCTACAAAAAAAATGACATTGGAAGCAAAATATCCAACATATAACCAAAATACTAAGAGTTTATCACAGTGTTATAGGTCTAAAGTATCCAAGCAGACTACTACAGTATTAGATTGAGCTGAAACAAGCCAAATATCAACAAAAGAAAACATAGTTATCAATCATCAGATAAATTGTACTCAGATCCATCTGCATCATCATCATTTGCACCCCCCATCTCTTCTTCAAAGCTCTGCAGCATTAGGCCCACCCGCTCTTGGCACTTCACCCATGCCTTTTCATTTTCAAAAGCTTGTTTACGTGCAGCCTTGTATGAATCCACCATTAGTTTAGACATGTTAGAGAATTCAGTGAGAATGTCTTTGATCGATTCTGCTGTCTTGAAATGCTCAGGTGGCCGGCTCTCAAACTTGCTGTCAGAGGGAATAGTCTTTTTTCCTTTGTTCCCTTTCATACCTCCTCCACCCTTGATGAGTGAAACCTTATTCTCTATAGCTTCATTGATTAGATCAACTTTAAAATACTAAAAAATGCTGGTGAGAAACATGCCATAAGGTAAATTTGCCTTTTTAGTACTTTTAATAGATTTCCACATATGCCTTATCATAAGGTATCCAAAATAAATAGGAGAGGAAGTAACAATAGCAAAGAGTACAAGAGAGTCAGAAATAGTTACTCTGTTATGTGAACTACTTTGAGGAGTTAGAATATGAGTGATGATCCTGTAGAGCAGTGAGTTTGTGGGGCCGAGGGCCTTGTGAGTCGGGATGGTGCCATCCAAGCCAGACAAGTTCTCACAAATTTGTTGAAGAGCAACCTTAGATGTGACTCTAACCTGAGAGTCCCATTTGTCAGTCATGTACGTTCTTGGTCCCTCATCTGTGTAACTTAGGGCAGCGCCAATTGTCTCTGAGTTCAGAGTCATGTATACCCTTTTTCACGTAGGAATGAATGGTACCATCGATCAGCCTCATATTAGCATAAAATTCACGTACCAATCCAGGGTAAATGGGTTTTTGAATATGGAGCAGAGGAGTCCATTTCAGATTCTTAAACAGATGAAAAAAGTTTATTCCTTTGGCTACCAGTGAGTCCAGATTCACTAGGTATGTGGCACATAAGTGGCGTTTCTCCAACACTTCCTTGTGGAACTCATAGGATGCACATGAATTGAACCTTGCCGGATCAAAGTGTGAATGAGATTTGTTGAACTTATTTTTGAATTCTAATGATTCCAACTTGGCTGGTTCCCTCATGTTGTGTAACATAAAGCTTTTGGTCTTCTGTGAACTGCGTCCGGGGGTGGTCTTCTTTGGCGGTGATGGCGGCGGTGATGGAGGCGGTGAGGTGTGGGATTCTTCTTCTTCTTCAACCACGGAACCCTTCTTTTTTCTTGAGGAAGTCTTTGTTGCTATCACCTTTCTCCTCATGGTGTCCGTTTGTTTGGATGATGGTGAGGGAGAGGATGAGGACGTGGAATAAATGTGTATATGAGTGTGGGTTTAAGGAGTAGAAAGTTTTTGGGAGAGAAGTATTCGTTCACTTTTCCTTGGAGCAGTTTTCTTTTTCATGATAATAAAAATGGAGAAGTGGAGGGGGGAAGATGAAGAGAGAGCCGAATTGAGTGGGGAGATGAGGGAGGTTAGGGACGCATTAAATGTTGAGTGGAGAGAGAATTGGAGGGAGTTAATACCCATTAATGAGCGGTTATTAACCAAGGAAAGTTTCCTTTTATTTAAAACTGAAAGTTTGGTTCTTAGAATCAAGGGATGTGGAGAAGGAAAAGATTTGATTTGACAATAACTTCTTCCAATAAGATTTGATAAGACAACAAAAAGGAATTGTGATTAACACAAAGAGGAACTCAAAAAACGGTCAGAGTGGGTCAAAGAAATTTAGTGGGGCCCAAGAGAATTTACATTAGTTCAGTCTCCCCCTGAGTCAATGGCCCTTTCCTCACGTCCCAAAAATGTCTCCTGCCTTCCTACGAGACAAAACCAAATAGAATAAAAAATTTCACAAATTATCAATATAACTTAATTCTATCATTACCAAACTTTTTCTCAAAGAGCAGAATCTGTCTTCACACAAGGGTTTAGTAAAAATGTCTGCAAGTTGATCTTCAGATTTTACAAATTGAATATTAATAGTTCCCTTTTGCACATGTTCTCTAATAAAATGATATTTAATTTCAATGTGCTTTGTTCTTGAATGCAGAACAGGATTTTTAGAAATGTGTATAGCACTCATATTGTCACAGAACAAGGGTATACTATTGATTTTTAATTTGTAATCTTCCAATTGAGTTTTCAACCAAATTAATTGCGAACAACATGCAGATGCAGAAATATATTTAGCTTTGGCTGTGGATAGAGCTACAGTAGCTTGTTTTTTGCTTGACCACATGTTGAGTGAGCTTCCAAGGAAGCAACACATGCCCGATGTACTTCTTCTATCCACTCTATCTCCCGCATAATCTGCATCACAAAACCCTACCGCACAAAAATCATCAGATTTTGGATACCATAAACCATAATCACTCGTTCCCTTAATGTATCTAATGATGCGTTTAACGGCCGAAAGATGGGATTCTTTTGGGTGAGATTGAAATCTTGAACATACACCCACACTTTGAACTATATCCGGTCTAGAGAAGGTAAGATACATGAGTGAACCTATCATTCCTCTATACTTAGTTTCATCCACATCTTTACCATTTTCATCCTTTTCAAGTTTTGTGTTTGGATGCATTGGTGTTCCCATTAGTTTGGAATTTTCTAGGCCAAATTTCTTGATTAATTCTTTAGCATACTTTCCTTGGTGAATAAATGTATCACTAGGAGTTTGTTTAATTTGGAGACCAAGAAAGAATGTTAGCTCTCCCATTAAACTCATTTCAAACTCACTAGTCATGAGTTTTCCAAACTCTTCACACAAGGGCTCATTGGCCGATCCAAACATAATGTCATCCACATAAACTTGAACTAGGAGAATGTCATCATTAGATGCTTTAATAAATAAAGTAGTGTCGGTGGTACCCCTTTGAAATTGATTTTCCAACAAGAAGGCACTAAGCCTTTCATACCAAGCTCTTGGAGCTTGTCTAAGGCCATAAAGAGCTTTTGAAAGTTTGAAAATATGGTTTGGAAATTCTTTATCTTCAAAATCGGGGGGTTGAGACACAAACACTTCTCTATCAATAAAGCCATTAAGGAAAGCACATTTGACATCCATTTGAAACATTTTAAAACCCTTATGGGCAGCATAGGCAAGAAGTAACCTAATTGCTTTCATTCTAGCTATCGGAGCAAAAGACTCATCAAAATCTATACCCTCTTCTTGATCGTAACCTTGGGCCACTAATCTAGCCTTGTTAAGAACAACTTTTCCATCCTCACCTAGTTTATTTTTGAAAACCCACTTAGTACCCGTTACCTTCTTACCATCCGGATGAGGTACTAATGTCCAAACCTCATTCTCGTCGAATTGAGCTAGCTCTTCTTGCATGGATTTGACCCAAGAAGGATCTTCAAGAGCTTGCTTTACATTATTAGGCTCTATTTGTGACAAGAGAGCAAGATTGCTTGGTTCGGTTTGCCTTTTGGATGAGGATCTTGTTGTTACACCTTGTGAGGGATCACCAATGATAAAGTCGTGAGGATAACCCCTCATGGACTTCCATTCTCTTGGTTTTCGAAGTGGTGTTGAGCTTTGATGAGCTTCAGTGGGTTGTTCTGTTCCAGATTCTCTTGCTGGCTCAGGAGACAAAACATAAATGTCTCCTCCATCCTGACGAGATAAAACTGGATGGACAGATTCTTCATTTTGAACAGGCTTGGGATTTTCTTTACTGGTTTCCTTATTGACAGCATCTTCACAATGTGAATCATTTTCTATCACAGTACTGGGAATTGAATCAGAATCACAAAAAGTTACATGTATGGATTCCTCTATAGTTCTATGTTCTTTGAGGTAAATTCTATAAGCCTTGTTAGTGGTGGAGTATCCAACAAACATCCCCTCATATGATTTTGGATCAAATTTACCAAGGTTTTCTTTATTCTTAAGTACAAAGCATTTGCATCCAAAACCATGGAAATACTTAAGATTAGGAGGGGTTCCTTTCCATAGCTCGTAAGGAGTTTTCTTCAACCCTTTTCTAATGATGGTCCTATTCAAAATGTAACAAGCTGTATTTACAGCTTCAGCCCATAAAAATTTTGGAATCTCATTTTCACATAACATAGCCCTAGTCATTTCTTGAAGGCTTCTATTCCTTCTTTCAACAACCCCATTCTGTTGGGAGGTTCTATGACAAGAAAAGTTATGAGCAATTCCAAAAATTATCACAGAATTTTTCAAAATCTTGGTTTTTAAATTCCTTTTCATGATCACTTCTTAAATGGGCAACTTTTAAATCTTTTTCATTTTGAATTCTTTTGAAAATGGTTGAAAAAGCATGAAAAGCATCATTTTTATGAGCAAGGAAAAGTACCCAACCGAATCTAGAGTAATCATCCACCACCACTAGACCATAGTGTTTACCTCCTAAACTTTGAGTTCTTGTTGGACCAAAAAGATCAATGTGTAACATCTCTAATGGCCTTTTAGTTGAAATTCCATCTTTTGGTTTAAAAGAGGATTTTACTTGTTTGTTTAATTGGCAAGCATCACAAGTAAAATCCTTATCAAATTTGATATTTGGAATTCCTCTAACTAGATTTTTTTTAACTAGCTTAGAAATTTGATACATGCTAGCATGACCCAATTTTCTATGCCATAACCATTTTTCAGATTCAAGAGAAGTAAAACATGTCACTTTTTGTTCTTTCAAGTCCTCAAGAGTCAATCCATACACATTATTGCGCCTTTTAGCCTCAAACAAAATATCCCCAGATTTTTCACATATAGCTAAGCACACAAACTTTCTAAGAATAACTTCATATCCTAGATCACACAATTGGCTTACACTAAGTAAATTATGTTTCAAACCATTTACAAGAAGAACATCATTTATACAAGATGAAAAGCTTTTACCAACTTTTTCAATGGCCACTATCTTTCCTTTACCATCATCACCAAAAGTGACAAATCCTCCATCATACTCATCAAGGTTTATGAAGAAGGTTGTCTTTCCGGTCATATGCCTAGAGCATCCGCTGTCCATGTACCACATGTTGTCCTTCCTCTTGGATGCTAGGCACACCTACAAAATAAGCTCAAGTGACCTTAGGTATCCAAATTTTCTTGGATCCTTTTACGTTAAACCATCTCCTCTGTCCCAAACCATTATAGTCAAAAACAACTTTGCAAACTTTGTCACCAATCATTTTTTCACCAAAGAAGCATTGAATGGGAAAGTGTCCATTTCGGTTACATAGTCTACAAAACCTTGGAGTTGCTGTTTTGTTAAAGCTTGCTGGATTTTGAAACCTTGTATCATTAGAAGATGAAGCAATATTTTCAAAGTAAGGTTTCTCAATAGATTTAAAGAAGCCCAAGCCAGCTTTATCATAAAGAGGTTTTTGACTAGCCAGGATTTGATTTAGATTTTCAGAACTTTGAGTGAACTTGGCTAAGTCTTCTTTAAGCCTTTTGACCTCTTTAAGCAACTCTTCATTTTCTTTAAAACAGTTTACATATGCAACAACAGAATGATCACTTTCATAGCTCTTAAGTTGGGCTCTTAACTGCTTGTTTTCTTCAACAAGATCAACAACAGTTTCAGCCTCCCTTAATTTTTCTTTGAGAAAACTATTTTTTGCTTTAAGAATGGTGATTTGTTGTTCAAGATCTTGGTTATCAAGCAAGAAGCATATAATTTTTTCAGAAAAGTGGTCTATCATAAGATGAAGAGCTTCAGTATTAGGGTTATGGATGACTACCTGTTCAACGTGGTCAGCCATAAGACATGGTTGAGACTTGGTTTCGGATTCTTCATCACTTTTTGAATCGTTTTCCAAGTCCTCACAAGACGCCATCAGACCTTTCTTCTTTCCCCTTTTTGGCTTCTCTTCTTTCTTCAACTTAGGGCAATCTGATTTGAAATGCCCAGTTTCCTTGCAGTTGTAACATATCACCTTACTGAGATCTTTTCTTTGTTTCCTAGAGCTGCTTCCCTTGCTTCTCTCCTTGAACTTCACCGTTTTCTTGAATTTTTTGGCAAACAACACAAATTCATTTTCAGAGGAGTTATCACTGGATTTATCATCCAGGGGGTTAGTAATAGATGTAAAAGCAATTCCTTTTTTCTTTGAATCCTTTTTCAAATAAGTGTTTTCAAAAGCAAGTAAGTTTCTTCTCAAGTCATCATATGTCATGGAATCTAGACCACTACTCTCAGATATGATTAATGCTTTTGTTTCCCACTCTTTTGTAAGACATCTTAAAACTCTCCTCACAAGCACAGAATCAGGATACTTTATTCCTATAGCATCCAAGCCAACAATGATAATGTTGAATCTTTTGAACAATTCATCTATTGATTCTCTTTCCTTCATTGAGAACATTTCATATTCTCTGTTCAGCATGTCTATCCTGGTCTTCTTCACTATGGTGGTTTCTTCATGAGTGATTTGAAGTTTGTCCCAGATTTCCTTTGCCATTGTGCATCGTGATACCCGTCGGTACTCCTCGAAGCTGATAGCACAGTTGAGCAAGTTGATAGCCTTGGCATTGAGCTCCACCTTCTTTCTGTCTTCTTCGGTCTAACTTGCTTCGGGTTTAAGAGAAACGACTCCTTCAGCACTTGTGGTGGTTAGAAATTGAGGACCCTCCAAGATAATCTTCCAGAGCCTGTAATCTACTGCTTGCACAAAGATCTTCATTCTCTCCTTCCAATAGGTATAGTTTTTCCCATTGAAAAGAAGAGGTCTGTTGCTTGACTGTCCTTCTGTCAGGTTGTAAGACACCAGGTTTGAGCCACTATTTTCTGCCATCTGAATCTTTTCTCCAAGCTGCAAAGCTTTATCTCTTTGAGACCCAGCTCTGGTACCAATTGATGATTTTCAGTGGCTAAGAGAAGGGGGATGGGTTGAATCTTAGCCCCCTTTTTGCTTATTGAAACTTGCTGGTCCTTGAAACAACTTCTGGAGACTTTTTGATTTTTGTCTCGTATCCAGCCACGAGACTTTTATTTTTATCTCGTCACCCGGCACGAGATATTTTTTGGTTTTATCTCCTATGCAGCAGAAACAAAAATGGAGTAGAAGAGAGAGAGATAATCGCACCAAGATATATCCTAGTTCAGCGGCCAAGTGCAATGCAGCCTACATCCAGTCTCCATCACAACAATGATGGAAGTTCACTATAATCATCCTTGATTACAAACACCAATTCTCCCTAGAAACTACCCTTCCTATTCGGGACAAGTCTAGAATCTAATCCCCAATCCTGAACTTGACTTGGTCACAGCCAAGCTTTCAACTGCTAAGTGCTAACCCAACTTGCAAGGAGATTTCCACAGAATCATGAAACACAACATAGATGTACAAAGGACCTCTAAGACATCTATGGCTTTTTCTTTTAATTTTGTATACTCTGCCTTTTTCCGCTCTATGGCTTTTTCTTACAAACCTCACTGTTTGCCTTTTTCCATGAGACTCAAGACAGACAAAACTAAACAGAAAAATACAAAATGAAGAACATTGAAGGAGAAGAACTTCTGTTAGCTTAGGTAGCTATGAGAACTCTGTGCCTTGCACTCTCACTCCTTACTTCAAGCCCTGGCTGTTCTCCCTTACTTATAGGGGGAAGCCTCCACGGTTGAAACCAAATAAACCAAGCTAATATTCTTCTTCTTCTTGCAAACCGGTTCGACCAGAGATAGAGGAGAGATAACCGAATGCAAAACCCAACATGCAATTATCTCTGGTCCTTCCTTGGTCACCAATCTTCATCAATCCGAGCCTTCCATCTTGTCTTGCACTCCAAGAAGGATTCCTAGCCCTTGATGAGTTATTGATGATGACAGCTTCATCTGCTCCAACTTCTGTCTCCTCCATCACGTAGCCACTGTAGCTATCTCCTATGCTGGTTGAGCAAAATCAGAGACAAGCCATCTCTCTAAGGATCTTCCTCCTCTGACCGAAATATTCATCATCCATTTTTGGTATGGAGAGACTGAGCTTACTTCACCATATCTTACCTTTCTTGGTTGAAGATCTCAGCCACAACATACTTTTTGTTTTCTTTTTCTTGCCATCATTACAATGGTCTTGTTGCTTGCTTCTTCTTCCTTTCGGTAGCTAGCTTTAGCTTCCATGCTTTCTCTATTGAAATGACCGAAAGAGAAGAAAGAGTAGAGAGAGAAGAAAAAAAACAAAGTTATGAGTGTTATTACAAATAAATTAATTAGGATCAACTCTCCATGCTTTATGTAGTAGCGCGTAAGCTACACTTAATGCCATCAAATCACTTTGACATTTTCTCTTTCATGTTTCCAAGGCAATTAACTCAAGCAAAGAGAATTTTGAAATCCACCACATGATGGAAATGGGATCCGTTGGAAGCATTCTTTGCTTTCTCTCTTTTTGTTTTCGGACCAAGCAAGCTAGTTTCTAGCAAAATAATTTGGGCTTATAGTAATGATTAAATTCTGGCCCAACTAAACAATTCAGCCAACATTCATATTATAATTTTGCATAAGGCTGAAATTTTAAATTCACACTGGGCTTCAGATCTTTTCTTTCTTATTCGGCCCATTCAACATGATCATATCTCAGCCAATAAATATATCAATAATGTATAAGGCTGAAAACACTTTCTTAATACAGTTTGACCTTTTTACCAGAGTACATATATGCTGCATAACAAAATTATCAATTAATACATATGAAATAAGAATCAAATTGATAATTTTTTAATTTTAATTAAGTTAATAATGTTTGTTCATCATAAAATCAAATTAGAATTTTTCAAACTCTACAATTCTTAATTAACAAATTTACATAAAAATAACTGTATATAAATTTTCACATCAACATATTGTATCCCGTTTTGATTATTATATTTACACAAAAACATTTTCACTCCAATAGACACCATATAATGTAGATGAGTCATTGTAGTAGTTGGTCACTGTATTCATTCTCATATTTTGATAAAACTTTTAAAAAATTCAATATTTTTTAATGTTACAAAAAAATCACCCATATATAAACAAATTGGAAAATTTTTTTTGCTAATGAGTGAAATTGAGTGAAGAATAAAGATTATAACTAAATTTTTAAATTGAGTGTATATTTTACATGTTTATACTTTTTCCTATCGTAAAAAAGTCATCTTCATTCTTTACTCAATTTCTCTTTTCACTGTAGTGTTACCCAAGAAAATAAACCGAGATGTCATACTCTTGTAACATTTATTTCCGGCTAAAATAATTTTTGCTATTTTTATTATTATCTCATTCCCATACTTAATATTTCTCAATCATTAATTTGTTATTTTAACCAAATAAATTTAATTCTTAAAGTTAACTCAACAAATCTACTTTTATTTCTTTCTTTTTTATCGCCTATGTCTCTCCTGGTTCTCGTTCATTTTACAGGCCTTTGATTAATGACAGAACCACAAAATTCAATTATCCCGACTTCCTGTCAGGCAAAACTGATAGTTAAATTGAGTCCCTTAAGGTTGAAATTCAAAGAGTGACTAATGAGTCTCTTAAAGTTGAAATTCAAAGGATGACCGAAGTGATGAAGAAAGTAGCAACACAACCTGATGATAAGCTGATCACCGGCCTTATAATCTAAAAGACACAAGATCCATCCATACCTCTTACAATGGTAAATACTAATGGTCAATAAATAGCATGCATTTAATTGTTTCATGCCTAACTTTTTTTATATCGTTACCTCTTTATAGTTCAAAACTTTAGATACCCAATATATATGAGAGTACTTAAAGAGTACTCTATCTATACTTAATAATAAAAATATTATTAATATAATATTTTTATATATATTTCTAAATTATCCATTAATACCGTATCATCTACTTAATCATTGCAATTACTCATGGTATATCCTTACCTACAAATACAACGCTCACGTTTAACAAACATTCAAGTTATACCAATCAAATTATAGCTAATTAATTAAAAAAAAAACCAAAAACTTCAGCGGTAGAAGTTCATACTCAACTACTATCAAAAGTAAAATGCACTAATCAAACCACCCCTCTGCCATCTAAATATTGCCTTTTTTTTTTTTTCGAAAGCATTGGTAATTTTTTTTAGCTCATCATCATTATTTCTAGTCTTCGCATGTTTCAACTTATCCAAAATACAAAATCATTTATAGACTATAAATCTAAAGACCAACCACACATCAATATCAACTAACACTTGGAATAAAAATAATCCACATTTCAATTAATAACATTTTAGCAGTATGTATAGATTTAATCTTCAACATCTCAGGCAAACTCAATAATTTTGTTCATGCCCTGACTCAACGATAAGGTTCAGACCCAAATAAAAGATCCAATCCAAAGGATTGGATCTCATTCGACACCGACCTTCTCTCAAGAAGTCGGTCTAAACAACGACTTGGTCCAAAGAAGTCGGGGATGAAAATTAGCTCGCAGATAACACTCATTCAAATAGGTAACTGCACCTAAAATCTCTCAACCCACTTCCAGGAGCCATATCTCAACCTCCCTAAGATAAAGGGATGGTTATCCTCCTTTTTAGGTGGAACTACTTCAACGGTGGTTATTGGTTCACCACTATAAATACACTGACATCCCTCAGGTATCTCTAAGTCCCAATACTCTCTAAACTTGCTTAGACCCTTGCTGACTTAAGCATCGGAGTGTCTTTGCAGGTACCACCCCCCATTCTCTCATACTTACAGAACTGTTCGGAGACTTCCATCCTCAGACGATTGGGCCAACCCAACTAGTCCAACCCATTAATCTCCAGTTACCCAACGTAACATTGGTGCCGTTGCTGGGGACCCGAGAGATCAACCAGTAATAGCAGATAATTCACCAGAAGATGGTCATACAACGTCCGATTCTGAGCAAGAGAATCTCGACGCTGGAAATAATAATGCGAATATGACCACCCACCAGGGTGGCGCCGATCAGAACAGAGAGGGTACTTCAGGATTGAAAGATCCAAAAGCGAACTCTTCTGACGGGCGCGAGTCCGAAAAGGACGAACCGCCCCATGCAACCGACCTCATGGGGCTATTCACGGCCACCAAGGGCGTTTGGAGCAGCTGGAGCAGGAATTGGAACGACAGCGGGAGGCAGAAAGAAACTTAAGGAATGAGATAGCGTGACAAAAAGAGCTAGAAGAAAATATCTTAAGGCTGGAATCCGCTCTCAAAAGTCGGAACTCCCGCAATAATCGAGAAGATTCCCCCTTGGGAGGAGAAGATCCGTTCAGTGAGGACATAATGAGGGCAAAAGTTCCAAGAAACTTCAAAAGCCCTGATATGAACCTCTATGATGGAACCACTGATCCAAAGCATCATTTAAGTAACTTCAAAAGTCGGATGTATCTGGCTGACGCTTCTAATGCTACTCGTTGTAAAGCTTTCCCGACCACCTTGTCGAAAGCAGCAATGAAGTGGTTCGACAGCCTCCCTCCAAGATCGGTCACTATCTTCGAAGACCTCTCGTGGAAGTTCTTAATACGGTTCTCCATCCAGAAAGATAAAGTAAAGCACGTACCTAGCTTCTTGGGGGTAAAACAGGAGGTCGTGGAGTCTTTACGGGACTACATGGAAAGATTCAACAAAGCATGCCTGGAGATTCAAGACCTGCCCACAGAAGCAGTTATCATGGGGCTAGTAAATGGACTTCGAGAAGGCCCCTTCTCCCAGTCCATATCTAAAAGGCACCCCGCCTCCTTGAGCGATGTACAAGAAAGAGCTGAAAAGTACATCAACATGGAGGAAAATGCCAGATTGCGAGAACCGAGTTGGCGACCTGGGCATTCTAACTCATCAAAAGAAAAAGAAAGAGAGCCCAATAAAAAAGAGGAAGTCGGCTCTGAAAGGCCTAGGAGATATCACTCTTATACTCCTCTGAGAGTTTTCCTAGTTGACGTTTACAGGGAAATCTGCCATACTGAAAGACTACCTCCCCCTAGACCCATCAAAAATAAAAAGGGAGGAAGCCGTGGCGACTACTGTGAGTACCATAAACTATATGGTCACTCAACAAATGATTGTTACAACCTTAAAAATGTGATAGAAAAGTTGGCCAGAGAAGGTCGGCTCGATAAATATCTCATGGAAAGGTCGGACTATCAGGAAAAAAGGAAGCGAGACGACGAGGACCGGAGAGATCCACCCCACAAACCCCAGAAAGACACATACATATGATCTCAGGGGGGGTTCGGGGGAGGCGGCCTCACAAAGTCGGCTCGCAAAAGACATTTGAAGGAAGTCTACCAGGTCGGGGGCCAGGTTCCCGACCTTCCCACTATCTCATTTACCAAAGAAGATGGACAAGGAGTCATACCTGGACATGACGATCCGGTAGTAATAACCATGATCCTTGCCAAAGCCCATCTTCATAGAACTCTGGTGGATCAGGAAAGCTCCGCCGACATCCTCTTCAAACCAGCATTTGATAAGTTGGGGTTGGATGAGAAGGAGTTGAGAGCCTACACTGACACCCTGTATGGACTGGGGGCGCACCAATAAAACTACTGGGATACATACCCCTTCACACCACTTTTAGAAATGGGGAAAAATCTAAAACTCTGAGCATCGACTTCATAGTCATCGACGTAGGGTGAGCCTATAATGCCTTAATAGGCAGAACTACCCTAAACCGGCTCGGAGCAGTAGTATCCACCCCTCACCTTTGCATGAAATTCCTAACACCAGAGAGAATAGCGACCATCAGGGGAGACCAGAAGTTAGCAAGGAAATGCTACAATGAAAGCCTAAAAAGTGCACACCATCGAGCTCGGAGGAGTCAGAGCTAAGGAAGAATTGTGACCACAACCAGGGGGAAAAACTGAGGAGGTACAAGTCGGAAAAGAGGGAGGAAAAAACACTAACATAGGAGCCGACTTGAAAGAAGAATTGAAAGAGAAGCTCATAAAGCTCCTACGAGAAAATTTTGACCTCTTTGCCTGGAAAGCTTCAGACATGCCCGGGATAGATCTCGAACTCATGTCACACAAACTGTCAGTTTACCCCGGATCGTGACCTGTTCAACAAAGAAGGGCGAAGCTCGGACCCGAAAGGGCTCAAGTAGTGGAAGAACAAGTACAAGCACTCTTAGAAGCTGGATTCATCAAAGAGGTCAAATATCCGGCCTGGATAGCAAACATGGTGCTGGTCAAAAAATAAAACGGCAAGTGGAGGATGTGCGTCGATTACACCGACCTGAACAAGGCGTGTCCCAAAGAACCATATCCACTTCCAAGCTTTGATACTCTAGTAGGCTCCAGCTCAGGGTATCGATACTTGTCGTTCATGGATGCATACTCAGGATACAATCAAATCCCGATGTACAAGTTAGATCAAGAAAAAACATCATTCATCACACCCAGAGCAAACTATTGCTATGTGGTTATGTTGTTTGGCTTAAAAAATGTGGGTGCCACATACCAAAGGTTGATGAAAAAGGTGTTTGCACCTCACATTGGAGGGCTGATAGAAGTCTATGTAGACGACATGCTAGTAAAAACCAAGGATGAGACCGACATCTTGGCAGACCTCACACAAGTATTCAACACCATAAGGTTGCATGGGATGAGGTTAAATCCCACGAAATGTACCTTCGCAGTAGAGGCTAGAAAATTTCTAGGGTTTATGCTTACACAAAGAGGAATCGAAGCCAATCCCAACAAGTGCAAAGCAGTCCTAAAAATGAAAATCCCGACTTGCTTAAAAGAGGTCCAACAATTGAATGGCCGACTTGCCGCCCTCTCCAGGTTTTTGGCAGGATCAGCATTAAGATCCCACCACTTTTCTTCTTACTAAGAAAAGGATGCAAATTTGAATAGACTCCTGAGTACGAAGTAGAATTTCAGGAGTTCAAAAGATTTTTAAGCCAACCTACCATTCTGACCCGACCTAAAGTCGGGGAAGAACTCGTCCTTTATTTGTCCGTAGCGGACAAGGCTGTAGCATCAGCTCTGATATGGAAAGACAAGGTCGGGCAGCATCCTGCATACTTCACCAGCAAAGTTCTACACGGCTCTGAATTAAGGTATCAAAAACTCGAGAAGTTTGCATACGCCTTAATGGTAGCCTGTCGAAGGTTACGACCTTACTTTTAAGCTCACACAATAAGAGTCAGAACGAACCAACCCATGAAGTAAATCCTCCAGAAGACGGATATTGCGGGTAGAATGGTTCAATGGGCAATAGAGCTATCCGAGTTTGACTTAAAATATGAAACTCGGACAGCAATAAAAGCCCAGTGCCTCACCGACTTCATGGCCGAATATGAAGGAGACCAAGAGGAAGAATCCACCACGTGGGAGTTATACGTGGATGGATCCTCTAACAAAATGGGAAGTGGAACAGGCATAATACTGGTTAACAAAGGGGGAACCCAAATAGAAGTCTCCCTCAAGTTTGAATTCCCAGCTTCCAACAACCAAGCAGAATATGAAGCCTTGATCGCAGGGCTAAAGTTGGCAGAAGAAGTCGATGCAACAAAAGTAGTAGTATACAATGACTCTCAGGTGGTAACCTCTCAGTTAAGTGGAAAGTACCAGGCTAAAGACCCCAACATGAAAAGATACTTGGACAAAACCTTGGAGCACCTTAGGCACTTTACAGAAACCGAGATCAAGCATATAACTCAGGATCTCAACACCAGAGCAGACGCCCTCTCCAAGCTAGCAAGTACCAAACCAGGAGAAAATAATAGAAGCTTGATCCAAGAAACCCTTCAAGAGCCCTCTGTAGCAAAAACAGAGGCCAAGCAAGACGTCCTCGAAGTTTCTGGGTTGGACCTTGGGTGGATGAACCCCTTTATTGAATACCTAAAATTCGACATCCTACCCAAAGAGGAAAAAGAAGCTAAGAAAATCTGGAAGGAAGCATAAAACTACACTCTGGTGAGAAATATCCTTTACAAAAGAGGGATATCAACACCATTGTTGAAGTGCGTCCTGACCTCAAGGACGACTGAAGTCTTGGAAGAGGTCCACAATGGTATCTGCGAAAATCATCTCGGAGCAAGGCCCCTGACTAGGAAAGTCATCCGAGCCGGGTTCTACTGGCCGACTCTGCAGAAAGATGCCACCGAGTTTGTAAAGAGGTGTCAACCATGCCAAATGCATGCAAACTTCCATGTCGCTCCCCCCGAGGAGCTCATAAGTATAACTTCTCCATGGCCTTTTGCTAAATGGGGATTGGACCTGTTAGGACCCTTTCCCCAAGCCCCAGGACAAGTAAAATACTTAATTGTGGGAGTAGACTACTTCACAAAATAGATAGAAGCAGAACCATTGGCCACCATCACTGCCCAGAGAAGTCAGAAATTTCTCTACAAAAACATTATCACAAGGTATGGGGTACCTCACTCCATCACCACGAATAATGGCACTTAGTTCACCGACTCAACCTTCAGAAACCTGGTAGCCAGTATGAAGATCAAGTACCAGTTCACCTCGGTAGAACATCCACAAGAAAATGGACAAGCCGAGGCAGCCAACAAAGTTATACTGGCAGGACTAAAAAAAAAGGTTGCAGGATGCAAAAGGAGCTTGGGCCAAAAAACTCCCCCAAGTACTATGGGCTTATCGGACGACACCTCAGTCTGCCACAGGGGAAACACCCTTCCGACTTGCCTATGGCGTGGAAGCCATTACACCATTAGAAATCAACGAGCAAAGTTCAAGGGTGATCTTCTACGACAAGGTCGGGAACATACAGGGGCGCAAAAAGGAACTTGAACTGCTCCCTGATACCGAGAGCAAGCCCAGATAAGAGAAGCGGCACTAATGCAAAGGATGACTACCAGGTACAACAAAAAAGTCATTCGAAGAAGCTTCACCTCAGACAACTTAGTTTTGATTAGAAATGACAATGGAGTCAATAAGTCGGAAGATGGAAAGCTAGCTGCTAATTGGAAAGGACCATACAAAATTAGTGAGGTCTTAGGCAAAGGCTACTATAAGGTGACCGACTTAAACGGCACCGAACTACCTAGATCGTGGCATGCTTGTAATATGAAAAGGTACTATAGTTAAGAACGAACTCTATTCCCTGATGTACTCTTTTCCCAACTCCATGGTTTTTTCCCAAAGGGTTTTCTGGAAGGGGGTTTTTAACGAGGCATCAAAATGGAGGCTAAGGGACCGCAAATTATCAAAAAACCCCTTAGTAGCAATAAAGTACCTTTGCAAATAAATAAAGATCTTTTACAACATCTCTTATGAAATTCCTTTTCATTTTTTTTATGAAACGCGCCAACTTAAACTCGACAAAGCGTGAAAATCCCATGAACCGACCTAGATGGTCGTCAGGATAAAACGATGAGGTACAAGTCGGTGTAAAGAGGTTATAAAAGTAGATCATAAAAGAACTCGGAAAGTAGTCAATTTACAAGTCGGAAAAATCGAGGAAAAAAGAAATGCATCGCAAAAATAGCCTAAGTTACGGAAACTCAATAAAAGTAAAGGAATATCAAAAAAGAGATAAGAAAATCCAGCAGCAGAAACTATCCAAGACTTTGAGAAAAGTTCAAGATAACTTAGAAAAAGGACAGTCAGTCCGGGTAAAAGTTTTTTCAAAAAAGATCAAAAAAGGTTTCCAAAACCTAAAAGCATGCAGGCCAACACAAAGATAATCTAAAAACCATTATCCAAAAAAGGGTATTTTTAATTTTGTTTATGGCCAAAAAAGGCCCAAAAAACTGTCAACAAGTTACCACCACAGAATAAACATTAAAGAAAAATTGTTTAAAAATAGGGGACCCATAGGCCGGGCCCCATATAGCCATCATAATTTAGTTGGAAGAAGGCATATCACCACCAGAAGGAGAAGGGCCATCACCACCAGGACCAGGAAGAGAAGTCGGAACAGCATCGGAAGGAGTCGGAGCAGGCTGGTCGGGACCTTCAGAAGGAACCTTCAAGGAACTCGGAACATCACCCCGAGGAGGAGGCTCAATTATCCTTTTCCCCCGAGTCTTCAACTCGGAATCTATTTCAAGTCGAGGAGGGGAGACAATTGCACCATTCACCACGATCATGTCAGGATCCAAGGGAGAAAGGTCCAAGTCGGGGGCGATAACTCCGACTTGTTCCTTAAAGATCCTCCATGCCTCCTCTGCCCCCTCAACAATTGAATCCTCCAAGTCCTGAAAAGAATCCCGACACCCAGAGAGCTCCTTCTTCAGGTCTAAGTTCTCCGTAAACAGCCTGATATAATTCTGCTCCGCTTCTTCTTCTTCAGGTCTAAGTGCTCCGGAAAAAGAGCCAGAAGTCTTTCACTTCTTCTTCTCGGGTTCAGGAGAAGATCGGGGCGGAGGAGGAGAAGGAAGAGAAGAAGTAGAGGAAAAGGATACCACAAGGGGACGAGAGGAAGTCCCCAAATTATGAAGAGGAGGAGGAAGGGGAGGAGGAGGAGTAAGATTGCCAGTGGCCCTCGCCCGAGATCTCTTCTTGCCATCTTGAACTTTTTTATAAGAGGAGGCAGAAGCTTTCTTCACCATTTCTGAAAAAAGAAAAGACAGGAAAATCAAGACGGAATCCCAGAATCAGAAATAATTAAAACAACTCAGAGCAAAATCAAACAAATCGGAGCAAAATCAGAAAAAACCATATCTACCTAGTTGAGTCTGTACAAAGGTCGGAGACCCCTGGAGGAAATTTTTTGTATCAAGATAAGGGGCTCTCCCCCAAACTTCTCGGAGGAACCCCACAGCAGCCTCTTCGACCTCGTCTAAATCATCGAAACCATACTTCTCCGTATGAGAAGCCTCTGACCAGTATAAAGGGAAACGGGGAACGAAATTTTCATCCAGAAAAAAGGGGTGGTGACCTTCTACAGCTTGAACTTTAAAAAAGAAATTCTTAAAGTCATGGAAGAATTCATCAAAAAGATTGAAAATTCTCCGACCTTGAATAGCTCGGAAAGATACCCACTATTGTTTGTTATTTTTTGCCCACTAAAGGGCTTGGTCATATAAAAAAGATAAAAGAAAATCCTCAAAGAGGTCAGAAAATCTAAGGCCTGACTGATAAGTTGGTAAACCTTCAAGAAACCCTAAGAGTTGGGATGAAGTTGAGTAGGAGCGACACGACAATGGTGCAGAACAGAAATCTCAAAGACAGAAAAAGGCAAGAACACTCCCAGTCGAGTAAAAAGACTCTCATACATGAAAAAGAAATGAGGGTCCTCCTCAGAAGCCCTCCCAAAATAAACCGGTCTTCCGGACCCGAGGCAACCAGCTCATATTTTGGCTCATCCTCGTCAAAAGCACAAATCCTATGATGCGTGCGAAGATCAGTGATGTAGTCAGTATCTACCAAAGGTTCTTTCCCAAGAACCGTAACATCCACCCACTGAGCGAGGGACTCTAGAGAAGACATTTCTCCCTATATAAAAGAGGATAACGAAACCTACAAAGGAAAAAGAAAAAAGGATAAAAAATAAGGTCTCTAAGGGGCCTGGGGTCAGATCCTCAACAAAACAAAGTCACTAAGCCTATAGTCAACACTCCTCTCGAAGAAAAAGCATGCAAACAAAAGCATTTGTAAAACAGAGAGAAAGAGCAGAGAAAAGAACTAACCTTTGCTTGAAAAAGGGGAGAAGCGGTAGTGGCTCGGAGAAAGGAGGAGTCCCTTCGAACAGAGGTTTCTTTTGGATAAAAAATGCAAAAACAACAGTTTTCAGAAACAAAACAAAGAAAGAGATGGAAAATATTTATAAACATACTAGGGGCATAATAGTAAAAACGGAGGCAATCATTAATGAGGCGTGCCGTTACCAATGTAACCGCTCCCCATGTGTAAATACGCAAATCCCTAACCGACACGACGTTTGATTAGACACGACTGTTGGGAAACTTTGAAACACGTCGGTTCCGAAAAATCACGTCGGTTTCTCAACAGGTCGGTTATAAGCCCAAGTCAAAATACTCGATTATTTTTTACATATTCTAGAAATTTTTTACATATTCACAATAAATTAAAAATAATTATGATGTCTTTACAAGTAATTTGATTAATGTAAAAATAAACATGATATAAAATATATCAATTTTTGCTATTATCTATTCTTTGCTTTTATGTTTTTGTACATGATCAATCTACCTTTATATTTGTTATTATCAATTATTGAAAGCTAATAATTTTAGTCGAACTCTTGTTTAAAAGAAATAGAAGCAAAAACTGCATTAGCCATTGTTAAAATTTTGATAAAGCTTCAAATCAATGGCATGAACATTACTCACGATAATGGAAGCATAGATGAAGATTCAAACTTGATTTTCTCCCAACTAAGGTCGACACAATGCCCGGTAATATCATCTACCAGTATGCAGTTTTAGTTACATGCTACACATTTTTGGTTTTCATATTTACATAAGAGATGTAAATCTTTCGAACTCATTCAGGATTTATATATTATTTGTGAATACGAGTTCCTGTCTTATTTTTTATTTCACATTACTTTAATCTATTCACAACATTTATTCTTATACTAATCGCTTTTTTCCTTCTTATAATTTTTTCTAATTAGTTTCAATGAAGCAGCACAAATGCAAATTACTTATTCTTATAGATACAATTAGATATATTTCTTCTCAATTGTTTTTATGTATCACAGATTTCTCTAGTTGTTTTTACATTGATATTGCTAAGTGACGAAGTTTAACTTCAGCTTTAGTCAATAAACTCAAAATATGCATTTGCATTGTCACATTTAACTTCTTTTCTAAATTAGAACTGTCTTATATATTACTATATCATGAAATGCTGAGATCAACATAACAAGGACGAATTTGAAGTCAACTCAGAAATAAGGTGATGAAAAGGACCAGAGAAGTCCTGCAGCGGTGATGACCACACCTTAGGAATAATGACTATGGTAATAGTCACTCCAAACCCATCAATAGAGAAACCAAATTCTGCCAAATGCTCTAGTAACATTATCTAATGGTACATAATTTTAACTACATATTTACATTTTCAGTTCCCATGTTTTCGTTAGAAATTTCAAATTAGCATAATTATGCAGGTATTTGATCAAATAAATTGATTTTATTATTTCTGATATATAACCAAGAGTTGAATCATATATGAATCTAAGCCAACCTACAACAAGTTTTTCTCATTCTTGTTTACATTGTCATTGTTATAATTATTATTTTGCTTTTTGTTCCGTGGGTTACCTGAAACTGGAGGTCGATCTCGGTTGAGATCTTCTGTACGGGTCGGTGCCGACGTGTCCGGCTGGTGAGTGGCGGCCGGAGTTGTCGTGTCCGACTTGCTGGACTGACTGCACTGCTGATCCTTCGCCACCGGAGGGTGGGGGGTACCTGCAAGAGACTCCGATGCTTAAGTTAGCATGGGTATTAAACATGTTTTATGTAGAATCAGAGTATGAGTTATACCTGGGTGCTCTAGTGTATTTATAGTAGATGGGGCTGACCTTTCTGACAAGATAAGTTAGTTATCTTATCTTATCTTTATCTTTATTTTGGGTGAAGTCAGCTTATCTTCAAAGGAACTGCCTTTATCTCTATAGGCTTGGATTGCCTTTGGATTTAGCTCGTGTTCCTCTATTTGGGCCCTTTATTGGGCTCTCCTGTTGATTTGGCCGACCTCCTTGAGAAGAGGTCGGGTAGCCTGACCTGAAGAGGGCGGTCGCTTTGTCGCCAGTCATCCCAGGTCGGGTAGCTCGACCCAGGGTATGAACAGTGCCCCTGCTTGAGCTCGGTCTTTTTGCTGAGGTCGAGTCTTTGACTTCGGTCCTTCTCTGGCGAAGCCGAACTCAAGCATTTTGTCGATTCCTTTCTTTGTAGAGTCTTTTTGAATGTGGAATGTTTTCCTTTAAAAGTGCGCGCTTTTATATCGGCGCTTTGGAAACGTGCGAGGGTTTAATACCCTCATTAATTGACTTTAAATGCCCCGTTTCCCTTGGTTTTATTTTGAATTTTGCCATCAGAAACGGTTCCTCTTTGTAACTTCTCCCTTTACTCTCTCATTTTCTGTTTTTCCTTAGAGTTTCACAGTTTCTTCCTGCGACGCCTGCTCTTCTACTGCTTTCTGTGGAAAAGGAGTGATTCTGGGTTTCTCCTTCTGTCTTCTTCCGGCAAATTTTTTCCGTTCGAAGGGTGGCTCTATCGCTTCTTGCTCTTCAGCTTTCTTTCGAGGTTTTCTTCTATTTTCCAGGTTTGATTTTTCCTCCTCTGTCATTTTTATGCCTTTTTTGAGAAAGTTTTTATCTTAGTTGGGAAAAGTTTGGATCTTTCTACTTTCTGCTGTGCCTGATCACTGTGCGTTTCGTAGTTTCTTCATCTTTTGCATGGTCTTTTTTGCTTTTCCTGTTGCTTGATACCTTTAGGATTTTTGCATGTTTGTGAAACGGACTTTGATTTTGAAGCTTTGGAATGATAATTTTGTTTGATTCTGAAAAAAGGTTGCATCTTTGGTGATTTTTGCCTGGTATGTTTGCTGTTGTTTCTTGCTGATAGACTGTAGGAAGATGATTTTCTGTTTCGTTTGTGTTTTGTCTTTCTCCTATGAAAAATGCTTGCTGTTTTGAGGTCTTCTATTTTTGTTTGCAGGATGCCGGGACGTAAGTAGATTTTTCTTGATACCTCGCTTTGTTACTGCCTCCAAAGGGTGTCCCAGGAGTTTTAGTTTGAGTCTTGGGGCTTCCTTTTTCTGTGTATTCGCCCGCCGAGATGTTTTTGAGTAATCCATTCCTCTTTTCTTTTGTAGGGTTTAGTTGGCCTCATGTCTTCCTGAAATAACGTTGTTGAGATACCTTCCCGAGTTCCTGAGGGTATAGCCGATTGGGTGGACTCGATGGTTCTTATGTGTGTCTCTCTGGTTGATTCTGAATTTTGTGCATAGCTTAGACAGTTTCATAGTGTTTGTAGTAATTCCAGTGATGAGAAGAAATATGAGCTTGTCCCTCCCTCTTCTGATGAAAGAGTCTGCTTTTCTACTCGGGTTGTTGATGATCGCCCCTTCTTTTATGTTTATGATTTTTTCTTCGGTCCGCTAGGTATCACCCTTCCTTTTACTCCATTTGAAACCGATCTGTTATGGTCCTGTAATGTTGTCCCCTCTCTACTTCACCCCAATTCCTGGGGTTTCATAAAAATTTTCCAATTGTTGTGCAATAGTTTTGGTAATCCTGCTTCCCAATCTCTCTTTTTCTATCTGTTTGTCTTGACTAAGCCCGGTGTGGTAAAAAAGAAGTCAGCTTGGGTCTCATTTCGTTCCACCCAGGGAAAGAAGGTCTTTTCCATGTTTGACGAGTCGTTCCGTGATTTTAAAAACTACTTTTTCAAAGTCCGAGCTGTTGAAGGAGCTCGGCCCTTTTTTCTGGATGAAAATGACGAACCTGCTTTTCCCTTGGAATGGCAAAAAGATGTGAGGGTCTCTAGATATGTGTGGGAAATGCTGGATGAGGCTGAACGAGCCTTCGTGACTGTCTTGGAAGATCGCTGGGGTCATCCTCCCCATCTCGACACAAAGAAATTTCTAACCAATCCTTCTCTTCTTCAAACTGAACTGGGTATCTTGTGTTTATCTGTTTATATTGCTTGTAGCTGTCTTTCCGACTTATCCGACTTGTAGCTTAACTTCTGTTTTATTTGCAGAGGCAATGAAGAATAATGAAGCTATGAAAGATTTTAAGAGGGCGACTGCTGCCAGGAATATTGCGGCCAAGGCGGCTGGGGAGGGGTCCTCCCAGATGCGCGAGAAGCCATCAGTGCCGAGTTCTCCTGGGGTGAAGAAGGTGGTCCCTACACCCCGAGTCCGTTTGGTGGATCCTCACCCCACTTCTGCCGCTCCATCTGTTGCTCCTCCCAATAAAAAACAAAAAACAGCCGAGCCCTTTGACCTCGATGCTCCTAATTTCAATGCCATTGAGTTTGTGGATCAGCAAATCGGTCCCTATGGCTCCCTCTCTACGGATGATGTGTCCATCCTCCATCACTTGGAATTTATGGCCCAAAATCACGTAAAGATGGCGTATATGGCGGTCGCCATATATCGGACTGCTCAGAATCTCCCTCTCCATGCCACTAAAGCGTTTATGGAGGAGGCAAAACAAGAGTTTGATCGGATGAGGGAGTTGAAGGAGGAACTTGAGGTAAAGGTAGCCAAGCTGGAGAAGGACTTAGAGAACGAGAAGGCAAGTTCTCAATCACTGGCAGCTTCTTTGAGGTTGGCTGAGGACACCGCCATGATGCACAAGGATAGTTACGTTACATCCTATCGGGAGATGTTGCGTCTGAGGGGGGAGCTCGACAATGTCCGGGAAGATTATTCTGAACTCCAAAGTCATCTCGTTGGCAGCGTGACTGCTGCTTACGAGAACTTGAAGGAGCAAGTTCGGGTTATTGCTCCCGAGGCCGATCTCACTCCCGTTAGCTTGGACAACATTGTCAGGGATGGCAAGATTGTCCCTGATGATGGGGATGATGATGATGAGGTCGATCCCCTCCCTGTTGTAGGAGGCCGACTTTTTTATGTCGATCTCTTCTAAGTTACTTTGTAATCCTCTTTCTTGGACCTTGGTTAAGTCTCTTTCAGGAACTACTTTTATAACTTTTCGTTGTAGGAGACCGACTTCTTTGTGTCGATCTCTTCGAAGTTACTTCGTAATCTTCTTTCTTGGACCTTTGTCAGGTCTCTTTCAGGGACTACTTTTATAACTTTCCGTTGTAGGAGACTGACTTCTTTGTGTTGATCTCTTCAAAGTTACTTCGTAATCCTCTTTCTTGGACCTTTGTCAGGTCTCTTTCAGGTATTACTTTTATAATTTTTTGTTGTAGGAGACCGACTTTGTTAGGTCGATCTCTTTCTAGGTTATTTTTGTAATCCTCTTTCTTGGACCTTTGTCAGGTCTCTTTTAGGGATTACTTTTATAACCCTTTTTATTTTGGGCTGACTTTGTTAGGTCGAGCCCTTCTAAGTTAAAGTAATCCTCTTTAATAGGGTTGGCCAGACCTCTTTCCAGGGTTTACTTATAACTTGGGTTGACTTGGTCCGACTTCTGGACTTCGGCCAGTCTTTAAGTTATTATTTTAGCTATCCGTAAGACCTCGTCAAGTTCTTTTTTGGATTGCTTTCGATAACTTCTTACATTATTCTGTGTTCATTTTTGCCGATTTGTAGAAAGTGGTTGGCATCTTTAGATCGTCCTTTGGGTGAATCGCGCTTTCACCTTTATCGGACGGTTTGTCTTTATCGTGGTCGTGCAGTGAAATTGTTTTTCACTTTCTGCCGACCTGTTGCTTTATAATCGGACGATGAATTCTTCAGATTAATGCGTCTTGAATTCTTGTAGAAATATCTAAATAAACTTTATTCAAAGTAAAAGTGCAAATATATACATGTGGGAATTTTTTCATCCCTTCAAGTCGGATGGTGCCTGGGTCTCAACTTGGTGCCTCATTAAAAAACCTTTTCAGGAAAAAGAGTGCATCCAATAATGAGATCTGTTACCTTCCTAACTGTAGTACCTTCTTAGGTTCCAAGCGTGCCATGACCTGGGAAGCTCTCATCCGTTGAGTTCAGACAGTCTGTAATAGCCCTTCCCGAGTACTTCTACAACTCGGTAGGGTCCTTTCCAGTTTGCTGCCAACTTTCCTTCTCCTGGTCGAGTTGTTCCGATATCATTTCGGATTAAGATGAGATCATTCTCTGCAAAACTTCTCGGCACTACCTTTTGATTATATCTGGAAGCCATCCGTCGTTTTAGTGCTTCTTCTCTGATCCGAGCTCTTTCTTGGATTTCAGGTAGTAAGTCGAGTTCTTCCCTCTGAATTTGAGAGTTGGCTTCTTCATTATAGTGGACCACTCTGGATGACCCTTTCTTGATCTCTACTGGGATCATTGCCTCCACTCCATATGCTAGTCGAAATGGTGATTCATTTGTGGTGGAGTGTGGCGTTGTTCGATATGCCCATAGGACTTGTGGAAGTTCTTCGGCCCAAGCTCCCTTTGCATCTTGTAGTCTCCGTTTCAACCCAGCCAATATGACTTTGTTGGCGGCTTCGGCCTGTCCATTGGCTTGAGGGTGTTTGACGGAGGTGAACTGGTGCTTTATATTTAAGTCGGCTACTAGTCTCCTAAAGCCTGCGTCTGTGAATTGGGTGTCATTGTCCGTGGTGATGGAGTGTGGAACCCCAAACCTTGTGACAATGTTTCTATATAGGAATTTCTGGCTTCTTTGAGCAGTGGCGTTGGCTAGGGGCTCTGCTTCAATCCATTTTGTGAAATAGTCTACCCCTACTATGAGAAATTTAACTTGTCCTGACCCCTGGGGGAAGGGGCCAAGAAGGTCGAGCCCCCACCTTGCAAACGGCCAAGGGGAAGTTACACTGATGAGCTCTTCTGGTGGGGCGATGTGAAAGTTGGCATGTTTCTGACATGGCGGGCATGTCTTTACAAATTCTGTAGCTTCTTTCTGTAGAGTTGGACAATAAAACCCCGCTCGGAGCACTTTTTTGGCTAGAGCTCGTGCTCCGAGGTGATTGCCACAAATGCCGCCGTGTACTTCTTCTAACACTTCCTTTGTGTGGGAGGTCGGTACGTATTTCAGTAATGGTACTGAGATCCCTCTTTTGTACAGGATGTTGTTTATAATGGTGTAGTACTGTGCCTCCCTTTTTAACCTTTTTGCCTCTTTTTCTTCTATGGGGAATGTTCCTGCTCTGAGGTAGTTAATTATGAGAGTCATCCATCCTTGGTCCTGGTTTGTTAGGGCTAAGACTTTTTCCTCTTCCGAGATTGACGGGTTCTGTAACATTTCCTGGATGAGGCTTCTATTGTTGCCCCCTGGTTTGGTGCTGGCTAGTTTCGAGAGTGCGTCAGCTCGGGCATTTTGTTCTCGGGGTATGTGGTATATCTTATATTCCCCGATTTGTCCGAGTTGTTGCTTGGTCTCATCTAAATACCTTTTCATGGTGGGATCTTTGGCTTGGTAGCTCCCTGTTATTTGTGATGTGACAACTTGTGAATCACTGTAGATGTTGAGTTTCCGAGCTCCAACCTCTTCAGACAGCCTCAAACCAGCTAGCAGTGTTTCGTATTCTGCTTGGTTATTCGAAGCCGGGAACCCAAACTTGAGGGAGAGCTCAACTTGGGTTCCCTGGTTGCTTTCTATTATCACTCCTGCGCCGCTTCCAGTTTTATTTGAAGAACCGTCTACATAGAGATTCCACTCTGTGAGGGTTTCCAGGCATCTGTGAATTCTGCGATAAAATCGGCCAGATATTGTGACTTAATGGACGTTCGAGCTTCATATTGGAGGTCGAACTCTGACAACTCGATTGCCCATTGTAGAATTCTACCTGCTAAATCTGTTTTCTACAATATTCCTTTCAAGGGCTGGTTGGTGCGAACTTGATGGTGTGGGCCTGGAAGTAAGGGCGGAGTCGTCTAGATGTTAGAATGAGAGTATATGCAAATTTTTCTATTTTCTGGTAGTTCAGCTCAGATCCCTGTAGTGCTTTACTAATGAAGTAGACAGGTTGTTGTCCGTCTTCGTCTTCTCTGACTAGTGCTGACGCTACTGCCCGGCTTCCTACTGCGAGATATAATATGAGTGGTTCTCCTTTTTGTGGTCGGGAGAGGATAGGTGGCTGTCCTAAGAACTTTTTAAAGTCTTGAAAGGCTTGCTCACATTCTGTCGTCCACTCGAACTGCCTTCCCTTTCTTAAAGTAGCATAGAAGGGGAGAGATCTTATCGCGGCTCCTGCTAAGAATCGGGATAGGGCTGCCAATCTCCCGTTGAGTTGCTGTACTTCTTTGACACAGGTTGGGCTCTTCATGTTGAGTATGGCCTGACATTTGTCTGGATTTGCTTCAATTCCTCTTTGTGTGAGTATGAAACCTAAGAATTTGCCTGCTTCTACCGCAAAGGTGCATTTTGCTGGATTGAGTCGCATGTCATGCTTCCTTATGGTGTCGAATACTTGGGCCAGGTCGGACAATAATGTCTCTTCACTTTGTGTTTTTATTAACATGTCGTCGACGTAGACTTCCATGATCCTTCCGATGTGATCCGAGAAGACTTTATTCATTAGCCTTTGATAAGTAGCTCCCGCGTTCTTGAGATCGAAAGGCATTACAATGTAGCAGTAGTTTGCTTTCGGTGGTAGGAACAAGGTCTTTTCTTGATCTGGCGGATACATGGGGATCTGGTTGTATCCCGAGTATGCATCCATAAACGAGAGATATTTATATCCGGAGGAAGCGTCTACCAGAGCATCGATATTTGGGAGTGGGTAAGGGTCCTTTGGACAAGCCTTGTTGAGATCGGTGTAATCGGTGCACATTCGCCACTTCCCATTTGATTTTTTCACCAAGACAACGTTGGCTAGCCATAGTGGGTATTTGACTTCTCTTATGAATCCTGCTTCCAGTAGTGCCTGTACTTGTTCTTCCACAGCCTGGGATCATTCTGGCCCAAGTTTTCTTCGTCTCTGCTGTACCGGTCGAGATCCTGGATAGACCGCCAACTTATGACACATCAGCTTAGGATCTATGCCTGGCATATCTGCGGCTTTCCATGCAAAGAGATCAACATTATCTCGCAGGAACTGTATTAGTAATTCCTTTGAGTCTCCTTTTAGGATTGTGCCAATATTGGTTATTTTTTCCGAGGTGTCCCCGATCTGAATCTTTTCTATCTCGCCCTCTGGCTGGGGACGAAGTTCTTCTCGTCGTTGAACTCCACCCAGCTCGATTGTGTGGAACTCTTCTCCTTTGCCTCTGAGGTTTAGGCTTTCGTTGTAACAGCGACGTGCCATTTTTTGATCTGCTTTTATCGTGGCTATCCCCTTTGGTGTTGGGAATTTCATACATAGGTGTGGGGTCGAAACTATCGCGCCGAGTTCGTTGAGTGTTGTCCGACCTATGAGAGCATTGTAAGCTGAACTTACGTCGACCACGATGTAATCTATTTTGAGGGTCCTGGATTGGTTCCCTCTTCCGAAGGTTGTGTGTAGTGGTATGTATCCTAGTGGTCGAACCGGGGTTTCTCCTAGTCCAAACAGACTGTTTGGATATGCTTGAAGTTCTTTTTCCTCCAAGCCGAGTTTATCAAAGGATGTTTTGAATAAGATGTCGGCAGAACTCCCTTGGTCTATTAAGGTGCGGTGTAGGTTGGCGTTTGCTAATATGATGGTGATGACCATGGGATCGTCGTGTCCTGCGATGACGCCGGATGCGTCCTCTTTAGTGAATGTTATTGCTGGGATGTTAAGTGCTTCCTCCTTTCCTTCGACATGATATACTTCTTTGAGATATCTTTTGCGAGAGGATTTGGAAATCCCACCTGCTGTGAATCTTCCATGTATCATGTGGACATGTCTTTCAGATGTCCGAGGTGATCGTTCTGTTCGTTTAGTATCCTCATCTCTTTGTCTCTTTCTTTGATCATCATCTCGGGTGGCCAGGAATCGATCTAACTTTCCTTCTCTCACTAATTTTTCTACGATATTTTTTAAGTCGAAACATTCGTTTGTGGAGTGTCCTCGGACTCGGTGGTATTCGCAATATTCTTTCCGGTTTCCTCCTCCCTTTTTGCCTTTGAGTGGCCGTGCTGGGGGGATTTTTTCTGTATGGCATACTTCTTTGTATATCTCGACCAAGGATGCCCTGAGAGGAGTGTAATTATGGTACTTTTTTATTTTCTCCCCTTGTCGATCTTCTTTCCTCTTGGATTCCTTGTCTCTATCTCGGTAGGAGGCCCCCGATTTTGAGGTCTCTCCTAACCGAGCATTTTCTTTCATATTGATGTATTTTTCTGCTTGTTCCTGCACTTTATCCAAGGAGGTCGGGTACTTTTTTGATATAGATTGGCTGAAGGGTCCTTCTCGTAGGCCGTTGATGAGTCCCATGATGGCGGCCTCTATGGGTAAACTTTGTATGTCCATGCATGTTTTGTTGAATCTCTCCATATAGTTGCGGATGCTCTCCCGATCTCCTTGTTTGATCCCTAGTAAACTGGGGGCGTGCTTGGCTTTATCTTTCTGAATGGAGAATCTGGCTAGGAATTTTTTAGCTAGGTCGTCAAAGCTTGAGATGGACTTTGGGGGTAGGTTGTCGAACCATCGAATGGCTGTCTTCGTGAGAGTTGTTGGGAAGGCTTTGCAGCGAACAGCATCTGGGGCGTCGGTGAGGTACATTCTGCTTCTGAAGTTACTGAGGTGGTGGTTGGGATCCGTGGTGCCATCATACAGGGTCATATCCGGGAGTTTGAAGTCTTTTGGAATTTTGGTTTTCATGATTTTCCTGGTGAACGGGTCTTGCTCTTTGCGTGAGTTTTCTTCAAGATTGGTCCGGGGAGCTTTTAATTTGAGATCGGCTTCTAATTGCTGTAGTTTTTCTTCCAACTCCCGACGTCGCCGCATCTCTCTTTGTAGATCCCTTCCGATTTCCCGTTGTTGTTGATTTTCGGAGTGTCTTGTAGTGTGACATCCGCATTCTTGTGCGGCGTTCTCTCTTCCAGACCTGAATCGTGGTCGTTGTTATGGTTGTCCGCCATGGTGATGGGTTGACTTCCAGGTTCCCCGGCAACGGCGCCAATGTTCCGTGGGTTACCTGAAACTGGAGGTCGATCTCGGTTAAGATCTTTTGTACGGGTCGGTGCCGACGTGTCCGGCTGGTGAGTGGCGGCCGGAGTTGTCGTGTTCGACTTGCTGGACTGACTGCACTACTGATCCTTCGCCACCAGAGGGTGGGGGGTACCTGCAAGAGACTCCGATACTTAAGTTAGCATGGGTATTAAACAGGTTTTATGTAGAATCAGAGTATGAGTTATACCTGGGTGCTCCAGTGTATTTATAGTAGATGGGGCTGACCTTTCTCATATGATAAGTTAGTTATCTTATCTTATCTTTATCTTTATTTTGGGTGAAGTCAATTTATCTTCAAAGGAACCGCCTTTATCTCTATAGGCTTGGATTGCCTTTGGATTTGGGTCGTGTTCCTCTATTTGGGCCCTTTATTGGGCTCTCCTGTTGATTTGGCCGACCTCCTTGAGAAGAGGTCGGGTAGCCTGACCTGAAGAGGCCGGTCGCTTTGTCGCCAGTCATCCCAGGTCGGGTAGCTCGACCCAGGGTATGAACACTTTTCAAATCACGCTTTGATTGCTTAGTATTTAATCCATACTATTTTATTCAAGTCTTTTTTTCATTTTTTTTCAATTATTCTGCTCCCCGAACAAAGGGATTCTATTTTAGTTTTAACCGAAAAATTCAAAACATAAATTTACAAAAAAAAAACCAAAAATTAACTTGAATGATAATTGAGAGGCGAATAACCTCAACATATAAAATTGATACGTCCTATACTACAGTGAAATAATTCGTAAGCATAACCTACCCGCTTATATAATTCTTTTATTTTAATCTTCAATACGACATGGCCTCTTATAAAAGTATGCACTAACCCATATACTTGAACCATTTTATCTTAATATATCTTACCATTTCATATACCAACCTTGGACATGCTATATTTTGTTGTATATTGTCAATCTGTCTTTCATTGTTGATTGACTTTTTTTTAAGTATATCTGGTACTATTTTTTTTATTATACATTTATGCGTCAAAATCTTATATACATGGTAATACAATCATGCCGATGAAAAAAAAAAGAGCCAAATAGTGTGCTATAGATCATCTCACCAAATCAACCGCAGTACCGCCATGCAGATTATAACTCGGACAATTTATACTTTCTAATATACAAAGACTAGCCTAACAGGTGTATGTGTTATTTCTTCATTAATAAAAATCATATATGAATCTTCAAAATCATATATGAATCTCCGACTGAGATATACTCTCCTGAGTTATAATTTCAATTCAAACAAACCGACATCTATAAATTGGACTCATTTCAAACAACTCAACACCTATGAGTCGAAATAATTTCAATTCAAACAAACCGACATCTATACGTCGGACTCATTTCAAATAACCCGACACCTATGAGTCAGAATAATTTCAAGCAAACCGATCTATAAGTTGGTACAACTCTAAATATCGGCAACCTCTATGCTATGCCCAATTTTAAACCGGTCTATTATATCGGTTCATCAATTTTCCAAACAACTCAACAACAACCAACATATTGACCTATCAACAACGGTCGTCATTGATTACTATTAGTCATATTTATTGAATTTGCCAAACTAAGTCAACGTTTACTTGTTTTCCTCGTCAATATTTCTACTCCTTATAAGTCAAAAATACCTTTTTGATCAAACTATTCCAAAGCATCAAATGGTATACAGAACAATTATGATGCAAATCATGCTACCTCTGTCAACCTTACTATACTCCACTATACTCAAACATGCAGTAACAGTTATATGTCGGAACAAATTCAATCATATTTTCATCTATAAGTCCGATTCAATCCAAACAACACACTTATACGAATTTGCATTTATAAGTTGAAATTAGTCAAAATTAAGCCGATGTATACCAAGAACCTTTTTTCAAAAAAAAAAAATTTATTCTTCGTGCCATTATATTCAACTTGGGGGCTTATCCTCATTATTTAATTTTAACCATTATTCTTACTCATTCTTAAATTTCTTTTATCTTACTATTCACCTTCACCAAAATTTCAAGTATGACTATCACTCTTCAACATACAAGTTGAGCTTAGGGGCTACTACCATTGCTATCACCATTCCGAACTATTATTACAATCACTATCCCGAGCTATATTTATTATTCCAAAAAATACCACAAAAAATCATAAGCTCAACCCGTCGTATCACCTCAAAAATACCACAGGTCAAGCTTGGGGGCTATGGTCCGTTGGCTATAACTCGGCTCAAGTAAACTTATAAATTGAAATCTGCTTAAAACTAAATAAACACGTCCTACATCAGGAGTACATGGAGTACGGGCTTTGCTCTCCTAACTGACTTATCCGATAAATTCAAATCAACCGCGAAAAAGAGTCAACACCAAACCAACTTAAAGGAGACTACCATCTCATTTCCGAGGTATTCCTAAAAAACAAAGATCTGGCCCATCCATACCTCAACCCACCAACAACCCACGGTCACCAGCTTTTCAAGCCACTAATAAACAAGGTTGACCTTAGGGGCTTCCACTGATTCTGATTCCGAACTATAACTCGGATCAAGGTAAACCTGCTTATAACTCGGCTTCTCAAAACAGGTCGACCTTGGGGGCTATGATCCATTCTCCTTAAATCGGCCTCTACCTACAACTCCGGAATCAGATTCAGCAAATCAACTGAGATCTTTCCCGCAAATCTCTCCAACTAAAACTACTATAACTCCAGTACCCGAGATAATAGCAAACAAGACTTTGTCAAACCTAATACGAATAACCGCCTAAGAGTTAACACTATGTATACGAGTGATCAGCTTAGTCACAAGTACGCAATACATATAGTTTTACCCTG
>NC_029789.2:8675608-8675966 GCF_000816755.2 Arachis ipaensis | reverse complement strand
CTTATTTGAGCGTTGGAGTCCTTTTGCAGGTGTCCAACACCGCCTCCCCAGCAAGAAGACGACGTTCCACCTCCTTACTTCAAGAGAAGCTAAGAAGACCACATTCCACCTCTTTACTCTGAGCCCCCTGATGGATCTTGTAGTCGATCACACTTGGGAAGCTTTATCTCGCAAGAAACAGAAGATATAAGCTAAGAAAAAGGCAAATATAATTTGCTATTTGATTGATTGGTTTGAGAGTTTTAGTGTTATTATTTTTACAATAATAATTAACTAATTAAATAAATCATGTTAATTAAATGTGCACGGTTTTAAAATTAAAAAAAAATCTAAAGAGATAAAAAACATAATAACAAAA
>NC_029789.2:8671561-8675309 GCF_000816755.2 Arachis ipaensis | reverse complement strand
ATTTTTTATTTTTTTTAAACCAAAAAAATACTAAATAATGTGTTTGTTCTAAATCAACTTTATTACATAAATATCTTATTTTTATTACTGATAAATTACAGTAAAAACAATCTATTTATTAAATAACAAATAAATAAATAAATAAACAGATTTAAGTATTTAACACATTTTAAATACTAACTTACTAAGTTTTGTAATCAACTTGGGTTGATCTCGTTAGTCTGATTAAGTCATTATATGTTTGGTTGGAAGGAAAGAAATAGAAAGGAAAGAAATAGAAAGGAAAGAAATTGAGTGGATTTTTATTTTCTTTAGATGTGTTTGGATGAAAGGAAAATAAGAAAGAAAGAAATGTTATAAAAAGACAACTTTATCCTTGTATTATAAAATACATTAAAAAAAGTGAAGGGATAATATTGGAAGTTGTGAGAGAAAATAAGTTTTTCCTCCCTTTTCTTTCCAATATTGGAGAGAAAAAAATTGGTGGGTCCAACCAATTTTTTTCCACCCATTTTCTTTCCTCTCCAATTTCTCTTCATAACCAAACAATAGAAAATGATCATTTTCCTTCCTATTTTCTTTCCTTCCTTTTCTTTCTTTCCATTTTCTCTTCAAACAAACATAGTAAGTATCTGAAATTCGAATTACACCTTATATATATAATAATTCATTGGCCAGTGACAAATCAAGTTTAGATCTACGAAAGATTAGTCCTTGATATATTCGATTAAGAAATATAATATAAAATAAAACTAGTGTATGTTCCTGTACTCTGCACAGGATAATACATAAAATTATATAAAATTTTTTTGATTAAAATTTAAATAAAAATATCTATTGTAATTATTATTATAAATATTTTACAACTCAAAAATATTAAAAATAATTAATATTTATTTTAATCAATTTGGATTGGTTGAGTGGTCATCTCATTTGTCCGTTTAAGTAAGTATTTGGAGTTCGAATCTCGTCTTGTGTGTATAACAATCCATTAGTTAGCGACAGACCCTTAATAAATAGAGTATCAATATGTGGTGGATTAGTCCTCGACTTGCCGAGTTAGGAAATCCATAGAAAAAAATTATATTTGTCTTTAAAATAAAATAATTTTTCATTAATAGCAATACTTATGGACTTTTGTCTTTATTGAAATTTATTTGGGACAATTTTATTTGTTGGTATCATATTCATTCTTAAAGTCAAAACAATATGATCAACATTGTTACTTGTTAAAATTTCACATTTTATGAAATGATTTTTAAATTTTCAAATTCATAAACTTATGTCATTACAAAAGTTATTAGATTGATTGATATTTCTTGATAACATGGTGTACCAAAACATCATCGTTGAGTATTAGTTAGTGTAAAAAGAAACCAATAACAACTTGTTATTCAATAAATAATTTATTCTATTGAAAAATAAATTAATATTTCCTAAAATTGTAAATAGATTTTCTTCTAATTTCTTACACCATTTTATTTGACAATATTTACCATTAAAAAATAGCAAATGACCATACTATTTTACAATATATATATGATGTACAAAGTAATTTCTTATCTTGAAATTAATTCTGGTTAGTGAGATGAAAATTAAAAAATGTCTTGTAAATATATCCAACTTTTATATATAGTAAGTGTTATTATAATATTAAATAGTATAGTATTTGCTATAACAATGACTCAAAATTTTAATCCAAGATATATTTGGACCTAGTAAGACCTCAATACAAGTAAGATCAACTAAAATCCATTGTTAGGGTAATCCGACTTAGGTTCATTACCTTAAAGGTCCAATGCAGATGAAGTTCACGTGTCCCCTCTTAAATCGGCTCAAATTAGATCTCCGTTGCTAGTTAGATATGGTAATGAGTACTCAGGAGAGCGTGAGAAGCCCCATTTCCATCCCTCACTCCTATTTTTAAAAAAATCCCCCGTTCCTTCTCTATCATTGCAAGTTCCTGTTTAATTATTCCTTAAGGAACGCAGATCTTCTTGGGTATTTACGAATATTCTTTGAAAATTTTTAAAAAAATTAACACAAAAAAATATAATATAATAATCATAAAATAATCAATTCAATATAATTCAACATAATTTATAACATATTTGTTATGAAAAATAACATTTCAAAAGGAGAAAACATAAAAACATATTCCAATATAATAACATAACATAATTTTCTGAAACGATATTGAACAACGTAGTGACGAATTTGAGAGGCAGAGAAAGTGAGTTAGAGAGAGAGAGGATCGAGACTGAGAATAAGTCTGGAAGAAAAATGAAAATTTTGAATTGGAGGCAGAAAGTAGGATTACTAAATTCAAGAAATGGATTTATGTATATATAAATTAGGATAAATTAATAATTTTATATTCGCGTATATTTAATAGGTTCCATGGGGCGGGTACTTATGTTCGTGTCCCATTAGGGGTTGCAAACGGGAAAGTCCGCCCTGTCTCGCCAAAAGTCCGCCATCTGGTGGGCTGGCCCACTCCGCCCCACCTAATAAGGCGGTCCTGAATTTCTCCCCTACTCCGCCTAATAGTAGGCTGGCGAACTCTCCTCTTTTTTGATAAACCATTAAATATTAAACAATATATATAATTTCACAACAATTTCAATAAATTTATAATTTCTAAAAATATAAAAAAATTATAATTTTTAAATTCACACACATTAAAATCTTTATAATTATAAATATGTAATAAACATAATTATAAACCAAATTTTTTGAAACAAAATAATAAAACCAACATTGTCTAAAGTAAAACAAATATTATCCAAAATATATAATTAAACATCTTCAAGTTTATAATCAATCAAACATAAAACATAATTCAAAATATAACTTAAAACATCTTCAATTATCATCTTCATTCTCTCGTAGATCAATAACATCTATCATAGAAATTTGTAAAAAAATGGCCCTGACAAAATAAAAGCTTGGCCCAACGGAGATGTCTGCCTCGCTCCGCCCTGCCAAAGTCCATGGATTAGGCAGTGATTATGCGTAAAAGATCACCTACTTCGTTGAAAATAAATGTAATCCAATCAATTTTTACCTGATAGTGCTATACATTTGCATAATCATAGGAGAATTAACTTTATCAAGATAACAATATATATAGTATTTAGTTACTATATGAGTATTTTTATATATAAAATTATCAATCAATTATGTATGGCTTCTGAATTCTGATAAAAATAAGGGATAAGTATTGTTTTGGTCCCTAACGTTGAGGGTCAGAATCGAAACCGTCCCCAACGTAATTTTCGATTTAGAATCATCCTTAACGTTTTTTTTCGTATTAAAATCGTCCTTTTAATTTTTTTTGGACAAAAATACCCTCACCACTACCAGCACAATTACCTCCTCCACCACCACCACCACCACCACCACCACCACCACAACTACCACCAGCACCACCACCAGCACCACCACCAACACCAACACCAAGAACACCAAACAACAGCAACAACACCAAATAACACCAAACCAAGAAGCAGAAACAAAAAGCAAGAAAACAGAAGCAAGAAAGCAAGAAAGAAAGAAAGAAAGCAGAAGTAAGAAAGCACGAAAGCAAGAAAGCAAAAGCAAGATGCAGAAGCAGAAAGCGATGCAGATGAGGTGGCGAGATTGCGACGCGGCGAGGCGGCGAGATGGAGGCAGTGGCTCACGTCTCCTCTCTCCCTCGCAATCCCCAACGGCGACGGCGACGGCGACTCCAAGCTTCGCCGCCGCC
>NC_029789.2:8658832-8670453 GCF_000816755.2 Arachis ipaensis | reverse complement strand
CCGTGTTTTCTTTTTTTTTTTTATTTTATAATGTTTTTATTAATAAGGGTAATTTAGTAATAAAGTAAAAAATTTTATTAAAAATGACGATTTTAATATGAAAAAAACGTTAAGGATGATTTTAAATCCAAAATTACGATGGGGACGGTTTTGATGCTGACTCTCAACGTTAGAGACCAAAACAATACTTATCCCTAAAAATAATATATTCAACATGGATATTGTTTGTTAGGTAAAAGATAATAGATTGACAAAGAAAATTAATTATAATGGGTATATTCATTTTAAAAAATATTTTTCTATGTAATATTACAAAAAATATCATGGTCACCCTGAATTACTACCGGTTCAACTTTCATCGACGACGGTAAAATGTCTAAATTGAGACATTTTCAGACTATAATATTTGTCAAACAAACTATTAATGAAACACTCATTCATACCTTCTCATTTTGAGTACATTTATACATAAAAAAAAGTGTTGAAATAGCAAAAGCGATAAAAATGATGATTTTTATAATTTTGTGTGACTATTTATATATAGAAGACCAGAAGACCATGATTATCTAACAAAATTAATTTTATTTATTGCATTTAATTTGAATAAGTAAAAAATCATCTTATTTTAATTTAGTCCTTAATTCACATGTTTTAAATTTAGCTCAATAAATATGATTTGATTTGATTTAATTATTAGTGAAAAATATCTCGAGAACCTATTTTAAATAGATTTATCTATCTATTCTATTATATAAAAATCGGATGTCTGCACTTAATGATGAAGCTGACATGGCATGCTTCGAAGAATGTTTCCCAATTTAATTGTTTTAACTCATTCAATATAATTTGTTGCACTGACTTAATTTTATCAACTAATTGATTTGATTATATATTTAAATATTAATATAATTTATTATAATTTATATTACTTAATTAATTATACTACATTAATTATAATTCGTTATATTAGTGAATTAGTCTTTTCATTTATAAAGTCTAAAATAAAATAAATAAATTATTATTTATTTTAATTAAATTTATTTATATACTACATATGAATTAACATTAATTTATAATAATACATTAATTTATAATCCAACTAATTGTGTCGTTTTGACTAAAAAAAATGAAAGCCCAACGGTTTAAGCCCGTAACCCGTAACCCAGTCCCACTCTCACACTTCTCGCTTCTCCTCTCTGGAACTGACTTGAAATTCTGATATTGAAAGAGGAACCTTAGCTCCCCAAATCGTGAGCCCGCAGCCACCGCAGGATAGACTGAGAGAGAGAGCGTGTTGAGATAGAATTATCTACTATTATATTTAAAGTTATAGCAGAGGCTGAAGGTTAAGTGCATGAAGCAATTGACTGAGGATCATAAAAGGAGAATGCTTATAGTAATGGATGCAGGGTGAAAGAGATAAATGGCTTGCTGCGATCAACACAATCTTTGGTCATATTGAAGGTATTGTTAATAAACCTTTTGGGAATTATATCAGATTAAGAAACAAAAAATTGGTGCTATATATCAAATTTAATTCTCATACCCCTTTTATTCTGTACCTCTTGAAATGTCAGTATCTATGATATAGAATGATTTGACAACATACAAAAATAAAATAATTTCATGCCTTTTCGAAACTTCTTGTGATTAATAGTACCTAATTAGTGTATGTAAATATGGTGATTTCCTCTTCAGTATATATTGCTTCTTATTTTGATTTTTCAAAATTAAACTCCAGTTTGCGATGTAAATGGAACACAATAAATGTTGGCCGTTAATTTTTATCCTAATTTTGATAATTATTTTATTGATATGATTCAGATTCTTTAATCCTAAATAGTCCAAAAACTTTTCTTTTTTTTTTAGTTGGATTTTGATAGAAATATAAAGATTCTTGCAATCCTTACCAATACTGGGGCTGAACAGTGCTGTGACTTTCTATAAGTATAGCATAAGTGATCACCACACTTACTCTTTATCTATACTAAAATTCATAATATTTGAGTAATTTTATAGTGGCAGGTAGCAATGGCAATTAGGTGAGTTCATGTGCCATGTGGATTGTTTCACAATAATTTTTTTTTATCTTTCACTAAATATGAGGTCCTTGATTTTTAGATATGATCTCATCAAGTATATCAATGCTGGTCCAGCGCATAAGGTGTGGAAGCTCAAAGTACATGTCATTAGACTTTGAACCGTTTTTTACTTTGCAAAATCTGGGATTAAGGCACCTATTGAGATGGTTGTCCTTGATGAAGAGATAAAATTTTCTCTTTGTATTTGAGATTTATTTTGGTAATGACTGAGTAATAAACCTCATTTATCTATGACTCTATAAAATTAATGCATTCAGGGGGATACAATTCAATGTACTCTAAAAAACATATTTGTTCCTATCTTCGAGGGCTTACTCATTGAGGGCAATGTGTACGTAGTCACTAATTTTGGAGTTGCTTTGAATACCATCAAGTTCAAGTCTACTAGACACGAATTTAGAATCAACTTCAAGAGGAACACGATTGTGCATTCGGTACAAGATTCTTCAGTTCCATTGAACGGATTCAATTTTGTTCCGTTCAAAATAATTCATGCAGAGTCTAAAGAAGATGGTTATTTAGTTGGTAAGTACTTTGTTAGATTAATCTATAATGCATGTGTTGTTTAATTTTTTGAGGTCTAATTTTTTAATCCTATATATTGTTTTGCACCATTTGCTGTCTTTTTTATTACGAGCATATAGTGGACAGATATGGATTCAATTAATGGTTGTTGCTATTCCTCTCAAGTCTCAAGTATTATAGATTCACATAATTTTTGTGAAATTTATTTAAGTAAAATTTGCTTCTCTTTTTATCTTCTAACCAAATATACACCCCAAAAGCTTATAGGGTCTAACCGATGAAAAATTAGTACTTATCCATAGAAAAGAGTTAGACTTTATTTTGAGCTTTTGCCGTAAATGTTAATTTTGTATCCTTTGAATTAATTGAAATTTTTATATAATATAATATGATATATCTTTTTAAGTAAAAAATGATACCTCATAAATTAATCAATAAATAATCAGTATTGTAAGTTAATGGATATTTAAAATTTAACTTCAAGATAAGTATTAAAATTTAAAAATTTGTATTCGTAGGTAATTGTTGTGGGAGAAGTACATTGTAGATAAGTGACTTAACAACGATAATGTATCCCACTTCAATCACATAATCTAAGGTTGCAAGGTTAAGACGAAGGATAATTTTGACAAGAAAACGAAAAAGACTTGATGATAATGAGTATGCTTTTTTTTGTGCTTCTAGTAAGTGTTCTTGTGAAACTTTTTAAATTTTTATTTTTTTTATGAGAAATACAGTTTAAACTATCATCATTGTTGAGAATATTAGCGAAGTAGTTTATACTATATATAATTTTTTAAATATTTTAATTTAGTGATTGAAAAACTGTAAATAACTATTCATCTTTATAATTTTTTTTAAATTCATATTTAATAAGCTATGAATTACATAAAAACTATGCAATCTTCAAATCTTCATGTACTATTTAGTTTAATTAATTATTTAATATTATTTAAGATATACTCTGTCATAATTTAAAATAATATACTATTTAATCTAAATTAATACATAAAACTCTATACTAATTGGGAAAATATAAAATTTGATGCTTTTGTGTAGATCTATTTAACTCAATTTAAATAAATTAAAATTTTAAAATTATATTTAAATTTAGAGTTTTATTTATTATTTAAATTGAATTGTATTTATTTTTAAGTCATGACTGGGTATATTTTAAATAATATGATATAGATACTCATTGATTTAGTTTAATAATTTAAAAAATAATTCAATAAAACTAAATCAATACAAAAAAAATTTTAACTATGAAAGTATACTATTAAAATTGTATAAAATCAAATACGAGATTAGTTAAATGAATAATTATTATTTGTGTTTGATTTATTTTTCTTGACTTAACAGTGTCGAAGAACAACAATAATACAAATTTTGACGTACATAAAAAATGTGTATCATATTACTACAAGTCAAAGAACAGTGTGTCAAGAAAATGGTATCTCATCTAATATTCTTAGTTTACAATTCAGTGAAGATAAATGTGACATCTTTCTCACTGTAACTGACTATATTTATCTATGTATGGTGTACACTGTGCCTCGCATGGAATTGGACAAGAAAATACTCCTCCTAATTATGTAAGACCTTCTACATCAGAAATAAGATCTAAATCTTTAACTTTACGGATGGATCCCTCATTGACAAGAACTCCACTGTCCGTGTTAATAAATAGTACGTATAATTAGTGATTGCCAAATGATTCATACACCAATATTTAACAAAAAGTATACTTCATCGGAAATCATTTATATAACATAGATTTATTACAATTCTAGCATACTCCGGTGTACAAGGACCCGCCAATAATCTAACGGAAGTCGTTCCACAAAATCAGCTTCCATCACACTGCGGTTCCCACAGATCGTGCCTAACAGAAAGGTAATTTAGAAAAGATGATCATCATTATTATACTCTTTTCTTTCCTATAGTGTCTAACGTTTAATTGAATAAAATTGAACTTTTTGTAAAGAAGTTCTACTATAATTAGGGTGTAAAAAAGACAATCTTCCTCTGTTGTTGCTTCGGTGGCTATTAATTTGGCACAACTTTATGAAGATGTAAATTTATCGACTGTTAAGATGCACTCATCAAGCGGTGACACACAAAATGGCCAAAATGTTGACCCTTTTGTTGATGATGAAGGTAATTTCTCATTATATCAAAAATTTAAGTTTGTAGTTTTCAAGAGATATGAATTATTAGTAATACATTAACATATATGTTTGCATTTTATATGATTTCTATTTATTGTAGTTTTGAATGGTTATGATGATTCAATGTTGGATGTGGATATTGAAGATAATTTTATACCATCCTCAGAAACCTTAGACGGTATGCAAAAATTTTATCTGTATGTTTATTTGCATCTTTGTGTATATTATGGACTAAATTGCATCGGTATGACAATTGAGTATATAAAGAGAGTTCATTTGACAGATGTCTGGGATATAGGAAATCCTATTTATCAATGTCAACACTGTAAAGTATGGATGTGGTCTGGAGAAAGGCTTGCTAAATCCAAACAGTCGCCCCAACCAAAGTTTTCATTATGTTGTATGGAAGGAAAGATCGAGCTTCCTCTACTTTCTGTGCCTCCTGATGAGCTCATTCAGATTCATAATAGAGGAGATCAAAGAAGTATTCATTTCCTAAAAAATATAAGGACATTTAATTCAATGTTTTGTTTTACATCAATGGCAAAAAAAAATTGACCGTGGGGTGAACAATGGGACTGCTCCTCTAATTTTTAAGTTTGGGGGTCAAAACTACCATAGCATTGGTAGCTTACTTCCTCCTGATAGTTTGTGACCAACATTTGCCCAACTATATATCTATGACACAGAAAATGAGATTGATAATCGAATAGGCACACTTCGGTAATTTTCATGCAACCAGTCAAACTTTTTAGTTATTTTTTATCTGTGAGAGAAAATAACATAAATTTTTTTTATCGCAGTTCCAATGAAGCTATAAATGAGCGGGATAGGGAAATTGTGGCAATATTAAGAAACATGCTAGACAAATATAATAGTTTGGCAAAGAATTTTTGCTATGCAAGAGATAGGTACCAACAGGAAATTTGCACAAACATAAAGTTTAAGTTGATTAGTAAAAGGACTACAGATGGCAGGACATACAACTTGCCATCTGCATCCGAGGTGGCTGCATTGATTGTTAGTGATGTCGAACAACTTAGCAAAGATAAAGATATTATTATAGAGAGTCAATCTAGAAAGCTCCAACGGATTGATGTTTTTCATCCATCTTATTTAGCCTTGCAATATCCATTGTTGTTTCCGTATGGGGAGGATGGATTTTGTTTGGGTATTGCAACATCAGATTCTATCTCTGCTAGGCCTACAAAGAAAAACAAAACAATCACTTTGCGACAATTCTTTGCTTTTCGACTACAGAAAAGGACGGGTGAATCTCCGTTAATTATGAGATCAAAGAGATTATTCCAACAGTTTCTGGTAGATGCCTACACAATGGTGGAATCAGAGAGGTTAAAATTCTTTAGGTGTAAACAACCACAGTTGAGGGTTGATAAATACAAATGTCTGTATGAAAGTCTTATAAACGGGGATGTAGATGCTGCAAGGCTTGGCAAAAGAATCATTCTTCCCAGTACTTTTACCGGTGGACCTAGGTATACGATGAATAATTGTAAAGATGCATTTGCAATTTGCAGATATGCAGGATATCCTAGCTATTTTATTACCATGACCTGTAACCTTGAATGGGATGAGATAAGAAGAGAAGTGACTCCCATTGGATTGAAGGCAGAAGACCGTCTTGATATATTATGTCGAGTTTTCAAGATCAAGCTTGATGGTTTGATTGATGACCTAAAAGAGGAAAAAATCTTTGGCAAAATTTTGGGATGTAAGTCTGTGTTTATGCAACACTTTATTGAAATCTTATGTTGTAATGCTTTGCTCATTTGTCTTTTTCAATTTTCAAACGTTTGCACATATCTTTTTATTCATGAGTAACGAGTTTAAGCCATAAACACCAGATGATATAGACAAACATATAACAGCTGAGATTTTTGATGAAAATGAAAGGCCAAATCTATATGGAGCTGTTCAAAATTACATAGTACATGGTCCATGTGGTCCGTACAACAAGAATTCACCTTGCATGAAGAATGGATCCTGTTCAAAGTTCTATTTTAAAGAGTTTATACAACAAACACTCATTGATGAGGCCGGATTTCCCAAATATAGGCGTACTGATAATGGTCGAACAGTGAAGAAAATGGAATGTATACTAGACAATAAGTTCATTGTTCCGTATAATCCAGAATTGTTGCTCAAGTTCAGGTGCCACATAAATATGGAATACACATGCCAAATAAGTTCTATTAAGTATCTGTTTAAGTATGTACACAAGGGTAATGACCGCGTAACAACTACTCTATACAATGCTGGTGATCCGTCAGAAGCCACACAAGTTGTTGACGAAATTATGAATTACTATGATTATAGGTACATTTCGGTATGTGAGGCAGTCTGGCGTCTATTTGGATACGAAATCCAAGAGAAAGAACCATTTGTGATTAGACTTCCATTCTATTTGGAGGATGAGCAACCTGTGGTTTATGGTGAAACTTCTAATGTGAATGATATCGTCGAAAGAGCAATATCTCATAAGTCCATTTTTTGGGATGGATAGCGGTGAACATGTCATATCCATATGCTCGAAGTCTGACTTATGATAAGTTTCCAACCAAATTTGTTTGGAAGAACGATTCTTCAAAGTGGTTTTCTCGAAAAAAAGGTTTCGCAATTGGAAGGTTGACTCATGTACCTACAGGTAATGACGAGTTTATATTCATTTTTTATCTTACTTATTTAATGATTTAAATTTAAAATCTTAACAACCTGTACTCCACGTCCATTTTATTCGATTTATCTACACTAGAAAATAAATGTTCAAATAACTTTCAACAGTTATAATATGTAGATTACACAATTTTTTATTTTTTTATATTTTTTTGGAAAATTATTCTTATGCGGATGTGTAGCTACATAAAAATTAAAATAGCGTAGTTTAATCCATTTAACAACTTAAAAGTCGAATTTTAACTAAGTTTTTTGCAGCAAATACCAAAGAATATTACCAACGACTTCTCTTGAATACTCAAAGAGGATGTATGAGTTTTCAAGATATAAGAACAGTAGGAGAAATAATTTATGCTACATATAGAGATGCATGCTTCGCCCTTGGACTCTTGCAAGATGACAAAGAATTCATTAATGCAATTAAGGAAGCAAGCTTATGGGCCTCAGGATCATATGTTAGGAGGTTATTTGTCACTCTATTAACATCCAACAATATCTCAAGACCAAAACATGTCTGGGATAGATGTTGGCATAAACTCTCAGATGATATTTTGTATCGACAGAGAGCCATGATGAACATGAGGGGTGAGTTTTTATTAATTACAATGATAAAAGTTCTTCCTTATTGATCATTTTTAGTTTGATTGAATTTTACAGTATTGTATAATATGTAGAGTTAACAATGTTAGATGATGAGATTAAGCAGTTGTGCTTAATGGATATAGACAAGATCTTATATTCCTATGGTAAAACCTTGAAAGACTATCCTCATATGCCTTTAGCAACTGAAGTTGATAGTTCTTTGTTAACCAAAAGGGTTATTATGGAAGAGCTAAACTTTAATAGGGATGATTTAAAGAAAAATATCTCAGACATGTTAGCTATCGCAACACCTGAGCAGAGATATGCATTCGATAAAATTGTTACAGCTGTGTATTGTGATGAAGGGATTTTTTCTTTGTGTATGGTCATGGGGTACTGGAAAAATATTTCTCTGGAACCTTATGCCTGCTGAGATTCGATCAAGGGGTGATATAGTGTTAAACATTGCTTCGAGTGGTATTGCATATTTACTTCTTCCCAATAGAAGAACGGCACACTCAAGGTTCAAAATACTGCTGAATATAACTGAGGATTCTGTATGTAACATCAAACCTGGTTCCCCTCAAGCAATGTTGCTGTTGAAAGCTAAACTTATAATTTGGGATGAGGCTCCAATGGTTTGTAGGTACTGCTATGAAGCGCTTGATAAATGTTTGGGTAATATCATGAGGTGTTCTCCAACATATAGCAAAGATTTGCCCTTTGGAGGAAAAGTGGTTGTACTAGGTAGAGACTTTAGACAAATTCTTCCTATCATTCTACGAGAATTGAGACAAGATATCGTTCATTCAACCGTGAATTCGTCTTACCTTTGGAAGTTTTGTCAAGTGCTTAAACTAACAAAAAACATGAGACTCTCTGTAGGGACGACTGCTTCAGATCAATATGAGATAGAGCAATTTGGTGAGTGGTTATTGAAAGTTGGTGATGGTCTAATAGGTGACAATATTGATGGTGAATCTGAGATATGTCTTCCAGGAGATATTGTTATTCCTTCTTCGGACCAGGCATTTGATGAGTTGGTTCATTTTTCTTATCCAAATATTTTGAAAAACATGTCCTCAAAGAATTTTTTTCAAAGCAAGAACTATACTGACACCCACACTAGACATCGTTGAAGAGGTCAACAACCATCTAATGGCTATCATTCCTGGAGGGGAGAAATTATATCTTAGTTTGGATTCCATTTGTATGGATGAAGGGAATATGGAGAGTCAACTAGATCTCTATGGTCCTGAATTACTGAATAGCATGAATTGCTCTGGTTTACCTCCACATAAATTAATACTCAAGGTTGGTATTCCGGTGATGTTACTGAGGAATATTGACCAATCCAGTAGTCTTTGTAATGGTACAATGCTACAAGTTAGGAAGCTTGGAAATCATGCCATAGAATGTGAAGTCTTAACGGGTAACAATGTTGGTCATATTGCTTTAATTCCAAGAATGAATATGGTACCAACAAATGAAACCATCCCAGTTAGATTCTAACGAAGACAGTTTCCCATAATAGTATCATTTGCCATGACAATTAATAAGTCTCAGGGACAAACTTTATCTCATGTTGGATTGTACTTGCCCAAACCAGTTTTTACACATGGCCAACTGATGAATCCATATTTGATGATGATTTTTGGTTAGAATTGGATGGATTTTCATCATATAAACTTGCACTTATTCCCTTGAATAGCATGCTTTTGAACTTTTCTTCCAAATTGCGCTTGATTATAGAAATGTGCTCTTTTGTGCTTAATTTAATCTATTTTATTCCATTTGCCTTCCATTCGATGCCTTGATGTTGTTTGTGAGTATTTTCAGGTGTATAAGGTAGGAATGAGTTGGAGAAAATGGAAGAAGAGCTTGCAAAGTAGAGGAAACTTGAAGAATCAAAGGAGGTGAGCTCAGAGACGCGTGCGTGTGCACAGCTACCTGTGCGTGCGCACAGCCGCCCAATCAGAGCGCATGGAGTGTTTCAAGTACGTCGCATGTCCAACCAAGCATCGCCTAGTGTGTGTGCACACGGCCACTTGTGCGTACGCATAGGACTGGATTTCTCGCGAGGGGGTGCGGACGCACGCATCTGTGCGTCCGCACAGGTGTCCGCACATGACTTCATTAAAATAGCACGTGCCTCGCGATTTGGGAGCTTTGGAGGCCCATTTCTGAAGTCTTCTAGCTCATATTGGAGGAGAAATGATCAACATAGGATAGCATATCATTTTAGTATAGTTTTAGGAGTAGTAGTAGGGAGCTTTAGTTAGTTTTTTTTCTCTAAGTTTTTTATCATCTCTATTAGGGTTTATATTAGAGTTTTATATTCAAGTTCTATTTCCATTTTTTATCTTGGTTTTTGCTAGCTTTCATTGTAAGTATTCTCTTGTTATTACTCTTTATAGTTACATTGTCATTACTCTTTCTTCTAATTCAAGTCATATTTCAATTTTGCTTCTCTCTTGTAATTTTAATTTCTTATTGATGAATTTGATGTTTGATGTTTGTTTCATGCTTCCTTGTGTTATTCTTGTTGATTGAGATCAATTGTTGCTTTTAGTTTCAAGCATTTTCTCATTTTCTCCATGTTTAAGGTTTTTGCCTACCAAGTGTTTGACAAAATGTCAAACATGGTTTTAGGCTAAATTTTTTGTTCTTGGCTTGGATAAAGTGAGCAATTTGGTTTCTAGAGTTGGAATGTCCAACATTTAGTTTCAATTCTTGGATTGTTAAATATTCTTGTTCCTACTAACGCTAATTTGTTGCTAAGCCAATTAGCAAGCAATTTAGGATTTGTGGGTTGGGAACACTTATGCTCATTTAACTTACCTTCCGATGTGAGGGTTGATCAAGTGAGATTAATTCATCATAATTGTCATAGTTGTGGTTCCAACAAGGAAATGACCCTTAGCTCACTCCAAGCCAAGACTCTTTTTTATGCTTTTAATCTTTCATACATTTCTATATTGATCTCTTTTATACTTTACTTGTTTATATTACATAGTCGGTTCTTTAATTTCTTTATTAGTTCAATCATTACAATTTTGCATATTCTTTTATTGCTTTATATTTTTATTTCTTCATTGACAACCCCTTGATCACTACAATCGGATTTGCACACTCGTTGTTCTAGAAGTACTTCTTGAGAGACGACTTAGGAGTTTGAATACTCTTGGTTATTTGATTTGAACTGTGACATCTTTGATTTAAACTTTGATTGTGAGAACTCATTGTAGGTTTGGGTTTCAAGAGTTAAGAGTAAGAGAAGTTTAAAAGTTTTACTTATGAATCACGTAGGAATGACTGCAAATTCAACCATCAATGTTGTTTATAGAGAAGTCTTTGAAAAAATAGTATTCTAATGTAAATATTTTAATTTTATTTCTTGAGAGACGATTGAATACTCTTGGTTATTTGATTTGAACTGTGACATCTTTGATTTAAACTTTGATTGTGAGAACTCATTGTAGGTTTGGGTTTCAAGAGTTAAGAGTAAGAGAAGTTTAAAAGTTTTACTTATGAATCATATGAATCA
>NC_029789.2:8637590-8640252 GCF_000816755.2 Arachis ipaensis | reverse complement strand
GAGTTCCAAATGCAATATAATCTCCAGAGTTGAAGATGTTTTGACAGAGTTGTCGGCTCTCCAGATAGAATTAGGGTGCAGCAGTGGCAAGTGTTCTTGGGGCAGCACCAAGCAAGTGAGCTAACACAGGAATCAACAAAAGTGAATACAGGCTAACATAGGAAAACAATAATTATGATAAGAAACAAACTAATAGGGCACCTTTGACAAAGCAATGACATCTGTCTGGTGAACTGGATTTGAAAAACCTGCAAGTAGAAGGATTATAAACTAAAGAAAATCTAAAGAGCCAGCACTTTTATTAAAATTTAGTCAGCATTTAACCAGTACAAAAAAATGAATAATCTCACATCATTAGATATAATTTCACACCATTAAAAATACTAATAATAACTAATTAATTACTACAAATACTTCTCATTAAAAATTTGAAATTTGGGGCACTGGCCCCTTCCTTAATACGAGGCTCCGCCTCTGCATATAGTATATTAAGATTTTGCTAGAATTTTGCCCGTTAATCTTTCTCAATAGTAAATAGTATTTGTTAATCAAATGATTTTGCGGGGTTGATTTAGTATTTGATTCCTCGTTCAATTAGCAGTTTGCAGACAAAATACATTTCAGAATAAGACGTGCTTGTTTCCTATTTTATTTTATGCATTCTTTCTGCTGAGTGAGGAATTATTATTAGGTGAAAAATGATATAAAACCAGAACAAACCATGACTTATGAGTTAATACTTAAAAATTAAAACTTAATGTGCTGCTTTAATTTAGCACCACAATTTATTATCCATTTTTTTATTAATAGTAGTTTGGTATATGTGGACTTATTGAGGAATATAATGGGGTAAATTAAGCGCAACTAACGGTTAAGATGAAGGCGTGATAGTGATGACAAGGTCCATTCACGTGCGTTCTTCGATTTGTATATATCCATTTCGCTTTCACTACTTTCCTCCCTTCATCACATTCACTATTTCCTGTTGTGTGTGTGTGAGAGAGAGATGGATCCTCCTCCTTCACAATCCATTGATATTTCCCAAGGCGGCGGGGATGATACTCAAGACAAGCTCATCAATGACTGGTCAGTACTCCTTCCTAAACATTTCATTTTGGTTTTCTATGTTCCATTAATAATTCTGTTGATGATGCAGTTGCTCTTGCTGCTATGACTGTACTCAGGGCTGCTTTGATTACCTCTGCTGTAACTTGTGTTGAACTCATCATGTAATTATCTATGCCCTTATGAGAACATGGAAAAGATTTTTTAAAGTGAGAAATCATCGAATTTGTAGTTTCTATAGTATATGATCTCGGAAAAATTTAAAATGTACTGGTACATTAGTATTATAGTAATTTTTAACGGTTGATTTTAATTATAAAAAATATATGTAATATATATAATTAAGATCAAATGTTAAAATTTACTGAAATATTAGTGTATTGGTAGACTTAAAAACTTTCTTATGATGTTTACTATTTTAATTTAAGAGTCATTCAAATGAAAGGAAAAAGCACTGCATGTTCTTGACACATTCCTCTGCTCTTCCAAGCTGTATTTTCCGTATCATTCTTTTTGCCCTTTAATTTCCTACTAGTTACATATATGCCTTTTGCTTATTATTGATTGTTAAAGAAGATGAACAGAATAAATTAGTAGTGTTTTTCACTTTAATGTTGAAGCATCGCTTCAATTATTTGCAATAAGTTGCAACCACGATCTGAGTTTCTTATTACTTGGTTGCAACTTGCAAAAATGGAGATGAATCGTGATCAAAGGTTGGGGTGTGCAAGATTGATTTCTTCCGATATTGCGCATCGCCCAATGTGGTGGATACATATGGAATCAGCAATTATTCAAAGACATTAGATTATGTTATTATGTTATGGCTTTTCAGTTAACTGTCAATGTGTTTTCTGGGTACAACTAGGGTCGGTTCAACTGAAAAAACAATTGATAAACAAATCATTTCCATGACAACTACAAAATAATTCATTTAAATATGTCAAATTATTTTTTTATTATCATCTTCCACAAAAGAATATTCATCGTAAATATTTTTTCTCTGTTAAATTTCTCCTATTTTTTTTTGTTATACTACTTATACACCTAATCATCTATACTATAAGATTCTTAAATCTCATCTCAGATTTAACTAGAATTTAAATTTGGTATAATATCCAAGCCTTAATTGCTATTCCTTCCATCCTAACTCGGTAATTCCAACTAAAAAGATTGCTACTCTACTTGCCAGCAGGTGCAATAGAGTTCAAATTCTAGCTATGTCTACGAATAGTTATATGGAACTCATGAAAAAGAGAAATGTGTGTTAAAATATAATTTGGCAAAAAAAAAAAGAAAAAAGAAAAAAAAGCAAAACTACGTTATATAATGTTTAGTTTTTTATTAGTTGAAGCCTGACCATTCTAAATAATATGTACCACATCTATAAAATAAATTCGGTAGTTACTTTTGTGATAACGTTTTCATGTTAAAATGATATTATGAATTGTTAGATGGTTTAATATATTTGATTGAATAAATTTGATTAAATTATCTAATAATTTACAATATTATTTTTATATAAATGCATCTTTATGCAAATAATCACTAATAAATTAATAAAAAAAAGCCAAAATATGACTTCATACTCATTTTA
>NC_029789.2:8635485-8637560 GCF_000816755.2 Arachis ipaensis | reverse complement strand
TTAACCATTTTTTTTAATTTTCTTAAAATATAAATATACTATAAATAAATAAATAATAAGGAAGGGGTTGGACAAGTTACATAAATAATTTTTAGAAACAGGTTACATTCTTGTCTTAATCTAATTCTATGTAAACTGTTACATCTTATTACAATTTACTATTTATACATACTTAATTTGTTATCGAATACTATGGATTACACTTAAAACACACAATCATAATCATAATCTGTTACATCCTATTGCAGATTATAAATAAAAAATATAAGATATAAACCGCTGTATTCTATCGGAGTTTATGATTAAATTTGATTTTTAAATAATTTATTTATGTAATTTGTCGATAAAAAAGAAATAAAATATTTTTTTACTACGTTAGTATTTTTATCCAAATAAATAGAGAGTGATGTATTCAAATTTTAAAAAAAAAATCAAAAAAATAAATATATTTTCAAATTTATTGAGACGTTAAGTCTGCATACCAAAAAATCAGACATTAATTTGTCTTCTTTTCAAAAGATTATTTACAGGATTGATTGTATTGTAGGTCTTTTTAAGTTTCAACTTTCAACATTAAGAAATTGAAAGGTCTAACAACCAGATAATCGCAAAGCATATCCCACTCAATGAAGACTTGTTTTTACTCCATGTGCATTAAATGTAAAATAATAGAATAATATTCATTCTGATTTCTTTTTTTTCTTTTAACCCCGTCATTGTTGAGATCCAATTTAAGAGAAATCCTTTCTATAAACGTCACTCTCTTATGCAGTCCAAGTAGGAAAATCAGAGATACTATTTTAATAATAATTTCAGTGTTGTCGTTTTGGAAAAGGAAAGTAAAGGCAATTGGTCCAATCCAAATTAGCTTCTTTCAGTTTCAATTGTAAACGCATATTTATTCAATCTTAATTTCCTCTGCCTAGTTAATTGAAGTTGATAAGTAACGTGGTAGTTTCCCACAAAATATCATGGCGCTATTATCTCATGCTTTGGTAGGTTGTATTATCATGATTGTACACGCATATTCCACCACATCACACATTCACAGAACTTATTCTAAATTTCTAATGCTATGCGCACTGTCGGTATATTTTTATTCTTTCTTTTTTGAAAATTCCTGCATGCAACTTATCCTCAAAGTGCAACTGCAACTAGCAAGGAAAAATTAAATAAATAAACGTTGAAAGTAAATCATAGTATACCTTATTTCCTCACGTGTGTTACTTAATTTTATATGGCTAGATCATATATATACTTGACTTTTTTTTATAATTTGTAGTCATCAAATAGCTATCAATGATGATTTTAATGGTGTAAAATTGGTGCGAAATTTTATTTAATGACTCACTTTTTTTGCTGGTTACATGCTGGTCAGAATTTGAAAAAGTTGCTGATGTCCTAAACTTTTCCAATATTTTATTCAATTACTTTGTATTTTATAAAAAATCATGGTACGTATTTATATAAAAACAAAAATGATATTTGTATACTAAAATCAGCTATCAATATATTTATATATAAATATATGTGTAATTTAATTTATTTTTAATGTGTATTTATATTTTATTATATATTTTATACTAATGACTAACTCGGATGTTTGATTCACTATTTTTCGATCAAATTAATTTGTTTGACTTAATTTTGATAAAAATAATATAATTTAAGTGATTATATATGTTAAATTTTAATTATTAAAAAATATCTTTAAAAAAAATATTTTTTACGTCTTTATAAAAATATCCCCTAAAAATATATAAAAATTCAAAATAATAACTATTTTAAAATAAAGAGCATGTAATTTGCCCAATAACACCACCCTGCCACTTAAGCAATTGTTAATGGCCTCCCATTAAAAATGGGAATGTCTAAGAAGAATATTATAGCGTCACTAAAATTTATAGTTTTTATCATTAATAACTAAAAATAATGATAAAAAAAAAAACAACACTGAATTTTGTTAGGAACTAACTAAGGTCTAGTCAATTTTTGTCAACTCTTTAATAAATTGAATTTTAAAATTTGTCTTAACAAAAATAAATTGATATATATAGATGTTTGTTTTGCTTTGC
>NC_029789.2:8633613-8635474 GCF_000816755.2 Arachis ipaensis | reverse complement strand
GATTATACACTTGGTTGCTATACTTTTCCATACTAATCATCCTTAAATATTTCTCCTAGTGTAATAAAATATTTGAGGAAGAGCCGCAAGTTTTGACTAAAACCAAAACGGGAATTGGATAGTGGCTCTGCCACTCTCTGTAAAAGTTAACTAGCATGCATCATGCATGTACCTTGTCTTCTATAAATTGTTATTCATGTCACACACACATCTTCTAACATATAACTCAGTTGTTATTACTTGTTTGCTTATCTTATAACACGTTTTTTTTTTTGCTTTCATTATGGAATGTACTAATAATAAGCATCCTTTTCTTTTCTTGTTCTGGCTAGTGTTCCTCACTCCTTTAGTGTGCTCTCAACTTTACTATAATTTCTACGACTCAACTTGCCCAAACCTCACCAGAATCGTTAGATACAACGTTTTGTCAGCTATGAACAATGACACAAGGATTGCAGCTTCTCTCCTGCGCCTTCATTTCCATGATTGTTTCGTCAACGTAAACAGGCTTTCAAATTATGTTATTTGCTTGGTTTTGGGCTTGTTCTATATATAACCCACATAAAACACAATCAAACTATAAAAAAAGATATGTTATTTACTAATAAGGTTGAATCTACATATGTTGTTCATCTTTCATTTCTTCCTATATAGGGATGTGATGGATCTGTGCTGCTTGATACAACCAGCACTTTTACTGGGGAGAAAAATGCTCGGCCTAACAAGAATTCAGTGAGAGGATTTGAGGTGATTGACACAATCAAATCAGCATTAGAGAAGGCATGTCCAGCCACTGTGTCATGTGCTGATATACTAACTCTAGCTGCAAGAGAAGCTGTTTTTCTTGTAAGACTCTCTAATCTTATTAATTAATGAGGAATGCTAGGGCCAGCAACTTTTGTGATTTGTAGCCATCAAATAGCCATTAATGATGGTTTTAATGGTGTGAGATTTCACTTTTCTTTGCTGGTTACATGCTGGCCAAAATTTAACAAAGTTGCTGGCCCCTAAACTTTTCCTTAATTAATTAGTACTCTATAAGCTACACCCATATTAAACATGCATGACAAACTAAACTAAACATTTTTCCTTCAAATTTGGTAAGAGTAAAGGGCCATTTTGGGTTGTCCCTCTTGGTCGTAGAGATGGCACGACAGCAAGTGAGAGCGAGGCAAATAATTTGCCATCACCCTTTGATCCACTTGAAAATATTACAGCCAAGTTCGTTGCCAAAGGTCTTGAATTGAAGGATGTAGCAGTGCTCCTAGGTTTGCTTCGCTTCTTCATTCTTAATACATTAAAAATGTTATGTACACGTAAAAAATCAGTCACAAAATCAGCTACTATATATTTGTATATATATCACAAACATATGTTCTATATAAGTGACTGATTTAGATAATACAAGTCATCATTTGAATATTATGTAATGCATGCATGCAGGTGCACACACCTTTGGGTTTGCACAATGCTTTACATTCAAGGCAAGGCTATTCAACTTTGGTGGAACTGGTAAATCGGATCCAACACTAGATGGTTCACTACTACAGAATCTACAAAACCTATGTCCAAACCAAGCTAGCTCTGACACAAACTTGGCACCCTTGGATCCTGTGACAACCAACACATTCGACAACATGTATTACAGAATTCAGAGACTTTGCTGTTTCTATGGAGAAAATGGGCCGCATTAGTGTGCTCACTGGACAACAGGGCCAAGTAAGGACTAATTGTAGGTTTGTCAACTAAACAAAAACACTCCATGTTTGGATTTGAATTAGTAGTGTCTCATCATTTGTGTTTTTTTTTTTTTTTGAAAACAAACACTTTAATTTGAAAGTGAGGCTTTGGTTAAGTTAAG
>NC_029789.2:8629310-8633400 GCF_000816755.2 Arachis ipaensis | reverse complement strand
TGTCCAATATATTTGACAAAAAAAAAAAAAACTTTTATTTGTAAAAGGGGAAATTAAAAGAAATATCACCTTTGTAGATTTGTATCAAAGTGGAACAATATTGTATCATCAAGTAATAATGGCAATATTGCATAAATAATGTTTTAAGCCCTTCAATTCTTGATATGAATTTAAAAATCTTTGTTATGTGCTTCACGATTGTAGAAGAAGGGAATGTCTTATTTAGTTGATGATGTAATAATATTGTATTATGTACTAGAATATATTAAGATTAATTAATATTTATTAGAATTATTTATTATATTTGAATATTTATTATAGGATATTATGTTTTTATTATGAGTTTAATGTTGATGCACTAACAGCGTAAAGCACTTTACACAGTCGTGCAATCACATCTATTCTTTTGGATGACTATTCATGCGGTCAATATAAAAAATAGTTATTTTTTACTGATGTGACATTATATAATTGAATACACGTGTAAAACTACTCTGCTTACATCAAAATTAAATTCTTTTATTATATCAATTTCCTTAATACTTATAAATATATTTGCATATTGTATCATTTCAATGAACATAAATTATTAATTTTCACCCCAAATAAAATTATAAAAGGAAGAGAATTGCCTTCACCAAGTCCTAATTACTTATAGCTATTTCTTATATATAGAATTTTCTTCAGGCCCAGAGGAATCATCAAACTCACTGGTGATTTCGTACTTTTTATTTATTTATGTATTCAAAATTGTGATGATGGTGATTAGTCATATGAAGGAATATTGAAACTTTGATGAATATTGACAAGGAATTAATGTACACTTGGCTGTTTGCTTTATGTTTTACAAGTTTCAAATACAAAATTTGAGTTATAAATGTAGTGTAGGAATATTTGGTTTGTGTTTGTTTGTTATGGTGTTTCGTTGTGGAAGAGGGAGGGTAATAATATAAGCATGCGCATCAATAATATATAGTGGGGGCTCTTTCTTATGATGGTATAATTCTGAGGTTGCTATCAATGCGTTAACCACCATGTCCACTTCTTCATTCCTCTCATCTCATCACTCTCTCTTTGACTTAGCTTCCATTAGTAACATCATTACCACAAAGCATCTTTTTACATCCATCATTATTGTTTTAGCAGGTCAACTAATACCTTTCTTCTATTTCAAATTCAATTAACCATTAAATAATATATAATATAATGATAAAAATGATATCTTTATATACGTATATATCATATCATATAAGTTGAACTTCACTTATGATATTATCCAGCTAGCCCTGAATATTGATTACTTCTAACCTCCCTTCATGATCATATACCCAAAAAAGAATGAGCTTATTCAAATGGTAAACCTAGCACAATATTTTAGTAACGTTCGCAATAACGTTATATGGAAATGAGTTATTTGAGTTTACTTATTTTACATGATAAGGGAGGTTAAGTGATTTTAAAAAATTATTTTTATTGTATGAATGATGATAAATAATCATATACTTATTATTTGGAAGTAAAAGAGTAAGTTCTAAGTATTGGTTCTCGTATTTTATACATCTCAGCAAAGTCGTAGAAAAAGAAAATTCTTTGCATTAGATTAATTGTGTGAATTAATGTAATAGTTGAAATGGGAACTAAGTTAGTTGTTATAATTAATTTAAAAATGAATATATTTTAACTAAAAGTTCACGTAACTTTATCAATTCTATTTGGGAGCTAATTTCAGGTAATATTATTAAAAGAGTAATGTTATGGAATTAATATTATAATAGTCAATTTCAGTTAATACTATATAATAAGTTACTAAAATCTAACTATTTTTTTTTGTTGAGTTTGATTTTAGATTAGTTTTGGAATGATCTTATTTTTAATTAAGAGTTTTCAAATAATTTTTTTAAATATTAGTGTTGGTTGCAATATTGATCGTGCAATGTTGGTTTTCAGACTTCCTCTTATTTAAAATGGATCTCAACTAATAATTGGGTCAAACGAAATAACAAACTTATTCGTTGAAGTTATATTTTTATATCTTTTTACAATTATTCTCTGCATACAAGTTTATACAAGTCATTTTATCCTAATTCACTTTAGGCGCCTTTTAATCTAACTAACTTTTTAATCAATGCGCGAATATATAACTGCCTTTTACGAAAGGATTTCGTTTTTGTTTTCGAATTTTCTTAACGTTTTCGATCTACGTTCTCTTCCATCTCTGCGTTCTCTGCGTTTCTCTTCGTTCGTTCTCTATGTTTTTGAAATCAAGCTCTAAAATCAGTTTTGAACAGTTATCTCGTTATTGAAAATAATGAATAATTCAAGTTTAGATTGTCAAGTGAACCAGAACGAAGTTGATTATTGTTTTGAATCCAATCAAGTGGCTGAGATGTGGTTCGATTCTAGTTAATGTTTTCGTTAGTAGTTTAAGATTCTGTAGGTGAATAGTGTTGTTTTTGTTTGTAAAAATTGTTGCTCATCGTTGATGGTTTGAATTAAATATAAGAGTAAATTACCATTTGTACCCATAAAAAATACAAACGCTGACAAATATACCCATATAAGAATAAAACGACAATTATAACCACGGAAGATGACCTCCGTGTACCAAGAGTACCCAGACATTGGTTACGTAATTGGTCTGGTTGGGTACTCTTGGCACACGGAAGCCATCTTCCGTGGTTACAATTGTCGTTTTATTCTTATATAGGTACATTTGTCAGCGTCTGTATCTTTTATGGGTACAAATGGTAATTTATTCTAAATGTAATGTAAAAGTTCTGCATTAAAGAAAATATTTTTCTGTATTTGTAGCAAATTTCGGTGTAACACGAAGATATTTGAGTGTATTGTTTCAGAATTTTCAGTGTATGTATGCTGATAAGTTATGCATAATTCAAAACTCTTCTTCTCCCTCCTCCTCATCTTCTGCTGCTTCTTCTTCTTCTTTTTCATCATCATCATTATCATCATCATCATCTTCTTCTTTTTTTTCTTATTCATCTTTTTTTTCTTGTTTTATCTTCTCAAGTTTCATCTTGTTTTACTCTCTTAATAAGAACAAAAAAAAATCAAACAAAGAAAAAAAAGAAACACATAATGGTACAAAATTACTTGGAAGAGGATGAACTTACATTCATTCAACTAAAAGAAAGAAATAAATAAGGAAAAAAAGAAGAAGAAAAAATACAACATTAGAGAAAATATTTTTCTGTATTTGCAGCAAATTTGGGTGTAACACGAAGATATTTGAGTGTATTATCTAAGAATTTTTTGTGTATATGTGCTGATAAGTTCTGCATAATTCAAAACACTTCCTTTTCCTCCTCCTCATCTTCTTCTGCTTTTTGTTCTTCTTTTTTTCTTATTCATCTTTTTCTTTTTGTTTTTACTTTCTCATGTTTTTTCTTGTTTTACTCTTTTAACAAGAATAAAAACAAAAAAAATTAAACAAAACAAAAGAAGAAACACATAATGCTGCAAAATTACTTGAAAGATGATGAACTTATATTCATTCAACTAAAAGAAAGAAATAAATAAGGAAAAAAAGAAGAAGAAAAAAATACAGCATTAGAGAAAATATTTTTCTGTATTTGTAGTAAATTTGGGTGTAACACAAAGATATTTCAGTGTATTGTTTAAAAATTTTCAGTGTATGTGTGCTAATAAGTTCTGCACAATTCAAAACTCTTCCCCTTCCTCCTCCTCATCTTCTGCTGCTTCTTCTTCTTCATCTTCTTATTTCATTTTCTCATAATTCTTTTCGAATTCAGCTTCGCAACTTCCTTCATTTTTTGCGATGATTTTCAGAGATTTTGATCCTTGTTTGAATTTTGAGCGTTGCGGTTTTGATTGAGGGAAAAGAACCGTTTGCATTATTCAAGAGTTAGGGAAGCGTGTGTTACATGCAATCTAAACTGAAGGTCGTTTTTGTTGAGTTTGGACCAACTTGTATAAACTTATATACCAAAAAGATTTATATGTGTAGCAGATCTCATCTTTTTATCTCTTTTTTATTCTTCTTTTTAACACCACAATTTCACTTCTCACTGTTGATTCTAATCACCAGTTGATTGTTTGTTGTCGTAGACTA
>NC_029789.2:8627987-8629201 GCF_000816755.2 Arachis ipaensis | reverse complement strand
ATATTAAATTTTTATATTTTTTTAGTAATATAAGGGAGGAAAATACATGTTTAAAGAAAAATAGAAAAAGAAAATGTAATATAATATTATTGGTCTCTCTCTCAACTAGGGCTGAAAGTGAGACGAGTTGAGTCGAGTTAGACCAAGCTCAAGCTCGGCTCACGAAAATTGAACTTGGCTCACAGCTCGACTCATTAATAATCGAGCCTATTTCTTAAACTCAAGTTCATCTCACCGAAAACTCACGAGCTAACTCAAATAATAGGAGCATAATCTATAATTTCATATCAATAAATTATAACTTATATATTTTTAAAAATTAATTTTATATATTTTGTATCTATTAATTATAATTTTTTTATATGTCTAATAATAAAATTATACATAAAAAATAAATATAAAATTTTAAATAATTAAAAATTTTAATATATATAATATTAAAAATATAAATTAAATGCATATAAAATATATGTATTAATAATTTAATATATATATATATATATATAATCGAGTTCGTTTATGAACTAATAAACAGAACTTATTCAAGCTTAAATTTAACTTATTTAATTTATGAGCTCAATTTTAGATTTAAATTCGATTTTCTATCCTATAAATTCAGTTTATTAAAATATTAACGAATCAAATTCAACCTAATTTATGAACTAACTTGACTGAATTTAAAACCTACTCTCAACAAAATTAAAGAGGGTTGTATTATACAATATACACTACATTTAATATTCATTAGGAAACTTTTAAAGCATTGTATCCACTAGACATTAGTTGCTTATCCATGACAAAACCCATTTTTCTTAATCAGGTTGATTTCCTATTGGTCATTGGTGATGTGATAGGAAAGGAAAGTAGTCGCTTTTGTGTGTCCAACACGATGAATTAATTAGTGGCGGTTGAAACAGAATTTCTGTTAATCGGTGTCTCGATGATACTTCATCTTCAATCGAACTCTTATTGAAAGTATCCTAAAAAATTAAAATTAATACGAATAAACTACTAAAATAGTATTCAAAAATTTGTATTACTGATAAAATAAATTTTAAAAATATTAATTATAAATAAATTTTTAAAATATTTAAAAATATGATAAAAAAATTAAATATTAAATATATATTTTAAAAAATGATTTTAAAAATTAAATTTTGATATAAATTTTTTTAATTATTATTAAAAAATAAAATTTTTTCATCCTTCAAATT
>NC_029789.2:8626583-8627878 GCF_000816755.2 Arachis ipaensis | reverse complement strand
CAATGACTATATTTTTTTAAAAAATAAAAAAATCTAGAAATTAAATTTTACTTTAAATATTTTTGTGTGCTTTCTAAATAGTTATTCAAATATTGTCAAAAAATTTAGATATAATGAATAAATTGTTTGCTAAACATAAAAGTTTTTTTATTACTTACAAAAATATCATATTTATTGATTTTTTTTGTCATGTTTTTAAATTATTCTGATGCTGTTTTGTCGACAATATTTTTCAAAAAAATTTTTTGTCATGAATTGAATCTTTCGGATATCAAATTGGTACTTCATCCAAATTAAAGCAAACATAATAATAATCCAAATTAAAGAGGGCATATCAACGAATGTGGCAACTGGGCAAAAATGATTAAGTGCCTAACAACAAAGCAACATTAGCTGATAATAATAATCACACAAGTGATGATGATGCATGCTCCAATACGTGTGCTATGTGCTACTTTTCTACTTTATATGTTATAGACATAGAGATAAATTAAGGTATGAGTAATATTGAGTGTTGAAATTTTGAAATTGCTTAGGAACATTTATTTACATGGGGAACTGAATTATGTTGATGGCGTGGTAAGTGGGTAACAAGAAACATACACAATGAATAATCTGGGAATGAATCTCTTCGTATGAAGTTTCAATTTGAAACAAAGATGGGAAAACGAAAGCATATATTAATAATAATGAAAGGAAGATACATAGGGGACCATTTAGGACTTATCCATCATTTGTATATTAATTCTTTTTCCAATAAAAATTGTCTGTTAATTTTATATATCATCATGAAATTGTGAAAGCGGGTCGGATGGATTCTTCTGTTTGTCATTTATATAAAAATGGTGATTCATTTCAAAGAATCTCAGAACCAGACGCCAAGAAAGGTAGAAATTCTATTGAAGGTAAGTTACTTCATAAAAAAAAAAGCGTTTATGACGTTTCTTTAAATATTAAACTTAGGCTTAGTTTTGGAGAAACAGCTTAATTAATTTTCTTTTGAAAAAATAATTTAAATAATAAATGATTATATTAAAAATAGTTTATAAATAAGTTATTTTATTTTTGGGTTTTTAGCTTTAAAAGTGCTTATTTTATAGAAATATGATAAAAAGTAGAAGTATTATGAGAAAAGTCATTTTTTTTTAACTTCTGTATAAACTCTTAAATAGCTTCTTAAAAAGCCGTAATTTGATTTTAAAAATTATACCAAATATTAATACTACTACTTTTCATAAGTTAAAAAGTTAAAAAAATTTACTTTTTAAACTTCATAAACGGACCCTTAATGTTAT
>NC_029789.2:8625374-8626516 GCF_000816755.2 Arachis ipaensis | reverse complement strand
AAACCTAAAATTTTATATATAAACTAACTACTAAACTATTTGCCGTTGCTTTAGTTGCTACATTGAAAATAGACAAAGAAACATATTTGTTATAATAATTTTCAAAATTTAAAAGAGCATGTATATATATATTGAGACACACTCACGCCAACCTCTTTTAACTTTATTTCTTACTTGGTTATTTTTTTGTTTGGCCTTCACCAAACTAGTGTTTATCATCATGTGGCAAAGAGAAAGTTAGCAAACACTACATAATGTAAGGCGATAAATACAAATTGCTAACTTCCTTTTTACTTTTTAGAAGCGTTTGACATATAGCGTTTTATTTGTTTTATTTAATAAATAAAGATTATCGAAGAGGGAGGCGGTGAGAGCATTGATTTGCCTCAAAAGGGAAAGCCATATAGGGCCTCCGTCCTCGGCCCCTCTTCATTAATGATCCTTTCCTTCCTACATCATCAAAACCCTCATCCATACTCCAACTCCATAGGAAGGTTTTAATTTGTATTTTGTAAGAATAATTGATTTTTGGTGTATAAATAATATGTTGGGTAAATAATTAAATTAGTTTTTAAAAGATTATTTATTTTTAAATTGGTATTCGAAAAATTTTTTTAATTAAATTTATTTTTTAAAGATTTTAAATTAGTCATGCTAATTATTCTGTCATTTTTATTCCTAATGACGTTAGAGTTTATTGATATGATACGTTAAGTAATATTACAACATATATTTAGTAGTCTTAATTGACTATTAACATAATTAATTTATAAAATTAAATAAAATCAACTCCAAATTAAGAGATTCCAATGTCTTAAGTTTTTTTTCTCAATTATTAGATTTTGATTTGATCTAATTTCATAAATTTATTATGTTAATAGTCAATTAAAACTACTATATGTGTGTTGTGGTGTTACTTAATGTGTTACATTAATAAATTTTGACATCATCAGCAAAGAAAATAATGGAAGAACTAACGTGATTAATTTAAAATATTTGAAGGATGAATTTTATTAAAAAAAAAAATTTGAAAACCATTTTAAAGAACAGGTATATTTCATAAACGAATTTGACCATTTACTCATAACATGTCTGATTATATATATGTAAATTTTTTTAATTTTTTCAATACATCTGTAATT
>NC_029789.2:8609337-8625343 GCF_000816755.2 Arachis ipaensis | reverse complement strand
GGTAATTCACATCAATAAATAAAATAGCATCTAATTTTACATCAATGTTCTAAAATAAAAAATGTTATATGTATGTCTCGTTTTTATAATATATTTATATAAATCGAAGTTATTGATTCGATTTATTATATATTGATGTAAATCGAAATGCATTGATTCGATTTAGTTAGAATAGGAGTAAATCGAATTACACTGATTCGATTTACTAGAAAAATCTAAATCAACACTACCTACTTCGATTTATTGTGGTAAGAACCAAATAATTTGAATATATCAAATTCGATTTACTAATATATTGATGCCAAGATATAAATTGAATTCATCTAATTCGGCTTACTATAAGATACAACCTATATAAATACAATCAGAACGGTGGTGGTTCATTATAGTGGGAGTTTTAATGGCTAGTGAATATAGTTTTCTAGTTTTTGTGTACTATAGAAGGACAATTAAAAAAAATGCGAGATGGAATAAAATTTACGGATAATAATCCGTTGAGTGTCTTTATCAAACTTTCTATAAGTTTTGTTAAGTTTCAGCATATTATAATCCAAAAACTGGGACTGTATGGCATAAAACGGGTGGAGAGGTTATTTTATAGAATTCCAATTTCTGTTGTACGAGATGGTATAAAGTACGACTCCTTTGTGATAGACAGTGACAAAGATTTGCAAGTTTTGTTTCACTATCGTCGTCAGTTTCTCGAGGTTAGAACCTATGAGCTATTGGCCAAGTTTGGAGATGTGATATGTAGTTCAGGAGAATCGAACCGGAATTCTTAATCTTTAGCAATGCCTGGATCCTTTAGTTCAATGTCTGTCGGTGTCTCTTCATCTGTGCCTGTCATTGCACTTGAGGTAGTTTTTGTGACATCTCCGTCCTTCATAGCTGATCTAAACTGCGATGGTGATGGACAGATAGGGGATAATCGATCTTTCGGTCAGCTAGTTATTGCAATGGTCGGTACTCCTGTTATGATTTCAGTTTCTGGGGATGGTGAAAAACCAGATGGTGTGGAAGATATTCTGCGAGATGATGATGATGATGTGGAACCCGCCATGATTGATGATGATCTAGGGAGGGGTATTCTAGTTGGGGCGGTAGAGCATCGAATTCGGGAACTCAATAATACCCCCTGCACTTTTGGACTTTAAACTTGGAAGCCACGATACAACAGGGGTTACCAGGTGTAGCATCTGGATTTGGGGGCCAGATATACACAAGATATAGGAAGTCTAGCCGAGTTTCATGTTGGTCAGCAGTCTCAAAATAAAGAGGAAGTCGTCTTAAGCGTGAAGACTTATAGCATCCGTTATGGGGTTGGGTACAGAGTGCTGGAATATGATCATGTCAAGTATCATGAAAAGTGCAAAGAGTTTGGAAACGGTTGCACATGGTTGATTTTGATCACTCTTCGCCAGCGAAAAGGTATTTGAGAGGTAAGAAGGTATAATGGACCTCATACATGTCTGACCATGTCGATATCCAGTGATCACTGGATGCTTGATTATCATGTTATTTCTGCTTTCATACTGCCTATGATAAGAGCTAATGCGGTTGTATCGATCAAGATACTGCAAAATGCGATAGAGATACATTTTGGATTTAGACTGACTTACCAAAGGATTTGATTGGCTAAGCAAAAGATCGTTGCGCGAATTTATGGGGATTGAAATGAGTTATACAATGAGTTGCCACGATGGGTATTAAGTGTGTAGATGACGATGTCTGTTACTGTTGCAGTGTTAAATATGAGCCCTATGCGAGTTGGTGGCATAGTAAATGAGTCCTCACCTTATTTCCATCGGCTGTTTTGGACGTTTCTACCCTGTATCTAGACCTTTAAGCATTGTAATCTATTAGTTAGTATTGACGGGACCCACTTGTATGGCAAATATGAGGGTATATTGATGGTTGTGATTGCTCAAGACGAAAATTCTAACATCATTCTCATTACTTTCACACTTGTAGAGGATGAGAATGCCGAATCGTGGTCATTTTTTTTGTCTCACCTTCGACAGTATGTGAAGCTTCAGCTGGGTATTCTAGTCATATCAAATAGGCACAACAGAATCAAGGCTGCATTGGAGGCTCCTGACGATGGATGGCTTCTGCTTAGTGCCTACCGGGCATATTGTATCCGACATGTGGCAGCAAATTTTTCCTTGAGTTTTAAGGGCAAGGATGCAAGGAGTTTTTTAGTGAATGCTGCTTACGCCAAGATAGAGGTCGAGTTTTTGACTATTGGTTTGACATTCTACGATCCGAAGACCATGCAATGTGTGACTGGGCTAACAGAAACAAGTATAAGAAGTGGAATCGGCATCGTGATGGAGGTTGGAACTTCAGACATATGACAACTAACATCTTTGAGTGTGTAGACTCCATCCTAAAAGGCGTAAGGAAGCTTTCAATTTGTTCGTTGGTGAAGTCCACTTATGCAAAGTTGGCCAAACTATTGTTCGTAAGGGAAGAGAGGCAGAGGCACAGCTGAAAATCGGACAACAGTTTAGTCAACATCTGATGAAGACAATAGAGGCTAATTTAAAGGCATCAAGGTGTTTCACGGTGACTATGTATGATAGGGATAATTTTGACTTTACTGTGGCCGGCATTACTCTGACTGGTAACTTCTCACTTAGCTCTTACAGAGTGTCCTTGAGGGATCAGACATGTGATTGTGAATATTTTCAGGCACTTCATTCTCCATGTTGCCATGCTTTGGCATGCTGTGCATACTTATGTCTGAGTTGGGCAACCTATGTCCATAAGATGTATTGCCTAAGTACGGTGTTCAATGTCTACCAGATGAAATTCACCTCTCCGATCCCAGAAGGTTTTTGGCCACCATATGATAGTCCCACCCTAAATCAATATTCTAAACTGACATTTTTAATTAAAATTTAATTCTAAATAAATTTTTACTCACTAATTATTCTAACATTTATAACATACAAATTAAGGGAAAAAAAAATCTAAACACTACTCTGACCAACATTTATATTCACTATTCTAAGTAACATTTGTAGTTTCAAAGTTCTAACAAACTACTAAATCACTACTCTAACTAACATTTGTAATTTAAAAATTTTAACTACGGATTATAATAAAAAACTCTAAGTGACTTAACATTTCTAACATTTATAATCTATCGTGAAAAAAAAATTCATTCACTAACCTCTTTATTGATGTTACGAGCAACATGAGCGACTCTATCAAACCGGTAGCTAGATACGATGCGAGTCATCTTCCATATCCGTAGTTTTGACTCTTGTCTTGTTGGGGCCTCACTTTTCTCTCTTCGGTGGGTATTGTGGGGGGAAGAAGTCGTGGAAATGTAATTTACTAGGGGCTGTAAATCGAACTCACCTATTTTGATTTACGATTTACTATGGGCCTTAATTCGAAGCTCCTTGTTTCGATTTAGCAGGTGGCTAGTTCATTTCAACTTTTTCTCCTACTAATTCGAAGTTGGTTGTTTTAATTTATCATTTTTCATACTAATTTAAATCTTGTTTGATTCGATTTATCATGAGAAGTCCTAAATCAAATCTATTTGGTTCGATTTACATAAAAATACAAATAAGACAAATCATATAATATTATTGCATTTAGAACATTTATGTAATATTGACTTTCATTTGTTTTGTTTATGTATTTTATCCTATAAAATATATCTATACAAATAATTGGATATAAGAAGGATAAAGTTTTCAAGATTGAAAATGTGAGGATGGCTCAATTAATGAAGAGAAATTGGGAATCTGTATTTTTTATTAATATTCATTAACGTATTTAATTAATATTTTATTAGATAAGAGTATTATTTTGATTTTTAATATTTTATTTTAGTCTTAAAAAAATGTTTAAATGTCTTATTTTAAGTTTAAAAAATTTTAAACATATTTAATGTTGTCTTATCATTAAATTTAATATAAACAATCTGTATATTTAAGAATCTGTATATTTAAGAGTTAATAACTTTTAATTTCAACATGTAAGTAACATTGATTCATTAACGATTATTAACGAAAAATTTTTCTTTTGATTTTAAAACGTTAATGATTGATTGATAGGATTTGGACTTTTTTTAACAAGGAGATCAAGAAAAAAAATTGTTACAAAAATATTTTGGTTATATGTCTCTAATACAAGGAAGAAGATGTAACTTAACAATAATATTATTAACTTTCAAGTCATTTATTTCGTTAACTATTCGTGTAATTAAATTTAAGGATAAGACAATATTAAACATGTTAAAAAAATTTTAAAACAGAAATAGAACGCTTAAAATGTTAAAAACTAAAATAAAATTTGATCTAAAAATTAAAAATCAAAATAAGAGTGAAATGCATATTTAAACCAAAATCAGGTCAAAATTACACAATTCACCAAAAAAAAAAATATTACATGGATCTCCCATTAAGACGTTTTTATATAAATCGAATGAGCCCCATTTGATTTGCCCACTCCCACACTAATTCGAATCAAGTCAAGTCAAATTACTATAAAAAGATGCAAATCGAATCTAACCAAGTCGATTTATGCATGCATGAAATATAGCCTAGTAAATCGAATCAAACGGATTCGAATTATGGATGCAATTCATGTGCCTAGTAATTAGAAACAACCTGTTTCGATTTATCTCTTGTGTTGTCCTTATATAATTCGAATGGGATTGATTTGAATTACCACAAAAAAAATAAATCGAACAAGGTAAATTTGATTTACTGTGAGGCCAATGTATATAAATATGATATAAACGTGAATTCCTCATGGGAGTAAAACACAATGGCTAGTGAGGATAGTTTTTTGGTGTTGGTGCACTATAGAGGGTACGGTCGATTAAGAAAAAAACACGCTCTGGAATTAAGTTTACTGTTAAAGATCTCCTCAGTGTTTTTCTGAAACCTACAACGACCTTCACTGAGTTCCTGAATTCTATAATCCAAAAACTGGGGTTGCAAGGCGTGAAACGGATTGAGAAGTTATTCTATCGAATTCCGATTTCAGTTTTGCGAGATGATGTGAAATACGATTCGTTTGTCATAGGAAGTGACGAGGATTTGGAAGTTCTGTTCCATTATCATCGGCAGTTTCCTAAGGTCAGGACCCATGAGCTATTAGCCAAACTTGTAGATGTGATCTCCAGCTCAAGAAGTTCAAACCAGAATCCCTAAACTCCAGCAACGGCAGCCTGTTCAAGTTCGAGGCCTGTTGGTGCCTCTTCATCCATGCCTGTAATTGCACCTGAGGCAATGGTGGTTGCCTCCCCGTCCTTCACAGCTGATCTAAACTGCAATGGTGACAGAGAAGTTGGTATTACTGATACGGCACCGGTTTCATTACAGGATGGAATACCGGATGGTATAGACAATGTACTGCAGGATGATGATGACGATCATGATGTGAAACCGGACATCATTGCTGATGGTAGTGGTGATGACATAGCAGGGAGCAATCCAGCTGGGGCTGGTGGAGCGTCTAGCTCAGGGACTCAACAGTACCACCGTATTTTTCAAATTTGAACTTGGATGCCATGAGACAGCAGGGGGATCCTGGCGAACCTGTTGGAATTAGTGCCAGAGATACACATGGTACCGGAGGTCTAGCGGAGTTTCAGGTTGGTCAGCAGTTTCAGGATAAAGAAGAGGTCGTGTTAAGCGTGAAGACCTATAGCATCCGACGCGGGGTTTAGTACAAAGTGGTGGAGTCTGATTATCACAAGTACTTTGGGAAATGTAAGGAATTTGGCAACGGGTGCATATGGTTGAATCGGATTAGTCTCCGCCAGCGTAGAGGTATTTGGGAGGTAAAACGGTACAATGGACCTCATACTTGTCTGACCACGTCGATATTGAGTGATCACAGGAGTCTTGATTATCATGTAATCTCGGTACTGCCAATGGTTAGAGCTGATGGAGCCGTGTGTATCAAGGTACTGCTGAATGCGACAGAGGCACATTTTCAGTTTTAGACCGACTTACAGGAGGGTTTGGTTGGCTAAGCACATTTCGCTCCACAAATGCACTAACCAACGGCTCATCCAACCTAAACCAAGTCTCGTGCAGCCTCGCAAGATGGTATAAACTGGCCATATGCAAGTACGGAACGATCCTCCCGTCCAGTCGCATATCTTGCTGCCGTCGCATGCTCGTGATACGTCGGTGGGGTTGCATAAACAGTGTAACAAATTGTCTCTTAGGACCACATCGGAACATATTTATATAACATTATCAACTAATGCATATCTTAATCCAAATAATACAACTTGTACGCAACCAAATAATGTTACGCGTTCAAATACAAAATAACATCATATATTCATCAAATTGGACCTAATAAAAATTAGTTTAATATTAACAAAAAAATTTACTTAATGACTAAGTTTAATATTAACAAAAAAATCTTACTCTAACTAAGTTTCATTCCCATTATCTTCACTACTTATACTCTTCTATTTATTTGTAATCACTATCCAAATTAGAATTTGCTCTGACAAACCTCTAAAAACTAATAAATCACTAATATAACCACTCTATCTAATTTAACAATTGTAAATAATGACTAGCGTTATAAGAGACAAAAAAAAGTAACACATTAAATCCTATTTTTGAAAAAAAATGTGCACACTAACCTCTTCATTGATGATACCAGCTATATGGGCGACTTCATCCAAACGATAAAGCTGGTCCGGGTTATCCCCCATCAACAAAATATTCGAATGTTAAAGTCTTTCTTGGAGTTTTAGGGAAGAGGTTTCTCTGGAATTTGGTAGGGCAGGGTTTTGGAATTGTAGTTTGAATGAGTTTAATTCGAATTCTATTTATAGGGAAATCATTAGTAATTCGAACGAGTCAAATTCGAATTACTATAGGCGCTCATTGGTAGTAATTTGAATCAAGACACTTTGAATTAGTAGAACTATGGGTAAATCGAAACAGGTTGTTTCGAATTACTAGGTGCACAAAACTAGGATAATTCGAATTGGTGTGATTCGAATTAGTGGGACTCACGTGCATGCATAATTTGAATCCTTATTATTCGATTTACTATGCTATATTTCATGCATGTATAAATCGACTTGGTTAGATTCGAATTGCATATTTTCAGAGTAATTCAACTTGATCTGATTCGAATTAGTATAAGAGTGGGCAAATCGAATGAGACTCATTCAATTTATATAGAAACGTCCTAATGAGAGATCCATGTAATGTTTTCTCTTTTGGGCGAATTGTGTAATTTTGAGTTCCATTTAGTTTAAATATGTATTTTACCCTCAAAATAATATTTTACTCTATTTTATTTTATACTATTAAAATTAAAATTTAATATCTAAAATTTAAAATTTAATATTTATAATATAAAATATTAACTAAAATATTAATTAAAAACAATAAAATTTGTTGGTTATTCACATTATATTAAAATTTAATAATTTCTATTTTTTTATTTTTAATAATATTTATTGTAAACTAATAAATACTCGTATACAACAATAATAAAGTCTTGTCCTACTAGGTGGAATCGACTACATGAATCAAACGATGCTATTGAGTTTTATCGTGTATCATGTTAATAAAAAAGACCGTTTACATATAAATTTCATTTGATCTTTTTTTAAATCTTTTTGTCTTTTATCCCTTGTCCATTTTCTATCTTATCCATCCTCTTACATCCTCCTAACTGAATTTTTTACTCATATTCAAAATAAAATTTAAGTAGTATATGAAATTTAAATATCTAATACTTATTTAAATAGATAATTAAACTAATTACTCGAAAAATCCATGTTAGTTTTTGGTAGTTCCAACTTAGTTTGTCTATGTATAAAAGTGATCTCATTAGAACGTAATAAAAAAGAGCTCCAGCAGAAGCTTTCCACGTAGAGAGTCTACTGTGCGATTTGCATAGACAATTCATGTGGACCACTGATGGGCCGGGTCCACACTCCACAGTCCACGGTCCACACTCCACACATCTTCCCTTTTCTTTCAAGTTTCAACGATTAATCACAAAAAAATATATATATTATTAATTAATTAATTGCAGTAAACGAATTAAAATCCAAAAGAAGATCAATTAATTTAGCTGTTAGCTTAAGTCAGAAAACGAAACTATCACCAGTTTCCATTTACAATAAGAAGCTCAGTCAGTAGTACACTACACAACTACACACTTTCTCTTTCTCTCTTCTCACTCAACCCAGTCCCCACCATTCTTTAAACCACTCTCACCTTCGTTCATCAACCAACCTAACCAACCTTAAATTCTCACAAAACCAAAAACCCTACCACTACACTATCCTCAACCTCGTCTATGTCATGAGGTTACAATTACATGCACTCCTTTAACTTCTTCCACCACCATTCTTTAATCCCGTTACACACAACTTTTTTTTTTGAGTTGGGGAAATTCGAATGGGTCTCTGCAATTCGAAACCCTACTCGAATCCCACCCGTTCTTCTCGAAATTTCGATCCTCATGGCAATTCTTCAACAGCTAATAATAATGATGGTGCTGGAGCTCATTCCAGCTCCGTTAATGGCGGAAACCCTAGCGCTGACGCACCCAACGACGGCGTTAAGAGATCCCCGTTCTTCCCATTCTACACTCCGAGTCCGGCGCATTACTGGTTCTCCAAGAAGTCGCCGGCGGCGAGATCTCCGGCGACGTCCGACTCCACGCCCAGGCGGTTCTTCAAACGGCCGTTCCCGCCGCCATCTCCTGCGAAACACATAAGGGCGGTGCTCGCCCGGCGGCACGGTTCGGTGAAGCCTAACGAGGCCACCATACCGGAAGGTAGCGAGGCCGATGAGGTGGTTGCGCTGGATAAGAATTTCGGGTTTTCGAAGCATTTTGGAAACAAATTTGAGGTTGGAAGTGAAGTTGGGAGAGGGCATTTTGGGTACACCTGTGCTGCCAAGTTCAAAAAAGGGGAACTGAAGGGGCAGCAGGTGGCAGTGAAAGTCATCCCCAAAGCTAAGGTTTGTGAATTATATTAGCATTCATTTGATGAGATTCTTAGCTGTTAATTTCTCAGTAATTGCAGTTACCTTCGTCTTTTTGAATGGTTTCTTAGATTAGCTTGGTTATGTTGTTAATTTTCTTAAAAAGGGTGTCTTTTGATGGATATTTGATGAAGGAAATCAATGGATCCTCATGAGAAGATCAAGTATCAGAATATACATATTTACACATGAGAAGATCCATGACAATTCTCAGTGGATAATTCGTTGGGAATGTTAATCAGTGTAGTTGTAGAGTTAATGACATGTGTTATGCTTGCCAATGGTGGTGATCATGCATTTCTCCATTTCCGTTAACATATGAAGTTTCTATCCGCGACGACTGATGTATAAGTTTATCCTGTCTAAAATCTCTAAACGTGGCACAATGTTGAGGCGGACATTATGGGATGTTCAAATTATCCAACAGTAATGCTGTGATGTAAGGAAAAAAGTCTTACCACTGGATGGGTTCCCCGAATTAGGCTAGCCTTGGTGAAAATGAAGCAAAGTCACATGGTTCATGTGGCATGTGCAACATATATGTTATCTTTTTGAAATTTATGTAAAATGTATTTTAATTTGTATGTTTTAACTGTAGATGACTACTGCCATTGCAATTGAGGATGTCAGAAGAGAAGTAAAAATATTGAGAGCTCTAACTGGGCACAAGAATCTTGTACAGTTCTACGATGCATATGAAGACCATGATAATGTCTATATAGTAATGGAGTAAGCTTTGATTACATTGCTTATGTAATTTGAATGCTATATTTTATTATTTGTGATCATTTTGCTTATAGTGTCAAGACTCTCTGTCCTTTTCTTCTAGATGATTAAGCAGAAAAACACTTTAATTTTTCTTCATGAATAACGTTTTTCCCCCTCTTAATCTCTTCTGCATCCTGCAGATTGTGTGAAGGAGGGGAGCTGTTAGACAGAATCCTATCAAGGTATCTGTCTTTCTTTCTTCTTCTTCCTCTATGTGTGTGTAAATTCTTGTGAGTTTCCAATATTTGGTTTCTGATGATGGAAATTTGGTATACACAGAACTGAGTTGAAGAGACAAAAAATTGTGTTTCATGGCTAATGGATATCTCTCTATGTACACAGGGGTGGAAAATACACTGAGGAAGATGCAAAGGCTGTCTTGAGACAAATATTAAATGTTGTTGCGTTTTGCCATCTGCAGGGTGTTGTACATCGTGATCTTAAACCTGAGGTAAAATTATATTCACAATTTCGGTAGTTGTTTTTCTTCTCCTGCATCAGAATATTGAGCCTAGGCCATGTTGCCCAATATATCTTTCGCGTTAGAAAAAAGATGTTTGTTTCCATTTTATGTTAAACAAGATGGGTAGGAGACAGCAAATTGTAGGCTCTAGTGAAGGATTTTCTCATTAATTGATGTACTCCTATACTCTTGCATGACATATTTCTAATATTGTTATGATTTTGTTTCATGTGGTATGTGGATGTTATTTTCTTATTCTTATCAAGCATTATATTCTAAGGATTGCTAATTTTTGGATCAGAACTTTTTGTTCACATCTAAGGATGACAACTCGGAGCTAAAGGCCATAGACTTTGGGTTGTCAGATTTTGTTAAACCAGGTATATTTTGATTTCATTCATGCATGTTGCATGCCATTTACTATCTTGGAGTTGCTTTATATTTTACTTTTTGTTGTGCCTTTCAGATGAAAGGCTTAATGATATTGTTGGTAGTGCGTATTATGTGGCTCCTGAAGTTCTACATAGAGCTTACAGTACCGAGGCTGATATCTGGAGTATTGGAGTCATTGCATATATTTTATTATGTGGCAGCCGTCCCTTTTGGGCCCGAACTGAATCTGGTATCTTTCGTGCTGTATTGAAAGCTGATCCAAGTTTTGATGAACCTCCTTGGCCTTCTCTGTCAGCTGAGGCAAGGAATTTTGTTAAGCGACTATTAAATAAAGATCCACGGAAAAGAATGACTGCAGCACAAGCATTGAGTGAGAATCTCAGTAAATCACTGGAGGTTCCCATGATTTATTATATTTCTATTTTGTTGCTTACTATTGTATGTCACAGGTCATCCATGGATTAAAAGCAACAAGGATGTAAAAGTACCCCTGGATATTCTAATATTCAAGCTCATGAAAGCATATATGCGTTCCTCATCTCTACGAAAAGCAGCTTTAAGGGTGTGTATATGTATATAATAAAAATTTGTATTCATTTAATGTTTATATTCTTTTCGAATGAGTTGATTATCTTATCATGAAAATGCTCTTTGGAAGTATGAACTAAAGACATGACAAGAAGTTTTATTTATGCATTTTCTTTCCAATATTGAAGGTGACTGAAGCATTGCACTTTTAGGTGCTTCTTTTCTTTGTTATGTAATGCTCTTTTGCTTTCAACTGATCACACTATACATTAAGCTTCTCAATAACTAAGCAGAATATTATTGTGATGGGCACCAACACAGGCACTGTCCAAGACGTTAACTGTAGACGAGCTATTTTATTTAAAGGAGCAGTTTACACTTTTGGAGCCAAACAAAAATGGAACCATTAGCCTGGAGAACATCAAAGCGGTTAGTGTTGTTTCAAATTCTTTTTATATACTTGGTTAAGATGATGGTGTTTGCCATCTCACAAATTTGACATGGTCAGGCCTTGGTGAAAAATGCAACAGATGCTATGAAGGAGTCACGCATTCCTGACTTCCTTGGATCAGTGAGTTTTATGATTTAACTCTAGAAATGCTTCCGTAAATTATTCAAATAGAATATGTACCAACAGTGCTTACTGATTAAAATGAATTTGGGTCGCAGCTTAATGCATTGCAATATAGGAGGATGGATTTTGATGAGTTTTGTGCAGCTACACTTAGTGTTCATCAACTTGAAGCACTTGACCGGTGGGAGCAACATGCACGGTGTGCCTATGAACTTTTTGAAAAGGATGGAAACAGGGCTATAGTCATTGAAGAGCTAGCTTCGGTATGTTTAATTTGACCACGATCATAGCTTATGCATACATGTCTTCGTACAAACAATGTGAACATGATGATTTTACATGTGACAATATTTACTGTGTCCGAAATATGCACTGTGACTTCGTTTTTTCCCCCCCTCCGATCATGATGTCATTCATGACTCGATGCCCATTCTTAAGTTTCCTCCTGAGTAGACATTGCACGAAACCAGTTGAAGTTGAAGTTTATGGGCTAACTATGACCTCGTTTTATAGTCATGTAAATGCATTTCTGATCAGTGATTTTAACTATATTATCAGGAGCTTGGCCTTGGCCCATCTGTCCCTGTTCATGCTGTTCTTCATGATTGGATTCGGCACACTGATGGTAAGTTAAGCTTCCTTGGATTTGTGAAATTGCTGCATGGCCCATCTCGAAGTCTTGTAAAAGCTCAGTAGAAACATCGAAACACCTGAATCTCCACGGAATATCGAACGCTGCTGTCAACTAAAGTGATTGATCTGGCTAATTAAATACTAATTGATATCACGTTCATACCCCTATCAAGGGATTGCGTGTTACATTATGGCTCGGCATATATCATTAGTGTCTCGGGTTATTTAATTAACACTTGGAGCAGGGTTGAAGGTGCTCCTATAGCATTTGTATTTCCCACTGTAAAGGTGTAGTGTGTTAAGTTGCAGGTGAGAAATATTACTGATTGTTATTAGAATGTCACAATATATTGTTGTACGTTGTAACAAGGACTAAGATTCACAATGAAGTGTATAAGCTACACTTACTAGGTAACATTTTGCGTCGGCAGTTGGAGTTTTGTTATGCATCCAAATATTTTTATTAAGTCCAACTAAGATAGTCCAAATCCAACAAAAATCATTCACGTGGTCATACATGTGCATGAAATCACGCATCTTCTTCCTTATGTTAAAAATAACATTAAAATTTTTGAATCTGTGACAGAAAATTTTTAGTTTTGATACAAGAAATTATTTATTTTAATATCAATTTCTCAAAATTCTGGATTTGAAGCTAAAGTTTTTTTTTCTTATTCTTCTTTCTTTTTTTTTTCTTCATGCAGAATTTTTGTGTTTTTATGTATATAGTTATGTAGTTTTTTTTCAAAAATTTATGTTCATTTTATTGTTATAAAAAAAAAAGATTGCATAGTTCTTTCTTTTTTTTTATATTCTTATTAGAGGATAAACAATAAAAATTATGTGTAAAATAAAAAGAACTATGAAAACAAGAAGGGAGAGAAGGAGGAGTTGTTTGAGAAAAAGCATAAAACAACAAAATAGGACCGAAATTTTTTAATCGCGACACAGGAATTTTTTTAACTTTGACATTGAAATTTTTTAACTGTGACACATAAAATAGAATGCTGCAATTTTTTTGCTTCTTCTTCTTACTCTGTCTTTCTTCTTTTTTTGTGCAAAATTTCTATGTTTTTATTTATAGAGTTATGTATTTTTTCTTTAATTTTCTATGTTTATTGTCAAAAAGGATAAAGTAAAAAGATAAAATAAATAGTATAATTTTTTTTATTTGTTTGATTTTTTTGTTTTAATTCTTCTTAGAAGGTTGTTAACTGTGACATAAAAGTTACTTAACTCACATCGAAATTTTTTAAACATGATGCAAGATAGAATGTTGTATTTTCTTTTTTTCTTTTTCTTATTCTTCTTTTTCTTCTTTTTTCTTCATGTAAAATTTATGTCTTTTTATTTATAAAGTTATGCATTTTTTTTTAAAATTTTTTGTATCTATTGTCAAAAAGAATATATCAAAAAATAAAAAAATTGTATAATTCATTCTTTTTAACTTCTTTTTTTTTGTTTGATTTGTTTCCTTTTTACTTTATTTAAATACTAAAACCAAACGACATCATTTAACCCTATGTTTAGCATGGCAAGTCAGAGTTAGTTCACCATTCTGTTCGTTAACTCAGCACCTAAAAAGGTCTAGGAACTAATATAGTATCTGGAGCTGAATTTTAGGGACTAATATAGTAAATTTTGAATCTGAAAAATTAGAAGAATAAAAATCGTGAATTTCAGAAACCACTGTAGGAATTTATTTATGTTGCTCGGTTGTGATACTTCATTGCATACTCTTGTATAAAACCGTAAACCCATAATGGTGAGACTTAGGTCCCTGAAGATTTAGACTTTAGACTAACTAGTCCGTTAAAAAAAAAGGTACCAATTTGGTCAACCAGGATAGCAAATGGTGGGCACATTTTATTAATTCATCGACTAAAACGTAACAGTTATGCTTATATGTACCATTAATTACTTTGACGTGTTTATCTATGAAAGATAGTCATGTAGATAACAACTTTTGGAGCGAAACTTCACTTGTTTTGATAGGATTTGTGATAAATAGAGAGTAGTTGATAAAAGATATATGAAAACTCAAAAGATAATAAATATTTCACTGTCTAAAACTACATCGTTTTTAGCTCATGTGACAGTAACGAGACATGCACCACTGTAAATAACAAAATACATGGACAATTCTATTTTGTTTCGTACTATTCATTGACAGAAGGACATACATGTCCACTGTTTACTATCTCAGAGGACCTAATTGGTACTTTTTTTTTCAAAGACTAGTTAGTCCAAAGTCAATATCTTGGATAATCTAATTGTCACTTTACTCTATTTAAATTAATTTATGTAAAAATAACTCACATTGCCTATGTATGACAACATGGATGGAATAAAATAAAAATAAAAAGTCTCATTCTCTTTTTTTTTTTCTGGTCTTGCTCTCATTTTTTTTTGTTTGCACCAGGGTATCCATCAGGCCGGAAGCCCAATAACTAATCCCTCGGGTACTGCAGAGGCAAAGTGGTCTTGCTCTCATTTATTCTTAAAGCACCTAATAAATTCGAACAGAGAGGCCTTTTTATTTGGTAAGGGGCTGAAGCCCAAAGAGAGAGTAAGCAAGGTATTAAAGGAGCCCAAGAAAAAAGTCAAAGCCCAGTTCTATAGTCAGCTGTTTTTCAATATTTTTGAAAAGTTCTGACAAAAAATACATTTTTCAAAAGTAATTTATACGCGGGCGTGCGAGCGTGTGATGACATGGATGCTGGTAGAGGAAAGCGCGCAGTGATTGTGATCTCTTCCGAAGAAGAAGAAGAAGAAGAAGAAGATGAATATGAGGAAGACTCGGGCGACGGGGACGACGATTACACCGATCGCGATGACTCGTCCGAATCCGATGACACTGGCAATGGTCACAACGATGACGGGGACGATGATGAGTCCCTCTCCAACAAAGTCGTCGCCCTCCTTCGAGGTTTTGGGTTTTTAGGGTTTTCAGTTTTATTTATCTATTCATTAATCAACTTAAATGCTACACTATATAGTAAATAGTGTGTTAACTGATATCAGTTTTTCGATTTGGCAGAAGGAAATGACATAGAATCGTTGAAATTGAGAGAATGCAAAGCCTATTTGCGAAAACACGGCCTCAGGATATCTGGGACTAGAGCTGTTTGTGTTGCGAGGATACAGGAGCATTGGGGGTAACTCCTTTCTCCATTTCATGCAACCCATTGTGTTGAATATAATTATCTAAAGCAATTATGAGTAAATAAGCTTCGTGTTAGGTTTGAATGTGATTCTAGGTTTAGGAGTTCAGGGTGGGTGGTGGAATGAGTTTTATGTGTGAGACATATAGCTGTAACAATTGGAAAATGTCTGTCGATTAAGGACAGTTAGACAGTGTATGAAGCAATTTGAGGGGAAAGGAAATTTTATATGAAATGGCAAAGCTATTGATGATTTTGTAGGTATCATCATTTCCTGTTTTTAAGTGTTTTCAAGTTACATTTGAGGGACAAGAGTAATTTTAGTAAATATATTTCTTATAACTAATTATTTATAAGAATTAAGAATATACACCCTGAAGATTTTAATGCAAATGAATTGTTCCCTTGGCAAGTGACTCTTTTGATATCTCAGGTTAAAAGATGGAAACGGATACAATCTCTACCCGAGATC
>NC_029789.2:8606738-8609265 GCF_000816755.2 Arachis ipaensis | reverse complement strand
CTATCAAAATTCTCATTCAGTCTCTTTTCCCTCCTCCCCCCCCCCAAATAAACAGTAATCTTCTCGATGTCTTTAGGTGATGTCTGCAAGGGAGATGTCGTTTTGTTCAGACAGAAGGTTTATGAGAAGTATTCTGTTTCTCTCATCATTTTCTATCTATGCCTGTTTTCCTTCCAACCGAAATATTCTTTCTCAAGCTGACTAACATTCTCCCAGGTTTGATAAAAAGACTCGGAATGGAAGAGTTATAGGAAGCAGAACTGTTGCTGGGAGAGTTGTTAAGGAAAGCTACGGTGCAGCTAAACAACAACACACCTTTACTGTAAGACTCTAGCTTTACTGTCAAATAGATCATTGCGGGGGGAAGAAAGACAAAGTCGCCTGCAGTATATCTCTGGTCTTTTACAATGGATGGGAATTACTTCGTGATATGTATTCTATTGCAAAGATTTGTGTGTTCTATGTATCACAAGATTATTATGTAATAATATACTTGGTTTCATACCTACATATCATGACATAAATGTCTCCCCCAGATTTTGTGGATTAGTATAAAGAAGAACTCTTTTCACTTCAAGAACTTCTACTTGTCTATGGTGGTGAGTTGGTGATTCATTGCTAAAACAAATTCTGCTTCTAATACTTTCAGGTTGAGGTGCTTTGGAGTAGTGGGAATAGGAAATTACCTCCACTTTTTCCTTTGCTTATAAAGGGCCGAAATCTCTATAAACTGAAAACATATAGACAGGTGAAAGGCAGCTTTGGATTTCCATTTTCCTTGCAATCATTAGGATGTTAATATTTCTTACTTTTATTGTTCTTCACTCTTCAGAGATGGAAAAATGAAGCCGATAGAGTTAAAGTGCTTTCTGAGAAGCACAGACGAGGTGAAGCTGCAAGGTCTGTGAGGGCAATGAGGCAAAAGAAGAAACACGGTTATGCAAATGTATCTAAAGGTAGTTTTGGCGGAGGGGTTTGTTGTTCACTATCTTCCTGTTTTTGACTTTATTGGTTATCTAATGATGACACTGATAATAATTTTTAGGTATAAAGCGGCAGCATGAAACCCAGAATACAAAACCATCAAAAAAGAGAAGATCATCTGAACAAGATAAGCTTAGGGATGTTGGTGGCCGTAGAAGAGCTCAAGAGGCTGCCTCATCAACTCATACAACACGAATGGAGAATGCAACTTCGAGGTTTACAAGGGGATGGCATACGTCTGCTGAATTTGAGAATTATCAAGTTCCAGTTCCTCCATTTTATGCTGATTATCAACACCACTCATATCCATCCCAGAACAACTCTCAATTCAGGAATAGGAATGGTCCAAGTGAATTCTTTTATAATGAGAGGGACCATATTCCATATATAACTGGATTCCCATTTTTCAGGCCTCATGTAGGTCAATTCGCATCTAGATCACAGGTGCCTAACAATAGTCATCTTGCTCGCACAAACCCTAGATATCTTTGAATTTAGAAAATGTTGGCAGGTGATCATCACAATTATCTCCAAGAACCATGTATCTCTGGAGAACATAAGAGTTGCAGGCAAAATCTTTCATTTTGGCTTTAAATATATAGGGAAAAGTGGCATGTTACCTGCTGTACACACGACACAACAGGTGGCGGATATAAGAACTCATTACCTGGTTTCATAATCGAAACTAAAAAATTAGATCAAGTTTTGGCCTCCATTGGATAATAAGGCAAGACATAGATACACACAAATGGTATAAAAAAAATGAAATAAAATCTCAACGTCATTATCACTGTCAATCCGTCGTAAGAAGTTAATTTATCTCTTCTCATATTAATGAAGTGTTCGTAAACTAAAGTGTGAGATGTTCCACATACCACAAAAATATCCAGTAAGAACTGAGCAATTTTATCGACCACTGTAAGGATTAACCTGTCACGAAAGGGTTTGTTGTTGGTCTATGAATTATTGCATCCACAAAGCAAAATTTAAATGTCTGACATTTATTTAAACAGACTAGTAAACTAATTAGTAGGCCAACTCAATTTGATTAATTCTTTCTATACTTGATATTTATTATATTTACACTTGACAGATTTTGGTATTATTTTCTAAGTTCCCAATGTAGATTTTTTTTTATATTGGGCCAATAGGAGTGAATTTTCAAAGACGGACCAAAATTGTGTATTATAAATTGTTGTAGGTCTTTATAAAATATAAATAATATTTTGTTTTTATACAATTAAAAAAATTATTATAAAACATCAATTTTTACATAATTATAATTTTTTACAACAGTATAAAATACCAAAATAATTATCATAACAGTATAAAATATTAAAATGATTAAACATTCTTGTATTTCATACAAAAATTCTTAATATAAGTAAAAAATTTATCCTCCCAATGTAATATCATAAATTAAAGAGAAGGTCAGACAGCGTATGTTATTGCAAATTGAGTAGAATCATGCGCCTTTCTTTTCTTTCTTCCTTTTTCAGGTTTGGATACACATTTCCACTCTAAATTTAAAACTCTTATAAGA
>NC_029789.2:8599469-8603344 GCF_000816755.2 Arachis ipaensis | reverse complement strand
TTATTTTTAAGTTTTTAATTATATAAATATTTAAAATATTTTGTATTTTAATAATTAATAATATATATTATTTTTAAATTTATTTTAAAAATACATGTTAAGAATAAAATTGGATACGTTGACACGTAATGATATTTTGGTGTGTTTAAATGTGTCCAGAGTTTTTATTAAGACACGGTTGGACACAAAAGACACGTGTATCGAATGAATGTCTATGAATGTCGTGTCTAAAATGTGTCCGACACATGGAAGCGACAAATAAAAAAAGGTGTCCGTACTTCCTAGGTGTTGTCTAATATGAATAAACTCAACGTTAAAAAAACTTATTTAAGGGTTTGCTGTTTCATGCATAACATAAGATTCGAATATGTAATACTTATTTAAATAGATTAGTAAACTAACTACTAGACTACCCAAATTAGTTACTAATGTAATTATTTTACTCTTAGTTAATTGAAACTGACTTTTTTTTGGTCAAGTTACGGCCTACTTTTTTTTTTTGGTATAGTTTACACCCTACTATAGGCACACTCTTAATTATTAAACCCAGTACACTTTTTAAACTTTTGGTCATAGCAAACTAACATTTAATAAGTAAGGACTCTGGGAAAATTGGGCAGAAGGCGATACATTTTGTGAGGCCTGTGCTGACTGCTGGATCCAAATTTCAGCCCATGGGCCTACAGGATCATATCAGCCCACTACTAGGGGCCAGTGTTGGACTGTTGGCGATGGTCATTCCTGCATCATTTCTTCTTCGTTCTTCCCATTTTCAACCTTCTCCCCCGGTTTGAATTTGGAGTGGTTTTTGCTTCTGCTCTGCGATCTGCAATTCCTCGTTATTCCAATTCCATTTCAGTTACAGTACAGATCGTTGTTCCGATTCCAAGCTCACGTAGCATCTGTACTGAACTTCGAGCAAGATCTGAATCCTCTTGATCCCGTTCCCGTATGGGAATCCGCAATTTAACGATGGAGTTGTATTAGATGTTCTGAGATTGGCTTCCAAGAACCGAACCGGATCCATGGAGTGGACAACGTTGCAGCATCTGGATCTGCGCCATGTAGGGCGTGGCGTCAGGCCTCTGCAGCCTCATGCTGCCACCTTCCATCCTTACCAGGCGCTCGTCGCCGTCGCCATCGGAACCTACATCGTCGGTCAGTAACTACGCACCATCGCTCCCGCTCTCTCTTGTATTTTGCTTTTTTTTTTTTTAATTATGGAACCTTAGATAATTGTGTAATCGGATAAGTTCTATGTTGTTGGATCGTTGCTTGTTGAGCTGTGATTGAAGATGAAATTCGGTTCTTATTATGATTGTGGATCAGAAGTTACGAGGATGTGCGTGGCATAAGCTACTTATGCTCCTGAATTGATCTGTGTTCAAGCTATAGTGTAGTTGATTTTGTGCTTCAGCCTTGAACCGAACTGTACTTCGTAGCTTATAAATTTAAGTAAACCAAAACTAAGCCATGGTTCTTAGTTTTGATTGGTTCTTATTAGCTGATGAGTTGGTATGGCTTCGCCTATTCTTATCTGAAGCATTATCAATCATTCTTCTTGAAGCTTGTTTGGAGCTGGGACAACTGATTATGATTACTTTAGAAATTTTTCTTGAATTATATCCATAGTGGTGGATGATAATTCTACTCATCACTCTATTTAGAATACTAGGTCCTCACCTTGAGTTTTTGTGCCATGTAATTCTATTTATATCCCTTGACTCAGTGCCCCCAAAAGCATGATTCAAGCCTGCATGTCTCCAACTTGCCAATTTGGAGTCAACTATTAATCTTCTGAAATCTAAGACTTAACATGGATTTTTATTCTCGTGATTTTTTTCATGGTTTAATGTTTTAATATAACCTCTCTCTTTTTTCCCAGTCCCATTTCAGATGTTGTTTTTCATTCTGTTAGGAGTATTTTCTTGTATGATATGAGATAGCAGCATCATTTGATCCATGTATGATCCTACTTAGTGGAAAAGGTTTTGTTGTTTTTTTTTGTCATTTCATGCTGTTTTGGAGCATTTAATCCTTCCGTTACATTAATCTCTCCCCAAGAATAAAGAAACAAATACATATGAAGCAATGCAACATATGCACAAGTTTAAGATTACGTTTGCTGTTTTAGATTTAGTGCTTCAGTTATGAATAAGCTGTGTCCAATTTGACTTTTCAAGCAAGCCTTTAAAGTCATTGTTCAGTGTTGAATTAAAAAACCTATCCAGAATTAGGCGGATGTGCCAGTAATTCATAACTACTATGACAGAAGTGCTAGATTTATATTGCTAGATTTACTCATAAAGCTTTTGTGTTTGAAGGTATGTACCAATAAGAACAATCTTTTATTATTGCATGGTATATGAGCCATCGATTTCCCAAGTTAATTCTTGTGAGTTGATTGTGTGGAGTAGTCTTACCTTTCTTGTGTGCTGTTTCCTTCCCCTGCTATTTTACATTCTTTTGGCGATTTTTCCCTTACTTATTTGTATGCTTTCCATATATGCAGAATTTGATGCATTAACAGGAAGCAAGATTTCTGCTCTTGACATTGGCGCACCTGTTGTCCGTATGTCTTATAGTCCTACAAGTGGGCACACTGTGATTGCAATCCTCCAGGTTGAGCCTAGTAAACTTTGCTTGGTTGTTTATGTGGATAAAACTATTGTTTAAAATAATTCTTTGACTAGATTTCTTAGTTCATGGCGGTGATGGGAATTCGAAAATAAAGATAGGTGTAAACTATAGGTTTCAAACTAGGTGGATGAATGGAGGAGTGCTTCAACCGTTATTTGTGATAAAAGATAAAAAGCACCTCCCAAGCTTCAGGAAAAAATTTACCACACAATTTTGTGGCAGCAACCATGTGGGACGAAGTGTTGGATGATATAAAGACTACAAAACAAATTTTAATCTTGCAGATATCAGGATATTGTATTGGACTAGTGAATATACTAAACAAGTTAGGATTAAGAATACATGCATTAAACATAGTTTGGATACAGCTTTTTTGTGTAAAAATGGTTGTCTCATCTTAGGTTATATGGAAAAGGCTTGTACATGTCCTATTAAAACAGATTATGCGCAGGGTGGTTCAATAGCTAAAAGGTAGAACAAGACCGAGAAAAACGGGAAAGCTATATGGTTCACAGTGTCGTACTCTTTTATATGTTTGAGAGTAATTCTTTCTGAATATAGTGTCTCTCAATCCTGTTCTATACTCTTTTGTATGTTGTGACTGTGAAGTTTCTTATACTTACAACTGCTGGATTTTTATCTGTAGGATTGTACGCTACGAACTTGTGATTTTGACCTAGAGCAAACATTTGTATTGCATTCACCAGAGAAGAAGACAGACCAAATTTCTTCTGATACAGAAGTCCATATGGCTTTGACCCCACTACAACCTGTTGTGTTTTTTGGCTTTCATAAACGAATGAGTGTGACAGGTTAGATGTCTGGTTTCTATCTGTGGAGATAGATATGCTGTTGTCAATAATTTGATACTTATGTAACAATTTTGTTGCTTTGTCTGTTTTTGCATAAATGAAGTTGTTGGAACTGTTGAAGGTGGCAAAGCACCCACAAAAATAAAGACAGATTTGAAGAAGCCTATTGTGAATATTGCCTGTCATCCTCGCCTCCCCGTTCTGGTAATATGTTTAATTATATGTAGTTCATCTTATTTGTATTTCTGCTGCAAGAAAGATATAGTTATTGGTCTTTCTTCTAGTGGTGCTTCAAACATTTCCTTCTTGACTTAATTGCTTTTTTTGTTTTAGTATGTTGCTTATGCAGAAGGTCTGATTCGAGCATATAACATTCACACCTATGCCGTTCATTACACTCTGCAACGTGAGATAATTTACCAT
>NC_029789.2:8587927-8599078 GCF_000816755.2 Arachis ipaensis | reverse complement strand
TTTATATTTCTCTTGAACATCATAACTTTAGTTTTATTACTTATTGTTTTCTCTCCAGTTGATAATAATACTATAAAGCTCAATGGAGCTGGTGCATTTGCATTTCATCCAACTCTCGAATGGATTTTTGTTGGTGATCGACGTGGTACACTTCTGGCATGGGATGTATCAACTGAGAGACCTAGTTTGATTGGAATGTGAGTGGCTGTAATTTACCTATGGTTGATGTTTTCTCATTCTGTAATTGAGCAACCTAGGGTAATAGTTATGCTCTCTTTTGCATTTGTTTTTCATTTTTTTTCCAGCCAGTTGTTGGCAATGTTTAACATGAGGCTTGAAGTTTCTGTTGCTCTTGTTCTTGACTTTGGATCTGTGCATTTTATTATTGCTATTTCAGAACACAAGTTAGCTCACAGCCGATAACATCAGTTGCTTGGCTAGCCTTGTTGCGTTTACTTGTAACAGTAACGAGGGATGGGAATTTGCAAGTTTGGAAAACACGGGTTATAGTTAATCCTAACAGACCTCCTGTGCAGGCAAATTTTTTTGAGACTGCCGGTAGCTATCTTAACTCTTACTGACTGTACTCTGTATTTCCTCTGTTTTTGAAAGCTTGTGTCGCCTATATTAATTGTATTCTAAGTTTTCTGTTGCTTCACTATTCTGTTTTTCATTTCAGTAAATTTGGTTTCTAACAGATACTACTTTCTGATGCAGCAATTGAATCACTGGATATTCCTCGCATCCTTTCGCAACAGGGTGGAGAAGCAGTGTATCCCTTACCACGGATTAAAACTTTAGAATTTCATCCAAAATCTAATTTAGCAGCACTAGTGTTTGCAGTTACGTGTGACCTTACACTTCTTATATTTTGCTTGCAAGTGAATATAGTAAATATAAATTTGGTGTTCATTTTATCAGAACGTACCAAGTGGAGACCCTTCTAAAAGTAAGGCCACATCCAGTAGAGAAGGGAGAAAGCAACTTTTTGCAGTTTTGCAAAGTGCACGGGGATCGTCAGGTAATTGTTTTTATTTAGCTGGAATCACAGTTAATGTCCTTAGTATTTCAGAATGTTTGCTATTTGAATTTTGAAGAAATAAAAACTTCTACAATTTGTGTTTGGTTTGTTTTCCACTATACTTCCACTTGTCATTATGATGCTTCATAATATTCACTGAGCTTTCATGTTTATTTTTTTTGTGGCATGTGATTTATCCCCCCCCCCTCTCTTTTCTTCTTACCTTTCATAAATATATTTCATAATATTCTATTTGAATTTCCTTTTAGTGCACAATTTTATGTAATGTCTTCACAACAACAACAAATTATTAGCCCATTAGTTGTGGTTGGCTATATGGATCAAACAATGCTATTGTGTCCAGTCATGGATCATGTCTGTACTTAATCTGATTCCTCCTAACTAGATGCTCGTTTGACCTTCTCTCAACATGTCCAAACCACCTAATGCTGTGGAATGTCTTCAATTGCAAGGCTTAATTTAGTCATTTAAATTTCTATCATATATGTTTGTATCTATGTGTATATATACTCATTTGTGATGCACATAATTGTACTTATTTTATGAAGTTACTGTTGCATGCTGTGTGTTCTCTTTTGCTTCTATTAGAACCATGCGTGTCATGTTTATTGAATATTTGCCTTTTCTCTGTCTATTCCTTTCCACATATGTTAATAGTAGAATTGCTATGCAGCATCTGTGTTAAAGGAAAAATTGGCAGCCTTGGGATCCTCTGGAGTTTTAGCTGATCATCAGCTTCAAGCTCAACTACAAGAACATCATCTGAAAGGGTGAGTTGGCATTTGAAATTAGGTAGATGAAAATAAGCCACCTGAACTATATAGAAAAATGGGGCTTGAATTCAATCGGTTAATTATATGATTTCACTCAAATGCCCCCAATGTTTTTGCTTTGATTTATGGTCATGAAGGTTGATTGGGTATATACTGAATAGCATATATCTGAAATTGTACTTGATATCTGTTCCTGCTTGTTAGATTTTGCTGTGACAATTTCGTAATATTAGCGTGTCACTATGCATATCATGCTGCTTCCCATGGGATTGATTTTCCATAAACTTCTGTTGGAGATTAAGCCTTAACTAACTAGTTCGAGTTTTGAAACCATTACAAATGCTTTTGCAACTCAATATTGATTATTTTCTCCTGCCATTATATAGTACATGAAGCATGTGACATGTAATTATCTTCTGCCGTCATTGACAATCTCACTCCTTCTTCCAGCCACGGTCATCTTACGATATCAGACATTGCAAGGAAAGCTTTTCTTTACAGTGTATGTTACTTTCATATTTTTTTTGTCTTTCTTATAAGCCTCAAGTCAGAAGGATTCAATAGCTTACCTGAATTCTGATCACGAAATTTGGTGGATGCTGTTGTATGTTCCCTTACTCCACGTTGTCCTTGTAGCATTTCATGGAAGGCCATGCAAAAAGTACTCCGATATCTCGCTTGCCCTTGATCACTGTTTTGGATACCAAGCATCACCTGAAGGACATTCCAGTTGTCCAGGTATGATCCCTTTGGCGATCTGATTCTGGTACTTGATTGCCTGTCCTTACTTCTGTTGGGTTCATTCTACTGATACAATTTATGCACTGCCAGCCATTTCATTTGGAGCTAAATTTCTTTAGCAAAGCAAACCGAGTTCTTCATTATCCTGTCAGGGCTTTCTTTGTGGATGGACCAAATCTTGTGGCACATAATCTCTCATCTGGATCTGAGAGTATCTACAGGAAGCTCTATAATTCGGTAATGTGGAGAGTATAGTATATTTAACATGTATCTTGTCCCTGTAACTTGTATAGATTTGTGTAGATACTATGATTCCTGTGGGTGTTGTAAGTGAAAAGGAATCCTGTATTCAACCTTCTAATGCTTATCCCCTTGTATAGATTCCTGGGAACGTGGAGTATCATGCAAAATACTTGATTTACAGTAAAAAGCAACGCCTGTTTCTTATAGTTTATGAATTTAGTGGTGCTACAAATGAAGTTGTGCTGTACTGGGAAAATACTGTCGCAGAGACAGCAAATAGTAAAAGCAGCACAGTGAAAGGTACTTCCACGTGTGGAATGTATTTCTTTTCTATTGCTGGTCATGCTTTATGTGACATAATAATTCGATTGTCTTGTAGGTCGAGATGCAGCATTTATTGGTCCCAATGAAAACCAATTTGCCATTCTCGATGATGACAAGACAGGGTTGGCATTGTATGTTCTACCAGGAGGGGCCTTGCAGGATCCTAAGGAAATTGAAAAAGCTTTCCAGGAAGACCAACCTACAGAAACTAATGTTGGCTCAATTCGTGGTCCTACGCCATTTCTGTTTGAGACTGAAGTTGATCGGATCTTTTCTACTCCATTAGGTACTTGAGTACACTGTTTGTATGCATGGGATCTATTGACAATGATATTAATAAACATTTTACACAAATGAATTACCATTTAGGATATGAATTTTCACAAACTCCTTAATTGGACTAAAATTTTCACAAAATCCATTATTTTAATAATTCTTTTTAAACTATTGATTTTATCTGCTACATGATCACCTTTTTGGCCCCCATTTAGGGCTCAACAAAAGGTCCGATTAAGGGTGTTCTCTTAGCTGAAACCTAAATGGATATTGGTGTGTCACATGTTTTTGTTTGTTAGGTCTTGAACATTTACTATCTGTCTCATCCTCTTATGTTCATTCTTATCTTAATCAAATTTCTTTTTCTATAAAAGTAAATGTATTTAGTGTTAAAATAATTATATTTTGTCCCAATAATATTTAATCATATTTTGGCAGTTGAATTTATTAAATAATTATCTAGACAAAAATCATTAACCATAACTGCGTCAAGTCTTAATATGGGGTCAATAGATCCCTTTCTACCCATAAACAGTCATTATGCGCTTAGCAGTAGTTTATTGTTAGGTATAAAATATTGAAAATTGTCCTTTTGGTTGTAGATTCAACTTTGATGTTTGCTACTCATGGGAACCAGATTGGATTAGTAAAGCTCATACAAGGATACCGCCTTTCAACTTCAAATTCAACTTCTGATGGTCACTATATATCAACCAAGGGTGAGGGCAAAAAGTCAATCAAATTGAGAAGACATGAGATTGTACTGCAGGTACTGTTCAAAACCATGCTTATTTAATTATTAACTACAAACTTAGAGCTTGCTCTGTTGTTATAACAGTGAAAACCTTTTTGTAATTTGCATAAAAAAAAATAAAGTTCTTTCGTATCACTCACAATGAGAATGCAACTTTTTAATCCTTGCCTTCCTTCATAAAAGTCCTTAGTTCTAGTATTATTTGTTTTCGAGAATACATATATAAAAAAAAGTGTTATTAAAGGGCCCTGATTATGGTTCTGATTGGTAACAGATCATTTTTGTTCAAATTTGACAGGTGCACTGGCAAGAGACTCTTAGGGGACATGTTGCAGGAATTTTAACAACACATAGAGTTCTTATAGTTTCAGCAGCTCTCGATATACTTGCAGGCACTTCTACAAATTTTGACAAGGGACTTCCTTCAATATCCTTATAATTTGTTTCTTACTCTCTTTTATAAAGTTTAAAATCAACTAACCATTTATTCACATTTAAATTAGCCCAGATAACATGAATGAGAAAGTGGAAAATAAACTCTACTCACTTGCACTCAAAGCCAGGAATTCTGTTGAAGATCATTTTCAGTGTTCTTTATTTATACCTTTCCACTTTCTTCCTACTTGGCTGAGCAGACCTTAAATTGTACTTGTCATGTGGATTACCTTGCTTTTAAAGCCTTAACTGTTGCCCACTTTAGATCACTCTTATGGGTTGGACCTGCCCTTCTTTTTTCTACTGCCACTGCTATCAGTATACTTGGTTGGGATGGGAAAGCTAGGACTATCCTCTCAATTAGTATGCCTTATGCAGGTAACTGTTACTGCATGCTGGGATGTCATTGTATCTTAGCCATCTGCTTTGGATGTTTTATTCTGTCAAAATATTGTAGGGTATTGTACTAATGATTTTTTTTTTTCTTTTAATTTCTCAGTCTTGGTTGGTGCATTGAATGATCGATTGTTGCTTGCTAGCCCCACAGAAATAAATCCCAGACAGAAGAAGGGGGTTGAGATTAAAAGCTGTCTTGTTGGTCTTCTTGAGCCTCTTCTCATCGGATTTGCTACAATGCAGCAAACTTTTGAGCAGAAACTTGACTTGTCAGAAATACTATACCAAATAACGTCAAGGTTTCCTTCTCTACCACATATGTATTAGGACATCCTTAGGAAAAATCTAGCTTCTTTCTATATCTTATAAAGTTTTAGACATAAAGTTGTGTTTTTACATTTCTTTATCATGAAAGTTGGTAATGACTAATACTGTAAATTATTATGTGTATGAAGGTTTGACAGCCTGCGCATAACACCAAGGTCTCTCGACATCCTTTCCAGAGGTTCTCCAGTTTGTGGAGATTTGGCAGTGTCATTATCCCAATCAGGTCCACAGTTCACCCAGGTAATGATGAAATTCTTTTGTCCTGCCACTTTAGTTATGGCCTATCTAATCTTGTTGAGGTGTGACCTTAGGTGATGCGAGGTGTCTATGCTGTGAAAGCTCTGAAGTTTTCCACTGCTTTATCTGTTTTGAAAGATGAATTTCTGCGTTCAAGAGATTATCCACGATGTCCTCCTACATCGCATTTATTTCATCAGTTCAGGCAGTTGGGTTATGCCTGTATCAGGTAGGTTGACTAGCAAATTTTATTGTACATATGATAGGCTCTTTATACCTCTTCAAACTAATACCTACACTGAAAGTATGCTCCATTAGCTATTACTTTTCTTTCAATATTGCTTGTGTTTGGTTCTACTTCATTGTCCCAGTCAATAGTTAATTGCTGATGCATAAAATTAATATATTGCATCTCCTCAATAATTATATTTTCATAATTGTTTTTTATTCTTGTGTGAATTAATATAGCAAGAGTGTGAATGAACTAGAGCTGCCTAACATATAGGTTGATTAACTCATTAACATGTTAATAGGAGCCAAAGCCAATGATAGATAGATTTTACCAAATTTTATCACTATTTAATTATGCTAGACCTCATATAACCAATATGATAATTTAAAATAAAGGATTCATATGTCAAGGACTACTTATTCAAGCTGGAACCCACAAACAATAAGACATTACCTAATATTCTAGCAGTGCTCATACTATTGATGATCCTTTAATTACATGGTAGTGTGATATAGAAATTTTTGCCCACACTTTTGTAATTTGAGATCTCTTACAGGTTTGGTCAGTTTGATAGAGCAAAAGAAACCTTTGAAGTCATAGCTGATTACGAAAGTATGCTTGATCTGTTTATATGCCACCTGAATCCAAGTGCCATGAGGCGCCTTGCTCAGAAGTTGGAAGAAGAAGATCTTGATTCAGAATTGAGGCGATATTGTGAGAGGATTTTACGAGTTCGATCTACTGGATGGACACAAGGCATATTTGCTAACTTTGCCGCAGAAAGTATGGTTCCTAAAGGACCTGAATGGGGTGGTGGAAACTGGGAAATTAAAACCCCTACTACTGCAAAGGATATACCTCAGTGGGAGCTTGCTGCTGAGGTAACACCATATATGAAGACTGATGATGGTACAATTCCATCTATTATTGTAGATCATATTGGAGTGTATTTAGGCTCAATTAAAGGAAGAGGAAACATTGTAGAGGTAAGGGAAGATAGCTTGGTTAAATCCTTCATCCCAGCAGGTAATGATGTTAAAGCAAATGGTCTTGCATCCTCCATTGAATCCATGACTAACCAATTGAAGGGGGTTGAAAATTCCAAAGGTGATTCATTAATGGGTCTGGAAACCCTTAATAAACAGATTGCCAGTTCCTCTGCTGAACAAGCTAAAGCAGAAGAAGAATTTAAGAAATCCATGTATGGAGCTGCTGCTGATGGTAGCAGTAGTGATGAAGAAGGAGCATCAAAAACCAGAAAAATACGTGTTAGAATTCGAGACAAACCCATTTCCTCATCTACAGTGGATGTCAATAAGCTTAAAGAAGCCACTAGTAAATTTAAACTTGGTGAAGGGTTAGCTCCGTCAAGGAGCAGGGCATCATTAAGTGGTGGGAGCCAGGAGTTTGGCCAGATTTCCTCCCTACAAGCTCCTGCCGGCATGGTTGCACCAGCCGGAACGGCTGCTTCTGTTTCAGCTGCTGGTGACCTGTTTGGTACCGATGCATTTACTCGGCCAGAACCAATTTCACAGCCAACTACGGGGTCCGTAGGTGGAGGACTTAAGGCAGGACCTATTCCAGAGGACTTCTTTCAGAATACAAGGGATTCCCTGCAGGTTGCTGCAACATTGGCTCCTGTTGGGACATATCTCTCCAAATTTATCCAAGGGAATGACAGCAGCAGGACTCCTAGCCAGGTTGATGCTTCTGGAGCTGATTTCAGCCGTCAAGGTGCTGTTCCCCCTCAAGCTGGTCAACAACCTGTTGTTCCAATTGAGTCTATAGGACTTCCGGATGGTGGTGTCCCACCACAACCCTCAACTCAGGCTGCAGTCATGCCCCAATTGCAGCCACAGACATCAATTTCCACCCAACCTCTTGATCTTAGTGTACTTGGAGTACCAAATTCTGCTGATTCAGGAAAGCCTTCTCAAGCTAGTTCTCCACCTTCTACCGTACGACCTGGACAGGTATAAATATATACATGATAGGCATCCATATAGATGTTGAATGACCAACACTTTTAACTAGAGTAAAAACCTGTTTTAGTTCCAGTTTCCTATTGTTCAGCAAGTACGATTTTTCATTATTTGTTTCCAATCTCATGACTCCTGTGTCAGGTTCCCCGAGGGGCTGCTGCTTCAGTATGCTTCAAGACTGGACTGGCTCACCTTGAGCTAAATCATCTTTCGGATGCGTTGTCTTGCTTTGATGAGGCTTTTCTTGCACTGGCTAAGGAACAATCCCGTGGAAGTGATATAAAAGCTCAGGCAACAATCTGTGCTCAATACAAGATAGCTGTCACTCTTCTTCAGGTACTGTCATCATGCCTCAAATCTTAGAAACATAGATAGAATGAATGCATTCTGACCAAAATAACAAATTAGATAAATGAACTGTTTCCATAAGGCATCATTACCATCGTGGTAGTTTTCCTTGACGTTGATGCTTGTTTAATTAAGAAAGCAATGGGAGCAGTTTACCTCCTACCTTAACAATCATATATTTGTCCACTTCAAATAGCTTTCTTCATGAATGCAGGAAATTGGACGTCTGCAAAGGGTCCATGGTCCTAGTGCAATCAGTGCAAAAGATGAGATGGCAAGACTTTCGCGCCATCTGGGCTCATTACCTCTTCTGGCTAAGCACAGAATAAATTGCATTCGAACTGCCATCAAACGAAACATGGAGGTGCAGAATTATGCATATTCCAAGCAAATGCTCGAACTGCTGTTCTCTAAAGCACCTCCAAGCAAACAAGATGAATTTAGGAGCCTGATCGACTTGTGTGTTCAGAGGGGCTTGACCAACAAGTCTATTGATCCATTGGAAGACCCTTCGCAATTTTGTTCTGCTACTCTAAGCAGGTTGTCGACCATTGGATATGATGTATGTGATTTATGTGGAGCCAAATTTTCAGCCGTGACTGCCCCTGGATGCATCATCTGTGGAATGGGAAGCATCAAAAGATCGGATGCAACTGCAGGACCAGTTCCTTCGCCATTTGGTTAACTAACTAAGATGTGTGATTTTAATTGCTGTAAACATGTATCACTAGTAAAGCTGAAAGCTGTTGTAAAGAGAAGCAAAACTGGTTGGAAAAAGCTCGTAATCTGGGAAAACCACAGTTCTTCCATTTTGTATACTACTTTAGTTGTGTGATTAGTTGTGTGGTCTCGGCTCCTGCCGCCTTTTCTTTTGGTTTTATCTTTTTTTTTTTTCCTTTCAATTTTGCGAATCATGATGTGTGATTACTGATTACGCATTTTCTGTAATTATGGAGAGTTGTCTCCAGTAATTCTAACATTCATTCATCCTTGAGTTAGAAAGTGTTATTGAGCGCGATTTTATCAGTAATATATTCATTCGGGTAAACAAGACATCATCTTTCATTCTTTTGTGCAGAATTTAATTCTTTTAATTGCTTAACGAACACCCTTTTCTCAGCGATATCGTTGAAAAGGGTCTTGGATCAACGGTGCCCGGTTTACTGTTCCCATCTGTGGTTGCCTTTGTCTATCAGTCTATACGTAAAATGTTGAACTGTGTGGTTGCCTTTGTCTCTCAGTCTATACATAAAAGGTTGAACTGTTTATATTTGTTCAAGTCAACGAGTGAGCTAATTACTGAATTGGTTACGGGTATTTTGCTTTTAGATTTCTCAAATCGCATAATGACATCCCACACCTCTTAAAAATGTATACGGGAAAGTAGTATGCATGAGGACGGTAGTTGAAAAGCAAACAGAAGGTGGCACTTGCCTACCTACACAAATGTTTTATTAGATTAATAACTAGAGTGATGCAAGCTCATACACCCTTAACGTTTAACCACACTTGCGCTTATTACTGGAACTGCCTATAAAAGCATTACAACTAATGCCAACTGCAACGTCCTAAAGGCCAAAAACCCTTTACTAAATAAATAAAAAATAAAAAGGTTACATGCTTTTGAATCTGTACTTTCTATGTGAACTATCCAATGTACAAAACTCCGGAAACCTTGGAAGAGTTGAGTGAAGAGTGTAGCAAGTGTTAATGGTGTAAAAGCAACCTGAAACGGAAGTCATAGGGCATGACTTGCACCGAATGTGTTCCCCTTCCGCCAAGGCATTCAATTGCTTCCTTTCTGAGTTGAAAGGGTAGTTGGAGGCACACCCAATCCACCAATGACGTCATGTCCTTTGCAAAGTCAAGTAAATACCAGTCCAGTAACTTTGGTATCATTAGCTTCTTTGTCTTCGTAATCCCAACTGACGCCTGCAAATAATCCCTCTTTGCTGCTTCTAACTCATTTTCTATCTCTGATGCTGTGTACACCCTCACCTTCACATCAAAATAACATACATTTTGTTCAATCAATTCACCCAGCCAAGCAAATATATTCAATTTTTTAACTTATATATATATAAAGGAAAAGTGTTTGCCCCACACGTGACTTCTTTGGTCTGAAGGTCATATTTTGTCAGACTAGTTGATCACATGCTAAGAGTAAGTCAGCATGCCATTACTTTAAAAGGAAATAAAAGATTTTTCTTTTAACAACTATCGTATATAAAATATAGAGAAAATGATAAATATGTCTTTAACCTTTTGTCCCGCGGATATTTTCGTCCCTGACTATTGGAAAATACTTTTAAGTTCCTGACTTTCACAAAACTTGGACGGATCAGTCCCTCCGTCCAAATACCTCTGTCAGGGACTGATCCGTCCAAATTTTGTGAAGGTCAGAGACTTAAAAGTATTTTTCAATTGTTAGGGACGAAAATGTCCGCGAGACAAAAGTTCAAGGACCTATTTGTCCATTTTTCTAAAATATATATTAAAAATAAATTAAACAATACATATTTTGTATGTCTATGACATTTTTTTTACAACATGATCCAATAATGAAAGAACATGCATAAAGTCATAACAGGATTGTGTTGTAAGCTGAGAGAAACATACCGCAGGGGAAGACCAGCTTCCACAGGAAAGTGCAAAGGTAACTAATGGCTCAGACCATTCCAACCCAAATATGCTTCGTGCTTGCATCTCATCATTCCTTGCAGCTTTTGGGCACGTCTGTCGCATTTACCAAATATCAGAATTCAAGTCATCATGCATTGTAATCTACAAAAGCATCACCAACAAAATAGCATAGGAAAATGAAACCAAAAACTAAGTGCAATGCTATACTTACAAATTTGAGGTGATAAGGTAGTCTCAAAATGAAGTGCTCTATTGTGATTGCATTGAACAATTGGCCCCCAACTATTATTCTTGCCTAGCATAATAACCATTTTATAATCTTAGTTAATTTGATCAAACCAATGCTTTAGTCTAATATGCTATAGAATACTGTTGGAAAAGTAAATGTAGGGAATATT
>NC_029789.2:8585514-8587818 GCF_000816755.2 Arachis ipaensis | reverse complement strand
CATTCAAGCCAGAAAACATTATGCTGATTATCCTCAACATGTTACATAGGCTAAGATATTAATGATATCAAATTATATATCTTACATTCAGCATGCAGGAATTATATGTGTTTATCCAGAATGCAAGCTTCTCTTGATGAGTAAGACCCTTCAATTTCACAGAAGCAAGCTTCCCAAGTAGAAACCTGAACAAGCTTATTAGATTAGAGGAACATAACAACCAAGAAGAGGTAGTAAGTAGTAACCCTTTATATAACTTACTTTAATCTGTGGATCAGAAACACTGCATTTGTTGTTCGGTTGAGATCAACATTGGAGGCTTTAATCTCACACAGATTATTGTATGCACCAACATCTCTTCTTGTTTTGGAATCTGAACAGATACCATAAGGATCATTCAACTGTTCCTTTTCCTTGCCAATTCTCAAAAATATGCTACACAAACACTTGACAAGATCCTCTGAAACTCTGTTGGGTGTGCTATCAACTTCCGGTGCCTTATCGTCCGACGAACTTGAGGAACTCTGTGCTCTTTCTTGATCTACTAATCTCCACTCTAACTAAACACCCGGAAAAACAAATCATTGAACAATCATCTCTCATAATACTCATTCAGTTATCCAGATAACAATTGAACAAAAATACTGTTTGGTACCTGCAACTTTAAGTGATCCACACATTTCTCAGATGATTGCTGTTTCATTGGAGATTTCCTTACTGGAGTAATCACTTTAGCAGCCTTCTTTTCTGGAGATTGCTTGCTCTTCACAGGGCTATGAAACAACTTATTCTCCTTTCCTCTTCCCTCCTCCAAGACGGATGACAACGAATCTTGTTTCATATGAAATGGTTTTCCATTGGGACTAGCTGATGAATTAAGCTCACATTGGGACAAAGATTTTGACCTTTGATGTTTGGAATTGTTATCAATTTCGTCACTGGAATTTTCAGGATTCCTCTTAGAGGAACTGTATACAGCTTCCTGATATAAACCTTGTCTGAAACTCACAACTTGTTCTTCTAATCGAACCACTTCCTCTTCTAATACTGCTACCTCAGCCACAAGCTCCAATGTCTATAAACAAAAGGACAAAACATTACTTGTAATTCATTTTCAATGCAACACTACAAACAATCTATGTATGTAAGAAACCATATTACATTGCTCAAATTTGTGTTCTAGTAAGGAAAAGATGAAGGAATGAATGGACTAACATATGGAGGGAGATAAGGAGGAAGGCGTGGAAGAGATCCCAAAGGTCTTGTGAAAGCTCTTTCTAATGCTCTATGCACATTCTCTTCATGTCTCAGCTTTCTCTTCAACTTATCAACCTGTCAAGTTTGAAAACATTAATTTACTGTATGTACTGAAGATTTATTTCACTAATAAATTATCACATACATCTTGTATCAAAGCCATTTTCCTTTCTCGATTCGATCCACGCCCATTTTTCTGTGCAGGCATTGCTTTGCTCCCTCTACTTTCCATCTTGTCCTGCTTTGCACATTCAGAGATAGAATCTTTGAAAAGCAGCAAAAAGAAAGAACTAGCTAGAGCCTCTGATATGTTTCTTATGACAAGTAAAAGAGCCAAGCTTCCACTTTCCAGATTCGGATAATATTCAAAAGAGGAAGAGAAATTCTATCTGCCTACTACAGTTTAAAGTAGTTTAAGCATTGAAATCAAAACTCTTTTGGGAGCTTTTAAGCTATGTAACCATAAGAATAATGTTTTCTTGTAGTAACCTACAACCTCATATGACAATTTTCTTCTTAAGATCTTGCAGTAAGAGAACAACGAAAAGTAGAAGAAAAAGAATGTAGAGGAAGAAAGGTAATGAATGAAATGTACTTTGCGACCATCATTGAAAGGAGCTTTCATTGCCTGAAGAGTGGTGCGTGCTCTGTTGTTATTCATCTGCTATAGGAATGCCACTTTTTCAGAAACCGAGAAAAAAAAAAGAGAACAATGCAATCCTTATAGGCTATGGCACTGCAAAAAAAAAAGGCCAAAAACATGTGAGAAAAAGAACGGGTTTTGTGTGTGTGAGTGATAAAAAGTAAAACTTGCAACTCAATAAACAATAATAGAAAGCAGCAGATACAAACCGAGAGACCCTTTTGGAGACAGAGTTACAGAGAAGCAAACTCAGAAAGATTCATTTTCATACAATTCATAAAGCGGGAAACTTGGAAGAAGGAGAAGCAGACACAGCAATAACAACTGCCAGCTTCTTCTGAGAGTATAATGAGCTTGGTTTATACTTTATAGTATTTATATATATATATATGAAATTTTAGATT
>NC_029789.2:8579512-8585066 GCF_000816755.2 Arachis ipaensis | reverse complement strand
CATGTGAAATCTAATATTATAGGTCCTTGTGGATCCACCACTAATAATATAGATTCTGTTCACCAAAAAATGCTTCTACAGGATAAGGGAGTGGACTGACATGGAAAATTCTTAAGCCTTATTTATATTTATTAAATATATTCTCTTTTTCGTCTTGGTGCTATTTTGCAAGGCTTATTATCTTTGTTTGATATAGAAGTTTTTCATATGAAATTATTAGTTTGCTACCCATATTTTAGAATGGACTCAAAGTGGAAGAAATAAAAGTTGTATTAGAAAGAAAACAAAAGATAAAGGGTGCACTTTTCATCATAGTGTGAAAGTGAGTGCCATAAACTGCTTATTCTCTGTGTCTGTTGCTAATATTGCTAATTGTTTTTCATTTTCTATGATCTAATATTATTCACTTATTTGTACATTTAAAATTAGAAAATAGCTTTAGGATTGATTCACTATGATTTTAGAGTAGGCCAAGTGAAAAGTTATTAAAGATTAGTGAGATTGAAAATGTATTCTATATTTCTATCTGGCACTGATAAAAGGAGAGAAAAATAAAAGCTAAAGAGATAAATATGAAACTTTTCCAATTGAAAACTTTGTGCAAACTTGCCTATTACAACTTTTGAATCATTGAGCATTATTGATCCTTTGAAAGAGAAATGAAGGGGAAGGATTTTTAGGTTTTTTACCCAACTTTATTTAAAGCAGAGGATATCTCACTATTTAATGAGTTCTAAATTCTAATCATTATGTTAACGACTAGTATTTATCATAATTTGATTCATATAAGCAACTAAAATGAAGCAAAAATCAATAAGAAATTCCGCATGTTGCACATGTCAATTATATTAGTTATAAACTATATTAATAATTACTAATTCAAGCAGTCTAAGAAGTTTGCCATTGTAATACTTAATCATTTTCAAGTTTTTAATCTTAAATATTTGTTAAAGAATAAATAAAATTCCAATAATAATAACAATAAGGGGAATGAGTGGACTTTGTTAAGGCATGTGATCACAACTAAAAAGCTTATTAGTGAAAGGTAGTGTCCTCAAGTAGCAGACAGACTCAAGAATAGTTTATTCACATAATAATCCATATTCATTGATCATAAAGCGGACCATTAATGAAGTTGATACATGTTTTCCATTTCCAAATTGATTCTATCTAAGATCTGATTCATAGCTTATTCAAACAGCATTAACTAAATACATATTTAATTCTTAATTGTGAGCCAAACACAGTGCAACTTTTTTCCGAACGTGATAAAAGGATTTACTAATCAATGTTATTATTATTAATAGACTTTTATTAAAGACATAAATTAAAATATCTCTTTTTTTTTTTTTTGGGTTTCCACGGTATCCCCAACCCGACAGGCCAAGGACTAATCCGTCGCGGATTGGAGCTCCATTTAAGGGTCTGCCGCTGGTCAATGGGTTGCTGCATGCACAAGGCGGAATTCGAACCCCCGACACTTACTTAAGCGGACGAGTGAACTGAACACTCGAAGTTTGTTACATTAATTAAGATATCTAATTAACTATTAAGCATTACTTTGACAAGAAAAAAAAAGAGATGCAATAACGTTGAACTATTTTAATAATAAGTAGCTAGAAGTGAATAGAAGGAATTTATAAAACTAAATACAAATAATTGGAGACATAAGATTAAGATGCAAGCAAGTGTGGACTTGATTCTGCCAAGTTCAGAGATGCTACAATAGTTTTATATTTTAATTAATTAGATTAGTACGTTAGATTCTCAACTACTATTAATACGACGGATTAATAATAATTGTCAAAGGATATCCCTGAAAATGTGTTCCATTTCACTGTCTTGGCTTCTAAAAACGACACAAATTGGAAAGGACAGAAGAAACAAAGGAAAGAGACCAATGTCATAGACTTGTTCTAATAATGGCAGTGAAAGAAAACAAACAACACACAGCTTCACTCTCCATAGAACACACTATATATATTTAATCAATTAATTAAGAAATGAAAAAGTTAAAAGTGTAAGTAAGTAAATAAGGTGGGGGCTTGATGCAGAGACATTCCCAATGCATTAGAGACAAATAATTATTTTGAGTTAAATGACAACTCTAATAATTAACATGCATGCGTGATTCAGACGCCTTCATTCTCACCCTCATATATATATATATACTCCCTTTTTAATATAATGAAATCATTCATCCTAAGAGTTTAAGAGAAAAAAAAAAAAAGATAACATAAATAGTTATATTTATAACATGGCAAATTAATTCTTAAAAAAATACTAATAAAGCTAGCGACATTACCTTTAAATTAGCCTTTATGATTACGGTAAAAATTCTTAGTTTGAATCTATGATGCACTGATATTGACACGGAATACAACACGACACGAACATGCCAACACGCGAATTTTAAAATCTTACAAGACACGGAGAGACGCATACATATAAAATATAAAGTATTTTTTTAGATAAATCGTAATGATATTTTGATATTTAATTGATATTAAAATTAGGCTGTGTTTGTGTATGTGTGAGTGTCATAATTATACCTACCCACACATGTTACTCTCTCTACATACTACTCACTCATCATGCCACTCCCATATACATATACATCATTGTTTTTTTCTTACTCATTTTCTCAATGTCATCCACTAATTAATACATGCACCATGTGTACAACTCGCTCGCATTTTTATTTTATTCTTTTGAAGCTTTTCTTTTATTTAATTAAACATAGGAAAAACGGATGAATGATGAGGTTTAATTTTTAGTAATTGGAACAAATTAACATGACCCGGTAGTCTTTTATATATTTATATTTATTATAATGTAAATATATTTTTATAGGTTGATAAAATTTCTAGGTTGACGCATAGAATATATAATATTATAAGGCATGTACATATATCGTGGTCTATCTAGAATATTTGAGTTAAATATGAATGTGATGGTAGAGAGAGAGTAGAAGGGTATGCTTGGCTGTATATGTGTGTAGGGATTAATTATATTTCCTTTATTAGTATTGAGGACATTACCATTGGGTACCCATCTTCTTCATCTTCACTATCTAATTAACCTTTGAAAGTGAAATGTCTATCATTTCGTATTTCTTTACCCTTTTGTCGAGTACCCTTTGAATTTCAATTTATAGTTCTTTATTTTGATTACATAAGTTTGTAAATTATACTTGTCATATATATTAATATTGTGTGTAAGATTAAGATTATGGACAATGAACTTTTGACATTTTAGTAGATTATCTCTACCTTTGTCACATTAACATTTTGGTCAAATTTTCATTTTATAAATTCTTGTAAGTTCTAACATTACATCAAATATCGTCAATTTTTTTAATTGCTTTTAGATTAATTACCATTCAAATAATAGATATGAAATATAATTACTTGTATTGATACAAGAATATATAATTAGAGGTTTTTTGTTATAAAATATTTTTTTATTTGTTTTACATTTATAGAATATAAAAATTAAATACTAAACACTGAGTCAGTTGAATTCTTGATAATATAATTTAACTAGTAGTAATTCTTTTTATTACATACAGTATAGTTACAATGATTATACAACTTTAACAAAATAAGTAAAAATATTGCCAAGATTAAAATCTTTTTTTATAAATTAAAAAATGTTAGTCATGATAATGATAAATTAATGTTTTATATATTTATTGTATGGGTAAAAATAAATGTAATTTCATCTTGTTCTATATGTTTCTGGTTTCTAGAAAGAATATGCAAGAAATGCAGCTTTTGAATTGGTACGTAATGTGTAAGAAGGGAAAGATTGTCGAATGCAGAAGGAGGGTACAAAATAAAGTGGGGCACGCCAGCACCATAGAATTTTGTAGTAGTAGTAATCGTAATCCATGGAAGTGAGTAGTGAAGCCATAAGCATAAAAGTAGAACCACGACATCTTTATTTTGTTGCCATCCATCAAAAGTGAAATGACACAGCTATTTGCACATGACTTACACCTCTTTCATCCACTCATTTCTTTCACCCTATTTATATGTTAAGTTAAATAAGATAATTTTATATTATTATTTTTATAGCATTACTAAAAATTAAATACTAATGTGACATGTTAATTAATACTTAACGGAATAAACTAATGAGATGACAAAAATAAAAATACTTTAAATTTTATTTGACCAAAATAAAAAATTTATAGAAATCAAAATAAGAAACAAAATTATTTAAGTTTCATTTTACTCTTTAAAATGTCTTTATGTAAAAAGATAATAATGAAAAAGTTAGATAATTTGATATGGTATTTACTTTAATGAAAATATCTTTATGTAAAGATGATATTGTGAATCGTTAGATAATTTAACATGTTTGACTGAATTATATAGTTTATAATATTATTTTCATATAAAGATATCTTTATAGAAGTACCCACCATTTAATATATTTGACAACTTAATGTTAAAGCAAAAAGTGAAATTTTGGTAAAGAGTAAAAATTATTTTTTAATAAAAAATTTACCAATAAAAATTTATCATGTGCAATACATATATTCATTCCAATAAAACCTTTACTCCTCACTTAATTTTATTTTTCTTTTAAAAAATTCTCCTTAATATAACAAATATTCATATTATATTTATTACCCTTATATAAAGACATTTTCGTATATTTGTTTAAGAACTTGTAGAATCAAGTGATCGCTTTCTTGCCAATGAGTAATAGCTCAAATGGCATAATCTCCTCATACTCAATTAAGAGGTTGCGGGTTCGAGTCTCGTAGTCTTTTGCTTTGATTGGGTGATGGGCTAAGATCTTGGCCAACCCACTTGTGAATTTTGAGTTTTGAGTGACGTCATTGATCTTTTTGAGCCACGTAGTTTTCACATCTGAAAAAACAATAATGGAATCTGAAAAGCCCAAAATCATTCTTCATGTCACACGAACGATTCCGCCTTTTTTGTGGTACTGGCCCAGCCCAATTACTTTTTCTTTTCACTCAAGTCTACTTTCCACTTATGTTGATATTGAAATTAGTCCAGAAGATTCAATGAACATCAAGCTGTAAAGTATAAATTATAAAAGTCTTGTTAACCAATAAATTTTATATAAGCTTTTGTGAGAGGAAAAAATGACATGATATTATAGGTTAATGGTCAAATTGGACCAATTTTTGAAACGTCTAATATTTCAAAAATTAAATTATGGGTGATCTTTTAGGAACTATTTTGATATAATGTCTTTGTGTGTAATAATTTGTCAACAATAAAAACAAAAAAAAAATGTTTTTTTTTCTTTGTGGCATATGATGGTAAAGCCAAGGAATCTGTTAGGACATATCACTTTAAAGGATCGTTTGTAGTACATAGTGACAGCAAGAGCAAGAGTCGTAATCTGTACGTGGTAGAATGATAAGATAATATTATGGACCACTTCTTTCCGAGTGATTCAATTACTGGTTACTGAAGTGACCAATTGAATAGACCATAGATCTTGTGGTAACTCTACTACTACCTCATATTGTTTGGTACATCAGCAATTTGTACAACTTTGCATCCTC
>NC_029789.2:8570597-8579033 GCF_000816755.2 Arachis ipaensis | reverse complement strand
AATTTAGTTAAGGTGTGTATTAATAGTCAAAGTACTCAATAGTTAATAGTTGATGCGATTGGTTATTGCTCATAGAAGTTTCATTTTTCTTTGCTTTTTTCTCTTTTTAGATTTTAAGTGTAATTATTTGGATATTGGCTTATACATGCTTGTTTAGCATTGGCTTCCACTATAGCTTGCATGCCAAATATGCTATGGTGGATAACATATCACCAGGGAGATTAAGTAAAGGACAATAATATTTTTAACATGGATCTGAACAGCAACTTCAGTCCAAACATGCAGAATCTGTTGGGAGGTTTCAGCTTTCATGTTTTTTGAGAGTCAATCCTGCCAAATCTCAATCAGAAAATCTACTTGGATTTTCACCATTCATTGACAGGGTATGCCGGTAAAAATCTATACTTGACATGTTCAAGTAGATTCTCCATATGGTCCATTTCCAAGTTTTATTCTCTGGAATTATAGGATTGCAGATACTGATTTCGTTAACATATTCACAAAATTGAGTGCCTTTTACACTGAGATGACAATGGATGTGCATGTGGGAGGCCATGAGAGATATATCAAATCCTTTATTTCTATTGATTTTTTCAACATAGACTAGGCAAGAAAGTGTGAAATAAAGGTTTTCAACTTACTAGCCTTCTTGAGAATTTGTCATGAGGGTTTGAGGGCCCCTTACAAAGAAGCTGTCAAAATTATTTTCTGCAGGACTGGACTTCATGGAAGTAACATTTTTTGGACCTAACAAGTGAAATCCAGAAAAATGATCACCCCAAATATCATATCTATACTCATCTGCAAGCCCTTCTTCCTCTTGCGCTTGAACAGCTTTTTGGTTGTGACGTTTGGATCCAGGAGCCCGAGACTGCAATGTAACAGCAGAATTTGACACCAAGGAGGAGGGAGGCGACCCACCAACAACAGCAGTGGCATCACAAGTTGTCTGAACATGCATGCTAGCAGCACAACTTGAAGCTGAAGGTGGCGCATGAGGAGAAGACCTACTACTGCTGCAGTGTTTGAGGGGAACCTCAGGCTTAGAAGATGGGGAAGAAGCTTGATTGTTTTCAGAATGGGCAGCCACCTGTGTCATTGAACTACTAAGAGCCTCAACGGGTTGCACCAAGTTAGAAGACAAAAGCCAGTTACATTTAGGTGCAGCAGAGGGGACTGGGGATAAGGGAGATGAGGGTGTAGAGTTCCCACTCTGACTACTTGAAACTTCAGATAGTGCTTGTAATTTGGCACCATGAGACTTCCTCTTCTTTCTTCGACCCTTTTCTTTACCAGTGTTAACCATGAGATATGCCAATTGAGGTGCCTTGTTTGTATCAGAGCCCTGGACTGTTGTGGATGACCATTTACCTTCATCTTGAGTTTCCAACAAATGACTAGTCTTCTTATTGTTTTCAGACGTCTGCATCAAGTTTTGCGACTTTCCCAGCTCAGACGGATTGCCTTGATCATAAGAATATCCACCACATGAAGCTTCCACGAGATGGTTCATCTTCCCAGACATGGATAGCTTACTCTTTCTCTGGTTATGATGAAGCAAAGATGTTCCCATAGCACTTTTTATGGTTGTCTGGACTAAGTTATCATCACCCTTGCAGAAGTCATCCAAGGAGTCCAATATTGCGGTTTGGGGAAATACGAAACAAAATATCAGTAAAAGTAAGGACGCAACAAGAAGAATTCCAAGGTATTTTTTCACTCGCATCCAAAACATGGATTTCTTGCAGTTACTAAGCATATCATGAGAGATAGTTGCCTTAACGGGTATCAGAAAAATACCAGTAGCCAAGGCAAGTTCAAGATCTCGATGCACCATATCTGCAGAAAAATCAGTTTGGTATGATATCAAAAGTTTAGTTGACTCCCCAGGTTCAAGAGCAAACCCCTTACAAGAAGGAATATTAAAACCATCCAACCCACATTCTCTGCCAGAAACCCTGATTCTTATCACCTCCAATGGCAAGTCTCCTGTGTTCTTTGCATATAACTCTTTCACTAAAGGCTTTGAACAGACAGAAGCCATCTCTTTCATGTTAAGTAAGTTATAAGGAAGTGATAAATTGAGTGGCTTGAGCATTTTAAGATTGAAGTCTATGCTTTGGACATGGTCAGATCTCTCTAGCAAGGCTAGAGAATGCAGACCTCCAAATCCCCTTAAAGATATCCACTCAACACCTGAAAGATTGTTTCTTATCAATGCAGAACCACTCCAAACACAGCGATTGGATGGATAAAAAATTATTGGCCCCAAAGATGCATGGTCATATGGCTGCACATAAGCCTCTGTCAATGCACTCCCTGGTACTGAGAATCCATGCTTTGTTGGTGTAGCAGCACCTTTACCTAAAGCCAAATTACCAGATGAAGAGGGGTGAAATAAATCATCCAGAACCCTGCACTCATCAATGCTTTCCCCAGAGTTCAAGACAAGCTGCATCAAAACTGGATGTTTGCTAGGATTCTTAACATTTATCCACCTAGAGACATAACTTCCAACCTGAATCATCGGAAATAGCACCTCATGTTCTTCAAGCACAGACATGCTACCAGTGGTTCCTTGAGACTTCCAGTTTCCAAGAACAAGTTCATCAACAGCTGCTGTTTCCACAACCTTCACATAAAAGTAGCAGCAAAATTAGGTTTTCATTATTTGAGGAAATATGAATAAATATTAGGGAGAACAAGCAACTTCAGTTCCAATTGCATATAAAATAAATTCCTCCAAAGTGCATATGATGATCATACTTAAATTTGCAATAATTTGTGGAAAGACAACAAACAAATGAAGCAATGATTATGATGAAAGTTTCCATTTGTTTTTAACTCGTTTAAACATGATTCCTCTAACAGATGTAATATAATGCTTTCAAAGTGATTTGTTCTTTTCTCCTTCTGGTACAAGGCAGCAGAAGTAGCAAGGAAACTAAAATAACAAGACAAAAGAGAGGAGAGAGAACAGAGGAGAGGGGAGGGATATGGGACAAGTAGACTAGAACTATAATTCAAAAAATGGTAAAAGCACAATGCAGAGCTGCATCAAAACAGGCCTCTGTACTAACTGCTAAGCTGGAGCTGACTGTCATTATCATGTTCAGTATTTTAAATTTTAAGGTTTAATAACAATATCACAGAGGAAGAAGTATATATACCATATATATCCCATGCATAAGAAATACTTCCAAGGAACTTGCATATATCATGATCAGTTGATACAGCACATTACGTATTAAAAATTAAAAAGAATCCATCAGAATCAGCAGTCTAAATTTGAAGCTTTTTTTTATTTTTCCAAGAAAAGCATCAACCTTTGTTGTCAAATAACATATGGGCAGTGATGGCTGTGGCTACTTACCCCATCTTGTGGCAATTGCACGCTTCTGCCCACATAATATGCCTTCGCATTATCAGATTTGATAAGTTTAGAGTTGTCCTCTACTCCAACATATGACAGCCTTTGATGTTCAAAACAAAGATATAGTATGTCCTCGCATGGAACCTCAATCAGGGGACTGGTTGAGTCATTTGTAAGAATAAGCAATTTGCAGTTCTCTTGCAAGTTGGAGAATTTAGGAGGCAAGACATTTAAATCTAAGCTCACCTGACTACAGTAAATAATACCAACTTGAGTAACAGTCCCAGGGAAGAGCAGTAAGCCTTCCATGTAATTGACATGGAAAAGTTTCTCGTCAACAACTTCTAGAACTTTGATAAACCTTAAAGCATATGGGGCATAATTTTTTAGAGATATAGTGATGACATTATCACCACTATCACAAGTAGCTAGAACCTCAAGTGTAGCTGAAACAAATATACCTACAGTGTCAGAGGCAGCATTACTGTCCACTTCAGCTTCAATAGGAACTATAATAGTATCAGACTTGACTTGTGATGATCTCAGTAAATGCAAACAAAATGCACCAAAAATTTTCCCCTCAAACCCACTGGTAACATCCATTTCCATTAGCGTTGCAGAGCTATGCGGACCAATTTCCCAATTCCTATGGGGCCTGATTGCGACCATTGGTGAACCGATTTGGCTATTCTTCACACCCAGTCGATCCTTAATAGTTGGGAACAAAAGAGTATCAAAAGCCTCAAAATCATGTACATTACACATTGCTTCAGTTTCAACAGAACTATGCCCCAAAGAAACTGATATCCAAGCAGTTATCTCCTCCACATAAAGGGTTTCATCAAAGGGATTGAACAATGACAAATTCTTGCTGAACCCTCCACCAGGAGAAGTTTCCAGATCAGATAAGGGCTGAATGCCAAAGGGAGATTCAGTAGCATATCCTTTAGCTTCTACTATGAATCCACCAGAACTTGTCTGCAGAATCAGGTGAGCTAATGACAAGCCTAGACATCTAGGGAAGAAAACAAAACAAATCAATGCTGATTCACCGGGTCTTAGTGAAACCTCACTGAAGTTGCAAGGGTAGAACTGTAGGTCAGTGCTGAATGGCTCATAGATGTGTAGTATGCTATCATTGCATGTATTAGCCACAGTTAGGAAAGCTTCTGATGAAGAATATATATAATTTTGACCCCAGTCTAGCACAGTGGGTCCAATCCTTACATTAGGTGAGACAGAACCCTCAAAGGAACTTGATTTGGACATTTCAGAGTACTTTGACAAAAAATGTGTTGTCTTCTGCCTACATAAAGAGCCTCCACAAGAAGAAACATCGCTTCTGCCAGTTCTATGACCATCCTGGGCTTTAAGAGATGGTATTTCATTAACTCCCTCTCTGGAGTTCATAGAACAAGAAATAAACTTTCCATTAAATAACCTAAACACACCATAGTCAGATGACCAGCTACTGTTACTTGCCTGCCTGCTATCATGAGCCACCTCTATACAAAATGGACTATCATACGCACTACCAGAGCCTCCTAAAGAAGTCTCTTTTATACTTCCCTCTTTATGAGAGGACCCCAATAACATTGAAGGAGAGCAGAATGAGCGGGAGTTTGGACACACATTTCGAAAACTGTTATCTAAACTAGAGTCACTACAAATGGTGTCTGAAGTATCCACTTTGCAACTTTTTGTTAAAGAAGCATAAGCATCGGAAGCTGGTGGATTTTGCATCCCATTGCTAGAGTGTCCATGTGTGTCAGGGTAAAAGAAGGTACATGCCAGAACCACATAACAAGTGAGCGTTGTGACCAGCTGCAACAATCCCCTAATGGAAACACAAACAAATGTAAGTCTTTTCTTCTTCTTTTTGCCACTTCTAACATAAGCTAATATGCAAAACATTTAAAACACAAAATGCCTCCACCAACCCAAAAAAAGAAAATGAAAGATATGTAAAAGCAGACAAAAATTTTTTTTTCTTCTGATAATTTCCTTTGGTTCTGTTTCAGTTAGCAGACAATAACAGTTACAATCATCTTCCCAAATAAATGAAAATTACAACCAAATGCAATTACAGCTCACAGTAGCATAGCACTTATAAAGGAACAACTATTCTATTCTCTGCATGAGCTTCGTGTACCAAGCGTTAGATTAGTAGCAAGCAGCATATAATGCCAAAAACTAATAAATAAATATATCAAACACAAATATAAACATAGGGAATAAAGAAGTACAGAAAAGGCATGAAGCAATAAATTAGAATTCAGGCTTGCATGCTACAAGTAGAAAATATAAGCAACCCTATCAGGACCGTTGAGTTAAGAGGATACAAAATTTACCATACTGGAACCAACCAATCATCTATATTTAAACATAAGACCAGCATCAGTTGGTGAAAAATAAAAAGCGCCGAAAGAGGGGTATCAATTGCTTAAAACAGAGCACTCTAGGTACCAGAAAGCACCAACTCAACTATTAAAGTAAGAAAAATCATCAGTGAATAGGTGGCACCAAAAATAGAATAAGGCAATAAGTAGACAAATAAACGAGAAGAGATAAACAGAATCATGAGGTTCCAAAACGGGGAAAGTTTGGAAATTTATTGAAAATAGAAAGCAATGAGTGAGAAAGTAGGAGAAGAGATAGAGATAGTACCTGTGGGGGAACATGGAGAGTGTTGGAAGAAGATGAGTGAAATGAATGAGATGATTATTAGGGTTTGGGAGTTGATGATGATGAAGGAGGAGGAGAGAGAATAGAAGACATAGAAGTGAATAGGAACAGTGCGCTTAGAAAGAAAGCAAGAAAGAAAGAAAGAAAGAAGAGGGAAGAAGAAGAGAAAATGAAAGTGGGAGCTCTGAAAGGCAATTAAAAAATCATGAACACACCCAAACCCCAGACACAACTCTCAATTTTGCAGACACCATAGTAGACTGTAAATTAAAAAACAAACCCCGAGGTTAAATTTCTTTTTTTCTTTTCCTTTTTTGTTGACAAAGAAAAACAAAAGATGCGTATATAAAATAACATTTTTTTTATGGAAAAAATAGAGTATATTTGATATTGCTGTTGAAAATTAAAAATTATTATTTTTCAATACAAATTTTCTCTTTAGTATCCTTAACAACGTGTTCGGCTGCTCGTTGGAAGGGTGGTCAGTTGTCTAGCTAGGTATGAGCAACGGTGTGATGTTAAGAATTTGGACTTGGTGCAAATTTGGCGAGATAGTAAAAAAATTGAGTAATCTTTTTGTTTAACAATACAATCGAAATATCTCTCTTTTTATATAGAATAATGTTATACATTCAAGTTTTTTTTGGTTAAACAAGCCTAACCAAATTAATCTAAGATAGCATTTTTGTAAAGGATACTCTTTCGAGTCGATTTAAAAAAAAAAACATAAATTTTATTTAAATTGAAAATTGATCATTCTAATGACATCTAATATGAAATTTTTAAATTGATTATGAAGTACCAAAAATTGAACAAAAAACTATTGTGGAGTCAAATTTAATAATTTAATGGGGACAAATAAATATTATTATCATATACTACTAAAAAAATTTCAAATTGTAGTGGGACGCTTGCCCCCACAAGCACAAACATACATCCGTCCCTGAGTGCGACCACGATCGTCGGTAAATCGATAGGTGGGGCTATTTACAAGAATACTCCAATATTAAAATAAATGTCTATACGATAACATACTTAGGAGAGAGGTAGGTCTTTTCTCTTTTTATCTATACTGATCGGATGGACCCTTTCACTGAGAGATGGCATCACACGATATGCCTTGGCTCGGACGAATAAAAAATTCGTCGAGTTTAAAATAGATCGGTTAACTTCCAATCTTTATTGGATTGGACCATAACACAACGTAATTAATACAATTATATTAATTATATATAAAATTTTAAATATTAAATCACTCGTTCATATAAAATACACAAAATTTTGTTTTGAGGTAGTGGGACAGAAATTGAGAATTAGGACTTAATATCATGTTTGTTGGTGTAGAGACTGATACTAAAATTTCAGTCTTTATCTTCAAAATTTTAGTATTTCAGTACCTCCAAAGAATGAGGACACAAATGACTGAAATTTTTAGAGATGGAGACTAAAATTTTAATAACATTTTATACCTAAAATACCCTCATTTTAATTAATGAGTAAAGTATCGTTTTTGTCCCCAAACGTTTTGGATAAGTCCTATTTGTGTCTATAACGTTTAAATCGTTCTATTTGTATCCTTAACGTTTATAAAAGTGATTCAATTTATCATATTATCAATTATACTAACAAATCAGATTATATTTTTCAATTATTCTCACTTGAATGTATTCATTCTCAATTAGGTCTCACTTGGATGTGTTCGATTTTAATATTATACCCACTATTTGTGTTTATATTCAATTATGTCCCTAGAAAAGTGAATTATGTAAATGTTGTAGGAATTAGTTTTAACATTTGATGAGCTATTTTTCGGAGTAGATCATCGATTCTGTCCTAAACATTTGTATTCTAACTTCAAGAAAAGATTTTTAAAACTCAAACTAAAGCGCAGTGTAATTGATGGCAGGATAACATTGAATCACTTTTACAAACGTTAGGGATACAAATAGGACGATTTAAACATTAAGGACACAAATAGAATTTACCCCAAACGTTGGGGACAAAAACGATACTTTACTCTTAATTAATTAATTCCAATTTTATCCTTTGTGCAAATTAAATTAAAACTTTATTCTTATTTCATTTTCTGTCTTCTACTTTACATCAAATACAATACTAAAATTTATTTCAGTCTCTATTTTTCAGTCTTTATTTTTCAATCTCTGTCTCTCTTCTAAACGCTACCTAAACGAATAAACATTTTTATAATCAAATCCATAATCAAATTTTATTATTCTTTGATAAATATCTTAATATACATCAATTCTCATTTTATTTAAAGCGATAATCCATACACACATTTATCTGAATTTTGTTATGCCGGTAAGTTATTGAATTAAGTTGGTTAAATTTAATTACTAAAAAAACTTAGCCATACA
>NC_029789.2:8568749-8570354 GCF_000816755.2 Arachis ipaensis | reverse complement strand
GCTTTAAAATAAATAAAAAATATTAACAACAAAATTAGATAAATCGAGAACATCACGGATAAAATTAAATGAAATTAAACTTTACGAATATCTAAAACAAATCACAAATATTTAAAACAGAAACATACTTTATTTTTAAAATAATTATAAATTATACCTTGTACTTACTTTTGTTAAATTATAAAATATTTTTTTTAATTATATTTCATTTAAACTTCCATCTTCTGCTTTCCTTTATGAACTAGTCGGACACATTTTATTTGGCTCCAATTTGATCTAGTATTGTATTTTATCTTACTTATTTTAAAAATTGAGTCTAATTCTAAATTAACCTGAAATAAAATGGGTTAAACTGGTCGAGTCAATCCGAAACATAACTTAAATCTGAATCCGACGAAATATATTTTAACTCCGCATTGAATTTTAAGTCGGATAAAAAAATTTGTATACTCCTACTTCTTTGTATCCCTCTTTTGAAACCCAACCTAAATCTTGCACATTCTTACTTCCGTGTATCCCCTCTTTTTCCTTTTTTTTTCCACTTTCATAATTTTCCAAACACCCATGAAGGCAAAGAGAGACAATTTTTTAGTTGATGGAAGCTCAACAAACTACAACAGGTTCTTAACCTATGAAGGAATCTCCCTACATTTTTTTTAACATATTTTTTAAATTTATCTTTTTATTTTTGTCACTGTTTGGAATTACCATCAACAACTTTTTCAAGAGCAGTCTCAATTAATTGTTATCTCACTAGCTTCATGTCCAGCATATTCTTGCAACAAAGATTTCTTTGATCTCCAAAATTATTCTCCACTAATTCAAATAAAGTCAAAAATAAAATAATGAAAAAAATAGGATGAATTACAATTTCTTACAATAGAGCATGGGATATTTTCAAAATATTTAGGATCAATTTTGATAGGTTTATAAATAATTTTTTTTATTTTTATTTTATAAAAAGTTGTAACATTAATATTTAGTATCATTTTTTAAATTAACTATACTTATGACCTTTTAAACAGTTATTTAAAATATTTATAGAAAAATTAAAAAAATATTTTTTTATAATAGAAATTTGTATCACTCACTTTTTAAAATAAATATTTTTGTGTCTAAAAAAATATACAAAATAACTAAATAATAAATTATTTTTAATATAAGTCCTTGTTTTAAACTCTTTTTTTAAAAGAACTTAATTAACCAAATTTATCCCTAATAGAACATTACAAGTAATCTCTTCTAAAAAAAGATTACCGAAACCTTGCCTTAAAATATCTTAAATTTGTGTGAAATATACATTTCCAAAGTGAAATTAATCACAAGCAACATGAAACAAGAAGGTTTCAAATGAAATCTATAACAATAGTTAGAAATATTTTTAGAGATGTACAAAGATCAAATCAAATTTAATATTTAAAATTTCGATCTAATCCGCACTAAAATTATCGAATTAGATCGAATTTAATATCACATTTTTTTAGTCTTAAATCAGATATTAGATATATCTGATTAAAAAAGATAAATAACAAATAATATCTCTAAAAATTAAAAATTTTAGAAATAAAAAATAAAACAAAAGTATTTTTTCTCTTTCTTACACCT
>NC_029789.2:8564287-8568744 GCF_000816755.2 Arachis ipaensis | reverse complement strand
AGCCTTAATAATAAATCAGACAATTAATAACAATCAATTAAATAACTCAAAAAATAATTATAAATAAAAAAATGTAATTCATACATATTAAATAGCTAATCTCAAAATTTTAGGGTAAAATATTAAACGATAAAATACAAATATAATTTATGTATATTATCTATAATACGTAGAATTTTAGCAGCATGATGCAATGGAGTCCCCGCAAGACGACCTTTACAATAGTTGAAATATTATAAGAAAAACAATTATCATTAGATTTGGCTATAAATTCATAACCCTAAAATATTATCATCGGAATTGATGTTCCAACGTTAACGTCGACGGTAATATTTGGAGGGAAAAAAGAAATTACAGCGCGCTCATTACCGTCGGATTGACAGGCGGGTAAATCTGACAATAACATTGTTTAGTGAAACGTTGCATTTTGAGCACACACAAAGCGTTACTGCCGAATTTTTTCGACGATAATCATACCCTAAATGAAAAGCACGAATCGTCATCTCCCCCATTTCGAATCTCCCTCCACTTCCGTTCTCTGCCTCCTCCCGTCGCCGCTCCACCGTTCCGCTGCCGACTACGCCCAACGCTTCATGTTTATTTGGAGAAGCAGAACCTCCACCGCGACGTTCGTCGCTCTCTCCACCATTCAATTAATTTTTTAACACCATTTTAATCAACACCATACAATTTAATCATATATGGGTTGTTTTTTTGGCCCAAATTTCACTGATATTTTAATAATTTATTCTCATTTTTCTTACATATGCTTTTAGTAGAAGTTGGTTTAGTTGTGAGTTGTGATTGATTGTCTTAGTAAATTTATTTTGTTGAAAGAACATTATTAGTTAATAGACTGCTGAAAATAATTAAATGTCTATTTGTTTTACAATGTGCTCTTTTTTTGGGTTAAATGTGCCTAAGTTCATACTCATCATTACAATTTGCTTTTTTCTATAAACATGTATATAAAATTCAGACATGCTTCGATTTATTTTCTCTATTTGATTTGTTCTGTTTGATCTCTTTTATCTTTTTCACTTTTATTTCGATTTGAATGCTTATATAGTGAGAACATGCTCTTATTATTTAACTCGTAAATATTGTATGCTGCTTCATTTTAACTCATACTTCTTTTATTCACTTTATACCACTTCATATGTCAAAGATATACCTTATTTGGTTTATAGAAATAGTTGCATTTATTTATCAGTTATTTTTTTAGTTTTTAAATAAGTACACCAAGTCTGGTCGTCAATGCTATTTTGTGTTTTTTGACGCGAAGTATCCAATGATATAATTTTCTGTATTGGTATTATTATAATTTATTGTTCATTTGCTGTTCTGAATTTCTATTAATTAGTAAGCTATTTACAAACAAGACGACCGGTAGAGATGTTTCGGATCAAACTGCTAGTCGTGGTCGTAGCTGTGGTCGAGGTAGAGGGAGGATTTTTTCCGGTACCCCCGGAACTACTAGATCCTCTCCCTCTACTTTGACCACTTTGATGACGTCACAGGTTACGGGCTTAGCGAACCAACCGTTTATCATAGTCCCTGGCCCTAACTACGTGCCTCCGTTTACGGCGACGACGCCACCTCCTACCATTCAATAGCTCATTGTCATGGCGACACCACCTCCAACAACGGAAGCTGTGTCCCCGGAGTCTTCTCATGGAAGTGAGGCAGCTGATACCCCTCCACCACTTCCCATCGTACGATTGACCATTTGGCCTGATGGCGGTACGGGGTAAGTATCACTTTGAGTCTTATATATTTTCTAATTATTGTTATTGCTAAAAGTGCCTGAAAAGTTATTCTAGTTTAGTGAATTTAGGTTTATTGGTTGCCTATTTACTGATTATGGTTATTGTTGAAAGTTCCTAGAAATTGATAATTCCTTTTTAGTGGATTTAGGTTTATTTGATTTTTTTTTATTATAGTCATTGCTGAAAGTTCTTGAAAATTAATTCTTATTTAGTGGATTTAGGTTTATTTGGTTGCCTGATTATGGAATTTCTATTTACTAATTATGGTTATTGTTGAAAGTTCTTGAAAATTGAAAATTGATTCCTGTTTAGTGAATTTAGGTTTATTTGGTTGCTTGATTATTGGAGGTGTGACCATGCCCAGATGCGCGCCCCTGGCATCGACCCTACTGCTGGCAGTACCGCTGCTGGTGGCACACGAACATCATCGCTTTCTGCGCCGCCGACTTAGGGCCACGAGACTGACAACGACAAAGACTACCTAGATCTGTAGTTATTTTTGTTTCGCTTTTATTGTTTCATTATATTTATTTGATGTATTTAATTTTTAATTTATTTTAACATTGTATTATTTATTTTAAATAATAGGTTTTCAATATTTATGAATTGAACATTAATTGTGTAAAAAATAAATTAAAATTGATTATTTATTTTAATTTTTTTTTTAAATTGACATTACCGTCGGATTTATCGTAGGAATAATCTGACAGTAATAGTGCTCGAAATAACATTTTTTGGCGCCAACAATACCATCGAAAAAATCCACCAGTAATCAATTGGTTTTTTGAGCTAGTAATCCATCGCAAAATCTGATAGTAATTACCGACAGACGAAAAATTTCAACAATAAACATTTACCAACAAAATTTATACTATCTAATTATATTTGACAGTAGTTAACTTATTGTTGAATTTTTTATTTTTTCAATAGTAGACGGTATTTAACGTTTTTTTTTTTTTCTGTGTGTAGTGAAACCAACCGTTGAAGAAAGTCAAGAAAAACATAAATCAAATTCAATTTTCTTCTTCCAATACTACACTTTGACAAGAAAAGTTAAGCATTCAGTATTTAGTAGAGACAACCAACCATCTCAAATTCTGGGGTTGCGGTTATAACCATCTCAAATTCTCAACTACAAAACCTACACAGGTGCAATGGTATCCAAAACTACATCACGAATGACCCTATGCTTTACTATAATTTTTTTTAAGTCTCAATTTTGCCACAAAATCTCAAGAATTTTGTTCAATAGCAATTCACCACAATGTTCCAGCTTCTTTCAACTTATAATAAACTAATTCCATTGATAACACTCAACATAATTTTCCAAGAAGTTAAACAAAGAAATCATTAAAATAAATAAGATAAAAATTCATTACCTCATGCCTGGACGGTATGAATTGATAATGGCTCCAAGTTCTATCAAAGTTTTGGCAACATTATAATAAAGCTCAGGATTATTCATGCAACAATCAAGGGGAATTTTTCTTCTCTGTCTATCCATTACATAATAAAAAAAAAACCCAACGCAGGAATATAAACAAATAAAAGGGGAAAAAAAAATCAAAACCAACAACAAAATCCAAATTGATCCAATCCAAATAAGCCTCTTCATCATTATCACTATCATGATTATGATCCTCTTGATCACACCCACAATAACAAAACTAAGAAAAAGAAAAATCACATTTTAGGACCAATTTTGGTAAAGTTTCATTACCTCGAGGCCAGCACCATCTCTGAACAATAAACAAAAATCATAATAATAAACACAAAATTATCAAAAATAAAATTTAAAATTAAAATTCTAAACAAAATTTCAAACACATAATTATCAAAACAGAATTAAAAAATCACTAATAAATCAAAATAGAATTAAAAACCTCTAACTCTAAACTAATAAATAAACTAAATTTGAAAAAAAAATAATAGGAAGAAAAGAAGGACAACATACTTGGAGAGAACAAGGAGGCAACTTCGACAAAGTGGTGGCAGCACAGATAACGAAATGGTGGTAGCGGTGACCAACCAACAGGGTTGTATTATTATGTTTTTTTTAATAAATTAAAAAAATAATAGAAAAAAGGAGGAGAACAACATACCTGGAGGGTGGGAGGAAGGAGGCAGTTCCGGCACAGGGAACAGCGACGACAGCAGTGCAGCAGTGGCGAGAGCGACTAACGCGACGCAAGGAGTTCACGCAGTCTTTGAACGTTGTTGGTGGTAGTCGACGTTGGTGGAGGGACTGCCGGAGGTGGTTTGTGAGAGAGAAAGAGAGAGGGAGGGGGGAAGGTTAGAACGAGGGAGAGTAGTTCAAAAATGAGGGGGAGAGGGTTTGCAGTTTGAATTTAGGGCAAGATTACCGTCAGAAATCTGACAATAATGCTTTGTGAATAACCAAAACAGAGCGTTGCACTAATTTGGATAAATCCGACGGTAATGATCACACTATTTTTTTTCTTCAATTATTATCGGCGAATTACCGTAAAAAAACCGAACCCAACTGTTATCTTTTATCCGATGAATTTATTGTCAAATTTGCTGGTAAATTTGCTGCTAACGTCTCACACTAAATTCAATAGTATTCAATATTTTTCTTATAGTGTAAACCGAATATAATAAATTAATATATTTATATATTAAATACATATTTTTTTTAAAAATAAATATTTTATTTTTTATTATATT
>NC_029789.2:8561982-8564258 GCF_000816755.2 Arachis ipaensis | reverse complement strand
AATATTTTATTTTTTTAAATAAAATAAAGATAGAGAAATTTGAATCCGCAACCTCTAAGTAAATATGGAGAGACTATGTCGGTTGAGTTACATTTAACTATTAGGACAATATAAATAGATGATAAATTGATATCGATTGTAAATATAATTTTCTAACTGATGAAATTTATCAACATTTACCTCGTAAATTCTTACTTTATAAAAAAATCTATTTATATGTTTTCAAAAGTTGTTGGAAAAAGGTATTTTTGAGTTCTACTAATTGAATAATAACAAATTTGCAATGTTGATTATAAATCTGTTGTAAACACGTTATTAAATCTTTTTCTCAAAATAATTGTTATTACCGTTGTTAAGTTATTATTGAGTATAAGAAGTGTCTCATATGAACATATATATCCATGCTCAATAAACATTGATTAACACTAAATTCTATAAATAATGTTGTTTACTTATTAAATGTACAATAACCGCAATTTAATTTCTCGTTGAGCAAGCGGAAACTGAGTCAATGCTTATATTTATTTATTAGAGTCAAGATTTTAATTTAACAGGAAATAATGAAAGCCATGCACGGAAAGGAGCCGTGAGAGGGACGTTGGTTGTTGACTTGTAAATTTAATTAATATTTACTAATTGTATCACATAAGATGGTAGGAAGTGATGTCACGGGCCTTTCATTTTCATGGCTTAACATAATATATAGTTTTGAAAAAGTTTTAAGTGTACCAGGAATACTGGTGTTTCAGTTGTTTTAACCGTTGATTTTAATTAATATATATTATATATATTTTTTATAATTTAGATCAACGGTTAAAATAACTGGAACATTGATATTTCTGGCATACTTAAAATTTTTCCGTTAATTTTAGTACCACTACAAGAACCTACCTACCAGCAGAAAATAAATCTGAAACAAAAAATATATTCACTCCAATATCGTCGTCATGTTCTGAAGAATGATACATTTGATGTACCAAGTTGCTTTTGTTTAACTAAGGGACTTTAATTTATTATTAACTTTTTCTTATTCACCGGAAAAGAAATAAGATTATTGCATGCTAAGTAAATTAAAGGTTGTTCTAAAATATAAATTATCTTAATTTATTATTTCTTTTGTTCAACAGACTCTACATATAATGATATAACTCACTCATAATGTGAAAATAATGCTTGTTTATGTTGGGTTTTTCTCTCCTTTGTGAGGCCCAAGCCCAACATTTTGAGGGTGTCTCTTGCAACCATTGTGCCACAACCCTAGTTCAGATTTTTGGGGGTCATTGAGAGTGAGAGAGAGTAGCCATCAAGTGAGAGAGAAGGGAAAAACAGAATTTCCGTTTTTGCCCAAAGCAGTAAATCTCAAATGGCAGTTTCTCAATTGTTCACCGTTGGATCGGCTTGAAATTTAAACTGAGTGTTTCTATCATCTTGTTCTTCATTCTGGTCGGTGGAGATGTTGATTGAAGATTTGCAGTGAGAGAAATTGGCTTCTCAAGAGAGAAATTAGGTTTCCCGTTTTTACACAGAGCAGCAATTTTGGAACGGCATTTTCTCATTCTTTCACCGTTGGATCGACGTGAAATTTGAACTGTAGATTCTTCACATCTTGTTCTTCATTCTGGACGGTGGAGATTTTAATTGCTTCTTTTTTTACTTTATTTTCTTAAAATAAATGAAATTACTTTTTAAAATACAAAAAATTTATTTGATAGAATAGAAAAGAATGCCACCTAATTTTAAAGGTACATGTTAATTTAAGGTAATTACTCTAATGAAGATGTCAAAAATATATTTTTATGATGATCTTTGTTTAAAAAATATAACTTATTTGTTTGACCACACTTTAAATAAAAGTCACACTGTTATAATATATGAAAATTAAGTCCTACAATTTATCATTCAATAGTTAAAATAAAATATTTTCATATAATGACAATAATAAAATTTTCATTAGAATAGCTACCTTCTTTTAAAGTGAAACGTTTGTACTATACAAATACCAACTAATTTTTTTTTTTTAGTGACTAAATACCAACTAAATTTATCTCCTCTTAAAATTTACTTAACAGGGCATGATAAAATTAAAATCTCAGTATGAATTGAACGTGGTTTGTGGTGTTCAATTTTCATTCATTCATACAAGTACGTTGCCTGCGCACGCCAAAGTGCCAAACTATCTGTGGTCAAACCGTTGCTATTAATTAATTAAGCATTTAAAGAATGAAATGACTGCAAGTTAAATTAATAAAAAAAAAAACTTTTTGTTCTCATATGAT
>NC_029789.2:8561523-8561896 GCF_000816755.2 Arachis ipaensis | reverse complement strand
AATTAGTGAATTAATTACTAAATCAATTTAAATTATTAAAAAAAATTAAATACTATAAATTATAAATTGCAAATCAATCCGGCAAATAAAAGACGTTGCTTCAAAATGAAGTTGAGAATTAAATGGCGAATTAATATATTATTGACTCCAAACAAATTGGCGGCGGCTGCCACCATCTAATTCCAACCTTCCATGATATTTCAACCTTGCCTTCTCCACAATAACTATTGGATTTTTGCAACAAAATGACCACCTGCTTAAAACATTGCAACCATGGCAGGTCATGTGGGCTCCTATAATACGTTAACAGATAGGGACAAATGGGTGTGACCACCTCCATCTCCTATTATGGGAAGGAAATTTCGTAACACTA
>NC_029789.2:8555214-8561406 GCF_000816755.2 Arachis ipaensis | reverse complement strand
TGACTGTAATTATAAATTATTATAGGATATAAAAATTTATTAGAAATTATCTTCTTAGTATTATGAGTATTGGTGAGTTTGAGATATTGAAAATATGATAGTGTTACTTCTGAGAGTGAGTGATATTGGGGCCAATTGAAGTGTGGGTATTATACTTACATTTGGTATCAGAGCTGGTTAATCCAGCGCTTGGTATTTGAGAGTTTGTGAGGTGTGAGAGAGTTCTTACATAGTTACTTATTCATAGAGTCGGTATGGCAAACACTTTCAATATTGTATAGTCCGGTCCCAAGTTAGATGGGAAATTCGATTATAGTTATTGGGAGACTTTGATGTCTACCCATTTGAAGGCCCAGAACCTGTGGAATTTCATTGTACCGGGTTTGCAAGAAGGAGTAGATACTGCCCAACAGATGAGAGATCAATTGGCGCTATCTCAAATTCATCAAGGTGTAAATTATACTGTGTTTGGCAAAATAGCAAATGCCAAAAGTGCAAAAGAAGCATGGAACACATTGAAGAGAATATGAAAGGTACGAGATGTCTAGTTCAGAAACTGTTGAGCAATATTTTACTCGTGTTACAGATCTTGTCAATAAGATGAGAGTCTATGAAGAAGATATGCCCGATAGTAAAGTGGTGGAGAAAATTCTTCGCACCATGCCGATGAAGTATGACCATGTGGTGACTACGATATTAGAGTCCCACGATATGGACACCATACGATTGCAGAGTTGCAAGGAATCATGGAAAGCCACATCAGCAGAATACTGAAGAAGTCAGAAAAATCAACTGAGGAAGCCCTGAAAAGTCAAGTGAATTTAAACAATGTTGCAGAATCAAGCCGTACACAAGAAGGACGAGGACATGGTTTCAATCTTCAAAATAGAGGTAGAGGAAGTTTCAGAGATAGAGGTCGTGGCAATTACAACCAAGGAAGTTATAATAGTTTTACACCACCTAATCAAGGAAGAGGTGGAACGAATTTCAGGCCTGTCAACCGAGGAAGAGGTCGAGAAAATTTTTATCAAGAAAGAACCAATTACAACTGCTTTCATTGTGGAAAGTATGGACACAAAGCAGCAGATTGCAGATTCAAAATGATGAATAATAATCAAGCACCGTTGCAGAAAAACAACATCAGAATACTAATGATAATCCGGGTACTCAGAATTTATTTTTTACAAGTAATTCATGTGTTGAAGATGAAAATATATGGTACTTGGATAATGCTTGTAGTAATCATATGTCTGGTAGAAAGGAGTTCTTTTCTTCATTAGATGATTATGTTAAACTATTATTGAAGTTTGGTAATAGTACAAAGATCCCTATTGAAGGAAAATGGCACATACCAATTAGATTGAAGGATGGTTCTCTGAGTTATATTTCTGATGTTTACTATGCTCCTGAACTTAATTACAATTTACTGAGTATGGGGCAATTATCTGAGAAGGGATATAAGATGATAACTCATCATGGATATTGCACTGTGTTTGACAACAACAGAAGGTTCATAGATAAAGCAAAGATGACTTCAAACAGAATATTTTCATTAAAAATTCAACATGTTAATCCCTCTTGCATGAGCTCTGTGATACTTGATGATAACTGGCTGTGGCACATGCAGTTTGGACATTTTTATTTTTCTGGCCTAAACTACCTGTCAAGGAAAGGACTTGTTTCTGGCCTACCACGGATTCATATTCCCAATTGTATTTGTGAGATTTGTCAACTGGAAAAGAAGCACAGAGATCCATTCCCTACAGAAAAGTCATGGAGAGCTAGAAGATTACTTGAAATTGTGCATTTAGAACTCTGTTCTGTAGAAGTTCCAAGTAATGGTGGTAGCAGGTACTTTATCACTTTTATTGATGATTTTAGTAGATATACATGGATATACTTTCTGAAGCAAAAATCAGAAGCATGTGATATCTTTAAGACATTCAAGGCGATTGTCGAAAAATAAAGTGGCTATAAAATCAAAATTCTCAAAATAGACAGAGGAACAGAATATCTTGCGTGTTTAGAATACTTTAAGCAACACGAAATTCAACACCAACTAACAACTAGATATACTCCTCAACAAAATGGAGTTGTTGAAAGAAAGAACAGAACTATCATGGATATGGTCAGATGCATGCTCAAGTAAAAACAAATGCCTAAAGAATTTTGGGCAGAAGCAGTCGCAACAGCAGTTCATATTTTAAATAGGTGTCCAACAAAGAGTGTTCGTGATAAAACTCCAGAGGAAGCTTAGAGTGGAAAGCAGTCTTCCATCCATCATTTCAGAGTCTTTGGGTGTATTGCTTATGCCCACATACCAGATCAATTAAGGAAGAAATTAGATGACAAAGGCGAGAAGTGTATCTTTATTGGCTATAGCACAGACTCAAAAGCATACAAGTTGTACAATCTAGAAACAAAGAAAGTAATCATCAGCAGAGACGTGACATTCGACGACAAAGACATGTGGGACTGGAACACAAAGACAGAAAAGTAGCTGACTATAATTCCAAATACATGTGATGAAGTAGAAGAAAGGCAACCTAACACAACCAAACAACCAGAATCATCTAGAAGATCACAAAGAGAGTGGAGACTACCTGCTAGATTAGCAGATTATGAAGTTTACAATGACAATGATCTGTCCGATGAAGAAATCATAAACTTTGCTCTATTTTCATATTGTGAGCCATTGAACTTTGAAGAAGCCTCTAAAAACAACAATTGGAAGAAAGCAATGGATGAGGAGATTCATGCCATTGAGAAGAATGACACATGGGAGCTGAACGATTTACCAGTAGATAAGAAGCCGATTGGAATAAAGTGGGTTTACAAGACTAAGTACAAATTCAGTGGTGAAGTTGATCGTTTCAAAGCAAGATTAGTTGCTAAGGGATACAAACAAAAGTCAGGTATCGATTATTTTGAAGTATTTGCTCCTGTTGCAAGATTAGACACTATTCGTATGATTATTTCACTCTCGGCTCAAAATAAGTGGAAGATACATCAAATGGATGTTAAGTCTGCATTTCTAAATGACACTTTAGAAAAAGAAGTGTATGTTGAGCAACCTGCAGGATATGATGTTCGTAGAAAAGAAGATAATGTTTACAAGTTGAAGAAAGTCTTGTACAGGTTAAAACAAGCACCAAGAGTATGGTACAAGAAGATTGATTCTTATTTTACTCAGAATGGTTTCAAAAGATGTCCATTTGAACATACGCTTTATATCAAGTTCGTTAAACCTGAAAATATCTTGATCGTGTATCTTTATGTTGATGATTTAATCTTTACTGGTAACAATTTGAAGATAATTGCAGAATTCAGGGAGGCTATGATAAAGCACTTTGAAATGACAGATATGGGCTTGATGTCTTACTTTCTTGGCATTGAAGTGGCTCAAAGAGATGATGGTATTTTCATTTCTCAGAAGAAATATGCAAACGATATTTTGAAAAAATTTCAAATAGAACATTCAAAGCCAGTTCCTACTCTAGTCGAAGAGAAGTTCAAGTTACTAAGAGAAGATAAAGGAAGAGCAGTAAATCCTACATATTACAAAAGCTTGATTGGAAGTCTAAGGTACTTGACTGCGACTAGACCAGAAATTGTGTTTGGAGTTGGTTTGCTTAGCAGATTCATGGGGAAACCTTGTACCAACCATTTGCAAGCGGCAAAAAAGATTCTTCGATATATCAAAGGTACTTTAAATGATGGTATTTATTATGAAAATACTAATGAAGTGAATCTTGTCGGTTACACTGATAGTGATTGGACTGGAGATATAGAAACAAGAAAAAGTACTTCAGGATTTGTATTTCATCTTAATTCTGGTGCAATTTTATGGTCATCAAAGAAGCAACCAGTAGTAGCACTCTCTACAGCAGAAGCAGAATATATAGCAGCAGCAAATTGTACAACGCAAACAGTTTGGCGAAGAAGAATTCTTGAGGAATTCAACGAGAAACAAAGTACTCCAACAACAATATTTTGCGATAACAAGTCAGCTATTACACTTTGCGAAAATCCAGTATTTCATGGAAGATCGAAGCATATTGATATTTTGGTTCACAAAATCGGAGAGTTGGTGAATGAAAAAGAAGTTGTGATCGAGTACTGTCCAACTGAAGAACAAGTTGCAGATATCTTTACAAAACCGTTGAAGACAGAGTTATTTTACAAGTTGAAAAAGATGCTTGGAATGATTAATTTTACAAGCTTGATTTAAGGGAGGCAATGTTATTCATTATAAATCAACTTGCATCACTAGAATCTTCATGAAGAGTGTTAAAGTCAAAATGGTCAAAGAAGAAGCAAAGTTTTAGTTAAATACAATAATAATCAATTTGCTAAATATTGCTAGAAGTTAACATATTGGAAGCTTGAAGATTTTTTAAGAACATTCAAGAGTACAACTACAACATTCTACAACATTGAAGAAATTCAAAATCAAATTGAATTGAAATTGGAGGCCAAGCAACCCAAATTAGAAGATTATAAAAACTACATGAATGCAAGTTGAAGGAAGATTCATGAAGCCAACTCATAGAATGGTAGTCATTACAAAATTGATTTGTGGTTCATAAATTATTATTTTAGTAGGAAGCATATAGTCTATATAAAGGCACATGTGCCTTGTGTATTGTATGTGTTCCATAAATAAAATGAATATATTTTGAAATATTAAAAATTCTCTCCTTAATATTATGAATGTTGGTAAGTTTGAGAAATTGAAAATATTTTTTTACCAGTATTTACATATCTTTCTCCTCTACGACTATGATTGGATCTTCATCATCCTAATTTGTGCATTGACCTGAATATGAGAAAGTAGCATTTGCTGTTATGATTGTGATCTATATGACACACTTGATAGTTAAACACGTCAAATTATGAAATTAAGATTACTTTCAAAAAATTCTAGCAAAATATAGTAAAATTTTATGCGTCACAATTCAATTTACAAATATAAAATGATGCACAACAAAAGAGAATATCTAATTTATTTGAGTATATTTTGATTAAATTTTTGTTACAACGTTATAATAATAACGTTATAATATTTATTTAATGGAATTTAATGAATTATATAAGTAGCATTTCACATCTTCTTTTAAAATGATATAGTATCTCTTTATTAAAATCAGCATCATTTCAAAGATAATATCCACTACAAATTTTAAATTTTAATTTTAAATTATTTTCAGTTACTGTAAAAATCAAGAATAATACCCAAAATTAATCCCATTGAAATTGCTCAATAATTCATTTATGAAAAGATATAATTGTGATTGTGTGAATGATAATGTATTTTAAAATTAAAAAATTAAATTTTAATTTAATTTATGCACTTTAAAATTTTTATTTTGTTATTAATATCATAAAAAATATTTTATCTTGTCATTTCTCAATCAGAATATTTTAATTTAATTTATACACTTCAAAATTTTTATTATTCTCTTTATTTGTTTTGTATATTCAAATATGTGATTTGTGTTTTATATATATATAAAATGTATGTTGTAATAATCTAAAAGATGGAACATAATTCATTCATCACTTTGCAATGGAAATTTCAATTCTACTATTCATTTATTTTAAAGGCGTTTACTATGGTATTTAAAAAGTATTGCCTAATTATTAAAATAGGTAAAATAATTAATTTTAAATTTAAAAGTATAAAAGTAAAAAATTTTTAAATATTTTAAAGTTACTATAAAAAGTAATTTAGGCAAAAGTTAGGCACCAAACAAAAAGCACCATATAATTAGCCTATTTTAAAATGGGTTTGAGTTTTGAAGAATTTAATAAAGTTCGCTGGAATATCATTGATAGGTCAAAATTATTACCACCACATCAGATCAATTCTGTAATTTTCACCGTCGAAGATACATGCATCATCGCAACCCTCAACGGGTCCAAGAGCTCCACTGTGGTTTTCACCAGAGTCGAAAGAGGGAAGGTGCTGGAGAAGACGGTGTCGAAACCACCATGGCCAAATGAGAGGAGAAGGAATTGGTGGCGCGATGAAAGAGTGAGTAGAAAAGGCAGTGGGAAGATTTGTTGTCGTCGCCGACGGTGAAGATAATTAAGAGGGAGGGAGAAGGATAATGTACCGTTAATGATGGAATTGAAGACGATGATTAAAGTGAATAAAATAAAAAAAATAAAGAAAATTATGAAAATATT
>NC_029789.2:8544711-8555067 GCF_000816755.2 Arachis ipaensis | reverse complement strand
CAAATAGATGCAGCTTACCAAGTAGATATCCTTTTTTTTTTTTTCCCTCGAACTGAAGAACTCTTCATCGTAATAGGCTCAAATTGCCCAAACAAAAGCCATAAAAGGTACGATAATTTAGTGATTGCAATTCATTGGTTAACCCCTTGGACTTTTCTGACATATTTTGCTACCTGGGGACAATATGCGTTAAGGCCTAATAGTCACGGGTTTAAAAAACTTTTCCGCACATGCAATGGGCCGAATAAACAAACCGATACATATCATGCATCATTTTATCATTTCTCTCAAGAAACTGTGCATATTGCTTTCGTTTTCAAAAGATATTTCGTAAAGAATAAAGTATATGTTGTGTTTGTACCCAGACAAAAAAATATATGTGGTGTTAAGAATTGAATATTAAAACAAGATAAATATAATTGATATTTATATTTTAACTTATTTTTTATGAGCAATGATATAATTTATGGCCCAATTCAAAGAGGCCCGAACAAAGAACTTGAGATTGAGGAAGGAATTGGGTCGAGCAATCAAAATGAGATCGAAAACAAAAGAGTGAGAAGGTCTCCAATTTGAATGAAGGACTACTATACTTGAGAAAAGAGTGCAGCAAAAGAATATTTGTCATAGTTAGTTACGTAACAGAGTGAGTGGTATGCATAAAGAGAGTAGAGAGTGAGAGGCAATGATTCATTTTACTAGTAATTTGGTGGAGTCTTCTTCCGTGACTCAAATCGAAAATTTGTTGTTATTTGTTTCTTGTCTGCTATATACATTCTCCTAATCTTCACTTTTTCATTATTCTCATATGCTTGATTGTGTGTTAATTCTAGTTAGAGTGTTATGGTGACTGTTTTATTGCAGCAACCCATCAATTAGTGCTTTCATTGAGAGTTATCGGAGATGACGGACGGGATTCGCTTCACTCGATTGGAGGAGCTGACGCTCTCCAACAAGCAAGAAATCTTGACCCTAAGTCGTGGACTCGCCAAGGCCAACGAGAGGGTAGCCGAAATGCAGCATCAACTTACATCCTTAGAGTTGTCCTTGCGGTCAATTGAGAAGTTGTTACAAGATACTATGAAGTTGAAGCAGAAAGTAGAAGAGTCCGGCAGACCAGGAGCACCTCGCCGGTGGGTGACGCTAGCCACAACTCTGGGGGAGACGGATCCGAAGTGAATTGGTCCGTAATGTGAAGGTGAAAATGGCCGAATTACCGATGTTTGAAAGCGATGTGGTAAATGATTGGATTTTTTGAGCTCGACAATATCTTGAGACTTTTGAAGTGTTGATTTTATAGAGGATTGAGTGATTTCCTTCCATTTGGTAGGAGCCGCTTATACGTGGTATTGTTGGGGTGAACAACAACATCACTTACACGTGAGAGTCCTTCTTGGATGCCATGGTACTCCAATTTGGGAAGAACGTGTTTGATGGTTATCAGTGGTTAAGAGAAGGGGGTTGAATTTTGGCCTCCTTTTTTGCTGAATATTACTTAAGAGATATTTTTGCTTTTATCTCCTGTCGAGGTAAGAGACTCCACTTTTTGTCTCCTGAATTTACAAAAATAGAAAAAGAGAAGGGAAGAAATAGTGACACCTAAATGTATCCTGGTTTAGCTACTCAGTGCAATGTAGCCTATATCCAGTCTCTATCAAAATTATGATGAAATTTCACTATCTTTTTCACAAGATTACAAACACTAATAATTTCCTAAGATCTACCCAATCCTATCTGGGACAAATTCAGATTCTAACCCAATTTGAATTTGACTAAGACTTAACCTAGCTTTCAATAGTCAATTGCTAACCCAACTTATAAGAAAATCTTCACAGGATCATGACACAACATAAAAAGATGTACAAAAAAAATCTGAGACTTTTTATGACTTTTTCTCCAAGTTTAACTCACTGCCTTTTACCTATCATTGACTTTTTCTTACAAACCTCACCATGCTTGCCTTTTTCAATGAGACTCAGACAGACTAAACTTAGAAAAAGAAATACAACATGTAAACCATGAAGGAGAAGAACTCAGAACAACTTAGGTAGCTATGAGAACTGAACTCAATGCTCTGTTTTTCTCTCTTACCTTCAACCCTTGGTCGTTCACCCTTAATATAAAAGAGTGAAGCTTCCAAAGTTGAATCAAGTTCAAACCCAATGCTGCCTTCTTCTCCAATCCCCAGAGCATGTAGCGGCTTGGTCAGAGGAGAGAGAGCGCTTTGATTCTGTTGCGTGCAACCTACCTGCTCTCATCTTTTTTTTTTCAAGTTCCTTCAATCTTGACTATGGATTGTTTTTTTGGCCCCACGTTTGGATTTGGTATGTGGATGAGCTTTTGATCATCTTTGACTCCACTATCTCCATGGTTTCTTGAATTGAGATTGAGGCTTGGTAGATTTTTTCATGGTTGCTTGGTGTAGCACAAATGGAGAAAGAAGTCTTTTGACATTCTCTGACTGAATGAGATTAGCTTCTTGCTTGTATCATTTCTTCAAGCTTGGATTTGGAAACCACCTTTTTGTTCTTCACCACAACCTAGCTACTGCAGTTTCTATTTTCTTCTTTCTTCCTTGTTGAGTGAGTGACATGACCGATGAAGAGAGAAGAGAGAGAAGATTTGGCTTTCGGTGAAAGTTTCAAGACAATTAATTGAAATGAATTTTGAGTTCAAGTTTCTGAATGGTGACCTAGTGAAGTGTGTGGCTTTGGCTTTGTGATCACCGAATAGACTTGAGATGATTTGGACCATCTTTCTTTCTTTTCTCTTATTTGGTTTAGAGGCATGTTATAGGGCTTGGTTTAGTTATAATGGACCAAGATTTGTATTTGTGTGGGCTTGATGATTTGTTTCTTGGGCAATGTTTATTGACTTCATTTTCCTGCACACTAAACCAACCAAATTACACAAACAATTGATAATTACCTAATAATGCTTGTTCATCACTTTAATCAAATATTAGTTTTCCGAATTCATCAGTGTTCTATGATCCTCGCATCGCCATTAAAGAGCTGAAACAAAGTGGTACAGTAGAGGAATATCAAAGTTAATTCACTACAAGAAAAAAGGCCTATGGCCACGCTTTTATGAGGGTGGCGATAGATTAGAGATTTGGCCACTTTTTTTTGCCACGCTTCAAAAGCGTGGCGAAAAGAATCAACGGCCACGCTTTTGTAAGGGTGGCAATTGATTAGAGAAACGGCCACATTTTTTTTCTGCCACGCTTCAAAAGCGTGGCCATAGAGAGAAACAAGGACGTTTTAAAAGCGTGGCGGCAGGGTTTCATTACGGCCACGCTTACAAAACGTGGCCATATCCTGGTACTCTTTTGGCACGCTTTAAAAGCGTGGCCAAAAGTTTTTTTCTGCCACGCTTCGAAAGCGTGGCCGTAGAGTGAAACAACGACGTTTTATAAGCGTGGCGAGAGGGTCCCCAACCCATTGACTCTTACCCGGCCCCAAACCCGGCCCAACCCGGTCCCCAACCTATTGACACTAACCCTAATCTTCGAAAACCACTCTTTCGCCTTCGAAACCACTCGCCTGGAAGAGCTCCTCCCAACCTTCGCCCTTCGCCTTTCGCCCTTCGCCTTCGTCACTCGAAACCACTTCTTCTTCATCTTCTTAATCTTCATCTTCGTCTTCATACTCTTCTTCTCTTTCTCGTTCTTCTACCGATCTTTCTGGATCTCTTGTTCACCTTCGAGCTCCACCAAACATGGGCGATGGCAAGGTCAAGCTCGTCGACGATCTCTTCTCCTCCAAGCCCTCCGATTCCAAAGGTCTGATCGATTTTCCCTTCCAACGCTTCTATTTTTTTATTTTCTCAATTTTTTCCGTTGTTTTTACTTTTAGGGCTCCCTTTCCATTTTTATTTTCCCCTGATTCGTTCTCTCTGTCAATCGCATGCTCAACACGCATGTTCCTTCTTGGTCACAATATTAGCATTGTTTGCGATGCTGTGGACGTACATGGTTTTTTTCTGGAATGAAAAAGCCACAAAGGTGCACTCTGTTTTGGTTATGACTTAAGCATTGTTCCTTCTTGGTGCACTCTGTTTTTTTCTGGAATGAAAAAGCCACAAAGCTTGATTTTAGAATAATAATGTTCATCTCTTGGTTGCTATTCTTGATTCTTGATTTTCGTTATGATTTTTTACTGCTTCAATTTTTTCCTGTTTTGTACTTGATTTTTGGTTCTTGATTTTTCCCTGTATCTATTTTTCATTGCTCATTTCTGTTCTTGATTTTTGTTCTTGTATTCTATCTGCATCTATTTTTCACTGTCAGTTTCTGTTCTGTTCTTGATTCTTGATTTTTGTTGATTTTGAATTTGTTCTCTAACTTTTGTGGTTGCATCTTTTTATTTATTTGATTTTAATTTGTTGTTTGGTGTTCTCATGTCAATTTTGGTTAAATGCTCTCTGTTCTTATTTTATTTTATTTTATTTTGATCACTCAGGTTTCGATCCCAGAATTATACAATGGTATAGGTGATAAGCTTCCTAAATTTTATTATTCTGTTATCTTGTGTAAATAATGTCCAATAAAATTCCTTTTTTCTGCTTTCCAACACTTGTATACACTATTATTTTCTTGAAGACCGGTTCCCAATTCCTTTTCAGAAAAGCTACCATTCATAATTCATAACTTCCTTTTTATCCTGCTTGTTTTATGGGATACTAGAAAATGCAGATGGATTTTCTGGTAGATTCCATTTTCTTCATTTGACATTTCTTTGTAGTTGGTCTTTAAGTTCTAGACAGGAGATGATGTGTATTCACTTTTTTTATGTTACATAATTTTCATTTGGAGTGTTTTTATTTTATTATTATTACTATTTGCTAATTCATATTAGGGAACAGCTTTTTCTATAACAGAGCATGATCGTCTTGATCTATGAGGACTGCTTCCTCCAAATGTTATGTCTCCCAATCTACAGATTGAATGATTCAGTATATACTTGTACTTTCCTTGGTCTAATGCCAATGTTGAACTTATTCTTTAGCCTTGTGGTTGCTTAAGAGGATGCTTTTACTGCTATTTCTTTTTCTATCTGTAAAGTTATGAATTTTGGACTATTCTGTTTTAATATATCTATTGCTAACATTTTGAACTTGTTCTTCTGATCCTAATGCATTGACCAAATGGCAGATACTCAACCGATTGCATGATAGAAATGAGACTATGTACTATACGGTATGTTCAGAGTTTTCTACCTCATTCCTTTGTTAACCAACCAATTTAGGCAGAGATATTGATTGATGATTATTTAGCTTTCAATATTTTCCGTCCTTACAAAATGATGAAGAAAGTGATCAAGGTCTCTATAACATGTGGCATGTAAAACTGCATAGAATTTAAGGCAAAATGGTATGCTACTGTTCCAACTAACATTTTCTGTTCTTGAGATGTCAAAATATAATGCCACTCTACGTCACTAGCAGAATCCCAACTTGGTTTGGGGGCACTGAATGATGCAGCTCACTTCCCACATGCAAGATTTAGTTTAACTGTTCAAGTCAGTTAGAAAATGATCCCACATTCAGTTATATCAACCGAAAAAGAGTCAGGCCTATTAGCAGAATTGAATGGAACTGAGTAATTCAACTCATTATTACATTTGTCATCGAATTCTATTGAGACTCAAACTCTTTTTCCCTTTCCCTTCCTTTCATTTCCTTCTTCTTCCTACCCTAGACCCTAAACATTTACCTTACAGAAAAGTATATGTTTTTAAAGGTAGTGTAACATTGGAAAATGAATTTCCAGGATGCATGAGCAACAGAAAAGCATTATTATCAGTAGAGCATTAATAAAGAGGGTAAAACAAGATATAAAAGCTGTGAGTAAATGTAATTTAGAATAAATTGAGAGATAAAGCAGGCACAGGAAGTTTGGTTTTGGTGTGAACTTTGTTTCAGTTGTGCCATGTGTGTGTTCCGAGTTTTGGTTAACTTTTTCTTTCTTTGATAGGCGAGGGTTTTGGAATTATTCAATGTATATTGTGTGTTTAGTCAAATTGAATTGCTGATATATGCAGAGTGTGCTATCCTGCAATACCAAATGGAAGCCCTGTCATCAGTGGGATCTGCAATAGAAAACTGTTTAATTTAATTTTAAGCTGCGCAGGTTTAGCTTTTGAATGCATTATTTTAGCTATCAAATTTAATTTTGTTAAGAAAATTGCTTACCCTGTCTCTGTTTCTGTTGCTGTTCTCATTTACTTCAGATTATAATTAAAATTGCTGCCGAGAATGGTGTTCGAAAAATTTTGATTGGACAGTAAGTATCTTAATCATTTGAATTTTTCAATGAATCTTTCTAAAACAAATATGAAGAACTTTGTAACACAAGATGGCAGTAAATGACATCATCATAAGGATAAAAAATCTTTGATGGACTAGTGCATCACCTTATTGTTCACAATCCTCTAGTGTGTATTATTATTAACATGACTCTCTTAATAGAAATTTAGAACAACTTATCTTTCTAATACGGGAAGGTATATTGTCAACACCAGCTATTTCTGCTGTGATAAGGAAGCAGAAGGCAAGCCAATCTAATTAACCCCTTTTTATCTTAGTCCTGGTGCGTTGGGTTATTTTTTGCTGTAAAATATGTAATGATTCCTATTTATTGATTGATTTATTATGTTTGCAGACTGATTTGAGGTTCCAGAACCATGCTGTCCTTGCTTTCCACAAAGCTGTTGAAGCCTACTTGGTTGGTTTGTTTGAGGACACCAACTTGTGTGCCATCCATGCCAAGAGGTCACCATAATGCCCAAAGATATTCAGCTTGCTCGCCGCATCCGTGGTGAACATGCTTAGGCTGATTGATTTCATGCTTCTTGATCGCTTCGGAATACACCTTGTGTTACTAGTTTAGTATTGTTCAAGTTTCCTATGCCATTGTATAGTTCTTGACAACCTTTTAGGTTTCAATTGATGTCTTTAGAATGATTATTTTGGTTATGGTACAGTAGAACATAGAAAGATACTACAAATGGAATGATTTGATTACTGGTGTAAGACAGTTTATTTTGGATTTAGCTCTTAATAATTAATATTAACTTTGATACAATTCTGAATGTGTTGGGTATTTGATATGTGAACTTCAGTAGAATTTCTTTCTCAACATGATAGCAATGATAGTGAGCTTTGTGATTTAACGGCCGTATCTCGTTATTGCCACGCTTTAAAATCGTGGCCGTATCTAACCCTATTGCCACGCTTCAAAAGCGTGGCCGTATCTCCCTCTATTGCCACGCTTCCAAAGCGTGGCCGTATCTCCATCTATTGCCACGTTTTAAAAGCGTAGCCATATCTTCCACATATAAAGCGTGGCCATATCTCTCACCTATGGCCACGCTTTTAAACGTGACAATCTATAAAAAGCGTGGCAAAAAAAAGCGTGGCGACAGAGCAACAGCCACCCTTGTAGAGGCCACCCTTTCAAAAGCGTGGCGATAGCTCAAAAAGCGTGGCGAAAAGCTATCGCCACGCTTTTTTCAGCTTTTCGCTACGCTTTAAAAGCGTGGCAATAGACGTATTTTCTTATAGTGATTTGAGGAGTTGACTAATAGAGTCTCATGACTAAGTGAAGAGTGGATCATCTCCTTATTCATTGTTGGGCTCCAGAAACAATTAAAATGCAAATTACTCTTGACCCAACCCACATCCTATGTCCAAGCAGTATCTACAGCAACTACAAAAACAAAAAAATGTTGTTACCTTGGACCTTAGTAGACACAAGCCTGCCTAATACCCAAGTCCAAACCGCTTTGCCCCTAATCGGACTTTGAACCCGATTTCCCAACCTTCCATAGCAGCCGAAGACGTAAGACCTTCCCACCCCATACCCCTTTCCTTCATCAAGAGCAATTACACCAACGAATCCCACACCATTTAAGAAGCTAAGCACGGCGGATATAAAAATAAGGTTTAATTACTCTGTTGGTCCCTATAGTTTCGCGAAATTTTCAATTAGATCCCTATACTTTTTTTCTTTTTAATTGGGTCCCTGCACAAAAATTTTTTTTCAATTAGATCCCTACCGTAACAAAATCGTTTGATTTAACGGAATATTCCATTCCTAAATTGAATATTCTCTCAATTTTTTTAAATTTATAAATTATGTCTCCCTTTTTATTTTGAGAAAGACAAAATTAACCCTTTACTCTTCCTCCACCTTTCCGTCTCCCTCCTCTACTCCAGCCTCTCTCTCTCACCATTTTCGTTCTATCAGAAAAGAAACCAGAAGAACCAGCTCCTTCTCTACCTTTCCCTCTTCTTCTTCTTTGTCTTCTGTGTCTTTCTCATTATAGGGACGATCGTGGCCGACTGGATTTTACATCCATAGTCGGAGACAGAAGTTCTGAAATGTCGCCATTATTTGGATTTTAGACATAGATTTGCATTTCTGCAGAGCCTAGGAACTGAAATCGGGAAGCTTTCTCCGTCTCATGTGATAGGGGAACCAGATTTAGGTGAGAAACTAAACAAAGTTAATCAGAGCTGGAACTGGGTGCGTTTGATTCTCCTCATTGCAACCTTGCAGCGGTGAATCCAATTTTGATGTTCGTTTCTATCTGCTGGCTATAGCTTCTCTGATTCATCTCTTTTTCTCTCCTTCCTTACGTTTTCTTCTTCTGCAGGAAATCGAAAACTCGCTTGTTTATTTTCTTCGGTTGCGCTAGTTCCAGAAGGAATTGATTGTTCCTCAAGTGTAAGTTTACAGTGAGAGACATTGATTTTCATTCCCCTTTTCTGTATTTACAACTTCTTCTTCCACCTCCTTATTCCATTTTTTCACATTGTCTTGGTTTCAGATTGGGAGAAAACAATTTGAACTTGGAGGCATCCTCTCCCGATTCTAATGCTTCAGGTACAATGTTGAGAAATCTTGATTGTTAAATACCTCTAATTGACTAATTTTGCTTATGCTTATTTTTTGTTGCTGCTTGTATGTAATTTGACTTTATTTGATTAGGTAACCAGCATCCTGAATGACAAGAAGAACCAATTGATCTAGTTGTGAAGTTTAGTTTGCTAAAATTAATTTTGATTGTGTTAAAAAATTTTGATTATGAGTTCTGATTATGTATTTTATCTGTAATTAATTGATTATGTTAGAAATAAGAAAAGAGGTGAGATTGGAGATAAGGTGTTTGATTAAATGCCTTTGAGAGAGTTGAATTGATTATGAGTTCTGATTATGTATTTTATCTATTATTAATTGATTATGAGTGTAATTGATTATGAGTTGAATTGATTATGAGTTCTGATTATGCCTTTGAAAAAGAAACCCTCACTCCTGCATTCTTCTTGCTGTATGTGTGTGCACTGGTAATATCTTGTTTCAACGAATAATATGTGGTAGGTGTGTTCATAAAGTATCTTTGAAAATCCTTTTTTCCCTCTGTTCAGATGATATATGGGGAATGAAATAGGAAATTAAATTTACACTTTCATCACCCCCAAAAGAATTAATTCATAACTATGTATCTCCTGCATGAACTGCTCATTGTTGAATGTCGAGTATGTTGTTAAAGTTATTAACCTTTTCACAATCACAGGTTGTGTAAAATATGTGGTGAGAGTGCAAAAAATGTTTCAAAATCACAGGTTATCAATCATTCATTTATGGAAGAGTAGAACGAAAGTAGGTTCATCGACAGTAGTAATAGTACCTCAACCAGCTTTTTTGGAAGATGCTGGCGTGGACAGCCATTCTGTAACTTTTTGATGGCATGCTTGGTCATAGCTTTTGTTCTACCATGATTCTTCCGCGTAAATATGTTCTAGAAAGAGAGTTAGACACTGTGATGAGTTCTTCATTGTTTCTGGCGCACATACTTTGGAAGGGGTGTTAACCTTGTCCAAATTTTCATATCTCAAGGTTTGTGCCTGAAGCTTCAATGTACAAAAAATGTTACCAGCTAGGGAACTCACGGCCAAATGGTTTCATTATATGAGATTCCACGGATTTGATGTGTGTCTTCTCTTCTAAGATATATACATTGTTCATACAGAGAGATTACTTTAAGGGTCCAAAAAAGAAAGAACAAAAAAGTTATTTGTGGTGGTTTAGATGTTGTGTTAGAATTCAGTACCTAATTTGTTGAAAAAAAAAATGCAAACAAACAGTAATACTTTCTTCTCTTGGTTCCTTTATTTTAATAAATTATTTATCTTGTTGTATTGTATAAAATTTGATTTGTTATATTTTTGGGGATAATTTTGACAATTTATTTTATATATATTTATTATTATTATTTCTGTTTCATTTTATTCAATCCTTTTTTTTAGTTGTTCTTAAGATAAGATATTTTGAAAGTTAAAAAAAAAAAA
>NC_029789.2:8541359-8544612 GCF_000816755.2 Arachis ipaensis | reverse complement strand
TTAAAACAACTAGTAGTCAAATGGCATCCTCTCCCGATTCTAATGCTTCAGGTACAATGTTGAGAAATCTTGATTGTTAAATACCTCTAATTGACTAATTTTGCTTATGCTTATTTTTTGTTGCTGCTTGTATGTAATTTGACTTTATTTGATTAGGTAACCAGCATCCTGAATGACAAGAAGAACCAATTGATCTAGTTGTGAAGTTTAGTTTGCTAAAATTAATTTTGATTGTGTTAAAAAATTTTGATTATGAGTTCTGATTATGTATTTTATCTGTAATTAATTGATTATGTTAGAAATAAGAAAAGAGGTGAGATTGGAGATAAGGTGTTTGATTAAATGCCTTTGAGAGAGTTGAATTGATTATGAGTTCTGATTATGTATTTTATCTATTATTAATTGATTATGAGTGTAATTGATTATGAGTTGAATTGATTATGAGTTCTGATTATGCCTTTGAAAAAGAAACCCTCACTCCTGCATTCTTCTTGCTGTATGTGTGTGCACTGGTAATATCTTGTTTCAACGAATAATATGTGGTAGGTGTGTTCATAAAGTATCTTTGAAAACCCTTTTTTTTCCTCTGTTCAGATGATATATGGGGAATGAAATAGGAAATTAAATTTGCACTTTCATCACCCTCAAAAGAATTAATTCATAACTATGTATCTCCTGCATGAACTGCTCATTGTTGAATGTCGAGTATGTTGTTAAAGTTATTAACCTTTTCACAATCACAGGTTGTGTAAAATATGTGGTGAGAGTGCAAAAAATGTTTCAAAATCACAGGTTATCAATCATTCATTTATGGAAGAGTAGAACGAAAGTAGGTTCATCGACAGTAGTAATAGTACCTCAACCAGCTTTTTTGGAAGATGCTGGCGTGGACAGCCATTCTGTAACTTTTTGATGGCATGCTTGGTCATAGCTTTTGTTCTACCATGGTTCTTCCGTATAAATATGTTCTAGAAAGAGAGTTAAATACTGTGATGAGTTCTTCATTGTTTCCGGCGCACATACTTCGAAAGGGGTGTTAACTTTGTCCAAATTTCCATATCTCAAGGTTTGTGCCTGAAGCTTCAATGTACAAAAAATGTTACCAGCTAGGGAACTCACAGCCAAATGGTTTCATTATATGAGATTCCACGGATTTGATGTGTGTCTTCTCTTCTAAGATATATACATTGTTCATACAGAGAGATTACTTTAAGGGTCCAAAAAAGAAAGAACAAAAAAGTTATTTGTGGTGGTTTAGATGTTGTGTTAGAATTCAGTACTTAATTTGTTGAAAAAAAATGCAAACAAACAGTAATACTTTCTTCTCTTGGTTCCTTTATTTTAATAAATTCTTTATCTTATTGTATTATATAAAATTTGATTTGTTATATTTTTGGAGATAATTTTGACAATTCATTATATATATATATATATATATTTATTATTATTATTTCTGTTTCATTTTATTCAATCCTTTTTTAGTCCACCTTTATTTTTTATGGTGTACTTTGCATTATCTTTCCCATTTTATGGTCCTCCTATTATTCCAAATTATACATCATGCGGAAACAACTAACTTGTATTATTGCTTGTTTAGGATTCTTCTTTATAACATCCGGAGGTTTGAGCAGTTTTGAGCATCCACTTAATGAGGTGAAGCCTGTCCCAAGAGTTGACAGTTCTGGTCAGGTGTGTGGTGCAACTTTCAAAGTGGATGAGGCTAAGAAGGAATCAACTGGCATGTCAAGGGTTGGAAGTGCTGCTAACTGGTCGAATAATATCTAAATATGAATTCTGTTTGAACTAAGGCTTTTATTATATGCTAGACTCGGTTGAATTTTCATGTTCTAGTACTAAAAAATATGTTGATGTCAAAGCTAGATCATATAATTGCCAAGCCTATACCATACTTGGTTAGAGATGGCCTTGGAGCTGCATTCCCTTTCTTTTATATTGAGCCAAATGTAATATTATATTATCATAATGAATAATTAAAGGATGGAACTGAATTTTATATATATTTATTATTATTATTTCTGTTTCATTTTATCCAATCTTTTTTTTAGTTGTTCTTAAGATAAGATATTTTGAAAGTTAAAAAAAAAAGGAGAAGGTATTTTTGGTATAATTTATATATAAATAAGCAAAAGAATGATAGTGACAAAATAAAAAGGATTATATGAATATCTTTTTTGTTGTAGAATCATTGAATAGGGATTATAGGAATATCTTTCATTAAATATTTATAGTTTTATCGAATTTTCAATTAGGTCCCTATATTTTTTTTCTTTTCAATTGGGTCCCTGAGGGTATACAAGTAATTTCACAATTCACTAACATTTTTTTAACGTTTAACGTTAATAAGGACTAAATTGAAAAAAAATTAACGTATAGGGACCCAATTGAAAGAAAAAAAAGTATAGGGACCTAATTAAAAATTTCACGAAACTATAGGGACCAACAGAGTAATTAAACCTAAAAATAATATATCCTCGTTAATAAGCTAATATTAACGAGGATATATTTAACACCAACTACACTGCCTAATATTTTTTATAAATTATATAATAAAAAATATTTAAAAAAAGGGTTAAACACCGACCCTTCCAATATCCTTGTTATACATAGTATAAATTATGCGATGACGGTTACTAACACATTGTTTGGATGGAAGGAATTTGAAGGAAAAGAAAATAGGAGGAGAGAAAATGGATGGAAAAATAAGTTTTTTGTTGTTTGGATGAGAAGAGAAAATAGAAGGGAAAGAAAAAAAATTAATGTGGGACCCATTAAACTATTTTCTCTTCACAAATGAGATGAAAATGAAGAGAAATGTGGCAAATATGAATAAAATTACATATTTACCCCTTATCATTAATAAATTATAATTTACATATAATATAGATAAGGGTATTAATTTAATTTTATACTATTATGATTTTCTTTCTCACTTTTCTTTTCATCCAAAAAAAAAAATTCTTTCCATTTTCTTTTCATCTATTTTCTCTTCATCCAAACAACATACAAATAGTTCTAATTTTTCTTCTATTTTCTTTCCTCTTATTTTCTTTCCTTTCATTTTTCTTTCCCATACCCAAAGTCCCAAACAAAGCCTAAGTTAAAATAATGAGATGCAAAGTGAACATTTGTACGGAAATGCCAATTGTGTACGTACTCCCCTTTGATTCAAAATAACTATGGTTTTATTTTTTGTTGGTATATTAAGAAATTAATATAATTAAAAATAATTTGT
>NC_029789.2:8539433-8541166 GCF_000816755.2 Arachis ipaensis | reverse complement strand
CATGTTATTAGTAGTATCACCATCAGCACCTTAGTATATCCCCTTCCTAATTCTTTTTTCAGTAAAAATGAGACAAAAGAAAAAGGAAAAAGTTAAAAAGTATATCTTCCTAAATAATAAAACAATAAAGCCGTCAACACCATCAACATATTCTGAGTGCTTCAAGAATCTTGTAAAGTGATCAGTAATATTCAAATTTAATTTGTATCCAGATATTGATATTGCTAGTTAAGTATAGTACGACGAATAAAAGTAAAAAAATAATAATAAAAAAGTAGTTCAAGTATAGTCTCCTTTATGGCCGTACATAGCGCATGCTGCAAGTTGCAAATAAAATTGTAATTATTTTTCTCTTTTTCTGTAAACTAAAAAATTAATAGTTTTTATAAGTTGAAGTCACGAGTGTTTGTCGTTAATAAGCTACATACAAGTTACAACGAAACCCTAGCTAATAATAGAAAATTTTTTCTATTTGAAGAAACTTATTATAAAAGTGAAAACAGCTAGCAGAGCCGTCTTTTGATCATTCACATGTGGGGTTGGATTATTCTACAGGTGTTAGGTTTATGCTTAAACTATATCAATAACCGCCATTAGAGAGGGAAAAATTTAAGGGCATCTACCCCAACTTGTACAACATACATTTTGTGGCCTCTAATGTCTCATCCTCAAAATGCAACTGCTTCATTCTTCAATTAGTGGATTCATCACTGGCACTAATTTGCCTCTCATCATGTTCATCGGACATAATTTATTTCTCCTCAACCTAACTTCATTTCGTTCATTAATTTATCTCCATAAAATTAAATAGACTCTCTGCAACGGTTTACTATAATTAATATGCAAATGCTGAAGCTAAGATTTGTAGTTTTCTAAAAGAATGCGTATAGAAAATTAATTTTTAATTAATTAATATTAAGTAATTTTTTATTGTATTTTTTTAAATTTAGGATTTAAGATTATCAGGATTTAAAGTTTAAAATTTCAAATTAAAATTTATAATAATTTAAAATTAAAAAAATTAACCTTTTAATTAATTAAATTTTTTGTCAAAACAAAAATATTTTATACTAGTAGCTGATGTTGATGATATATGCCTAATGTGATTATTACTAAAATTGTATTAGCTATTGCTTTTAGAAAAATCAAATGAGGAAGAGCAAAAATTTTATCAAAATTACAGATCAATTTACACAAATCAGATACGAGGAACAAATTCAAGAGCAATTAGATATGACGAACAAATAAAAAGTACGAATTATAGAACAGTTCAATAAGAAATCAAATCAAAAAATATAAATTAGGGAATAGATCTGAGAATCTGAACTTATTACCTTAATACGTATTAGTAATAAGAAGTTTGAATAAAAAAAATTTGAAATCTAAAGCATCAAAACAAAAATTAAATCAGATTTATAAAAAAATAAAAAATTTTGAGAGAGCAAAAAGAAGTACCTAACAAGACCAAGTTAATTTTAGAGTTGAAGAATGAGATGCGATTTTGAAACTGAAGAGTAAACTGAGATTTTGAATATGAAAAATAAGTAGTGTAATCTAAAACTGAGAGCCAGAGCTAAGGAAAGAAGAGGAGCAGGGTGATCTCAAATTCGACAAAAGGAAAAAAGAAGAACAGGGTCGTCGACAAGAGAAGAAGAGGAATATTGATAAGCTAAAAATAAAGAACCGTCAAAAATGAATAATAATTTTTTACCGTCAAATTATTTCTCAAAATA
>NC_029789.2:8537667-8539310 GCF_000816755.2 Arachis ipaensis | reverse complement strand
GTTTTTTTTTTTTTTTTTTTTGAAATGAGAGTAGAAAAAGAAAAAAGGATAGACAAGAGGGAATTGATGTGAATCCGTCCCTAATTCAACAATAATTCCCACACACAACACGAGAATTAGAGGATGTGCCACTTGCATTTAGACATATAATGATAGTTATGAGGGGATTGAAATTAAAGGTTCATTGCCATCACGAAGGATTCAATCTTTTTAATTTGATCCCTTCATTTTGATATCCCAAATAAACTTTATTTGTGGTAAAGGAAAGTGATTGTTGCATATGATCACACATTTTGGAATATCAAGGGACCTCTGTTCTTGATGAGTTTAGTGTAAAATAATTTTACACGTGCATCTAATTATGTAATGTCACATTAATAAAAATAATTATTTTTTATATTAGTAGCATAAATGATCATTTAAAAGAACGAATGTGATTGTACGACTGTATAAAATATTTTACACTATCAGTACATTAAAATTAAACTCTTATATAAAAGCATTAGATGAATATTTTCTTCTGCTCTTTGTGTTTGATGCGATATTAATGTTCAGGAAATATTTTTTACAACTTTGAGATACAGAAATCTTAGTTCCTTGATTTAAAGTCAAATTACTAAATTATAATAAGGTGGTTATTCACGTAAAGATGATTAAAAGATATCTTTACGTAGAAAAATAAGTTCAATGATTAACATCTTTTATGTTATATTTTAATTTAAAAATCGTCTCTTTAACTTTAAAAGCGCAATTAAGTTATAATATGAAGTGAATTAAAATCAAATCAGTTTAATTAGATTGATTGAAATAAATTATTCTTTAAAATAAATTTATTCTTTGGCAGACTCCAATAATCATGGTATGCGTCAAATATTTAATTTGCATCTTCGCCAAAAAAAAAAAAAAAAAAAGTTTAGCTATCTTCACGTGAGTTTCTCCCTTGCAATAATACAATGTTATAGATATGTGAAAAGAATAACTAAAACAAAAAAAGTGAGAATATGTTCGAAGTGAATCTTTTGTTGATGGCTAAAACAAAAAAGTGACTTATTATGAAACATCAACTTTAACCCTACACCGGAAAACAGCAAAAGGAACAATTTTGTTATAAGAAATGGCTATATAGTTGCTAGTAATAGTTGGTAACAAAAGGAATTGATAGATATTCCAATGTGAGGTGTTGGTGTATATGAAGGAAAGCTCATATAATACGCATTACTTGAATTTGGAGAAGTATGATCCATGATTCAGAAGGAACCATGCCACCCATTTACACTAAAAGCGGAGAGACTGATATAAAAATACAATTGTTGATCTTGATATAGCTTTATATTTATCGACTATCTATCTATAATATCATTATCTACTATACTATTACTACTCGCTTCCTTCTATGTTCCTAAGAACCACAGAGACCAAAGCACCTCAATATTTCAATTTAGGAAAAGTATACATAAACAATAAAAATACTAAACAATCTGAATAATAGATATATTAGATATTCATTTCACGTATGAATGATTATTTTAGGATAATTTAGAGGTATAATATATTTTTATTTAATTAATGATTATTTATATTGTTCAAAAAAATCATTAATTACCTAACATAACCCTTTAATTTATATATGCTCTATATGCTCT
>NC_029789.2:8535393-8537571 GCF_000816755.2 Arachis ipaensis | reverse complement strand
CTAACATTGTATTAATACATTAAACACATTAATAATGAATATAAGAACAAACAATTTAATTTATAAAAGACATATTTATTTGTGTTCATTAAATCATTCTTTTTTAAAAGTTCAAATTGATAATAAAAGTATATAATTGGTAGATAAAATATCTTAAAAATTAATAATTATTGTTATTGTTGTAGTTAGTTGTTGCAGGAGAAGTCAATATTTATTATACTATCTTAGCTTGAGTTAATATTTAAATTGATTTCTAAAATTTGAAATTAGATTTAAAATAACTTTTAAAATTATAATTAACTCAATTTCAATCCTAAAATTTATAATAATAAACTGATATCCGTTAATGTTATACAGATTTTGCACATTAATTTATTATAAATTGAACTCTTTCTATATATTTCATTTGACTGAGGCTTACTAGAGCACCTAAAAACTTAATTGGTTCCAACATACTCACAAGACAATAATAAATTTAAAACCAATTTAAGTCAATTAAAATTTTAAAGATCAATTTGAGTCCAACCTCAAATTTTAATACCAAGCAAATTGAATATTAACTCATTTTAATTTCTTACTTAGATCTTAGATTACATAAACTTAAAGAGGTGATAATTAGGACGTTTGTTATTGGATGAAGCAAAGAAATGAAGATTGAAATTAAATCAAGCGAGAGATATACATACAACTTATAATTTGATGTAGCAACGTAACAAAAACATAACAGATTTAAAAAGAGAAACAAACTAACTACCCACAGATACAGGCTAATCTAACCGTTCTTGCTCACTCTCATCAACAACAACTAGTTATTGATGGAGTGGCCAACACCTGGACTATGACCCGGGGAAGTGGGCCTAAAAGCATCCATTTCATATCCTTCCCTTCTTTTGCTTTCATGCCGGTGGTGGCCGTGGTGGTCGCGACGAGCATCATTGCCTCTTGCGCTTCCATGATCACCACCAGCTAATTCTGAATTAGTGAAACGAGACTTGAAAACCCTCGCTTCAACGCACACATGTTGGTGCCGTAATAGCAAAAGCAAGATTATTACAAGACATGAAGCAAGTTGGAAGCTACTAGTAGTGTTTGCCATATGTATGAGTGTGAAGAAGGAAGATAGATGGCTAGCCCTAACATCTGCCTTATTATTTATATATAGTAAAGAAAAGTGGTGATCTCTAATTATGTGATTTAAATATATGAAGTAGGTTTTGGATTTTGGAGCATGGCATGTGATGTCTTTCACTCCTCATCGTTGGGAAAAGATTCCACCGTGACATTCCTATCAACTATAGCGGATGGATGGATGGAGTGTATTAACTGTTTAAAGATAACCTCTCAAGTAATATGAAAGTGTTGGTATCTTTCTTTGCTTTGTCTCCTTGTTTTGTTCTTCTTGTCTCTCTACCTGTATCGCCATATCATAGGTCCGTTTTATAAACTCGTTAATTAGCATGCAAGTATCAAATAGCCAAAAATATTCTTTTCTTTATGACGGTTAGAAACAAGAGACTAAATTGGAGAAAGAATTTGTGTATTATTGAATGTATTTAAATTGTCTATTTAAATTGTCTAAAATGATACAATACAAAAGGATATTTATAAGTAGCAAAAAAAGCGTAATAATAAAGATGTAATCTCTTATAATAAATATTCAGATATACTAAATAATATTAATTGATCCTAATTGATTCTAATTTTATTCTAACATTAACTATTTATTATTAGCATAAGAAAGTTAAATAAGTAAAGAAATATTAACTTAAGAATATAGTTCTATTTTTCCACCAACTTTCTATTTAGAATAAACTTAATTTTTTCAAACTTGACTCGCATGTGATTGCACTTTCCGCCGTTAGTTCATCCCATTTTCATCTCCATAGTGTATGTATATTAAGTATGAGTTGTATTAAGTCAAAATAATATGTTTGGCGTATCATATAGTACTGTCGATTACTCATATTTATTATTAAATAGGATAGGATAATTATTTATATACGGTGTCTTTATACACATTCCATATTTTCATCTAATGTAATAATAATAATAATGAGCAGCATGTGAGTTGAGAAATGTTATGTATGTCGCAACTCGCAAGCTATTTTTCTTTAATTAAATAATTAATGTGACTATAGTATATATTATATTATTAATATTGTGAGTGTAATCAAGGCT
>NC_029789.2:8528850-8534766 GCF_000816755.2 Arachis ipaensis | reverse complement strand
TTTAATTTCATGCGCGTGTGTATATATGTTTTTTTTTTCTTTTTAATTAAGCCTTTAATGTGGATTATTCACCGTATATGCTTTCCTAGTTTAATATATTAATCACTTGATGAACAAACTATGTCGTAAGTTCTGTCGCTACACACTCCTCTGTCGTCCCTGATCCGATCCTTGCTGGAAAGCTAATTAATAAGCTCGTTACTAACAAAAAAAATTCAAAATTTAAATAGATATTTGTCCACTAAAATTAATTATTAATAATTAATTTTAATGTATATCTAATATAGTTAAACTTAAATAAAATAACCTTAAAGAAACAAATCAAACTAGAAAGTAGAAAGCCATATAAAAATTAGGCAAAATTTTCTTTTTCGAATATTCCTTTGCACCCGACAGTAAGTAAATAAGTATATATATTAAAAAAATGAGAGTGTTAGGTAAATAATGACTATCTTAAACAACATGAATAACTTATTTTTTTAATTTTATTAATTCACATTGTTCATATATTATTCAAAAATATTGTTAATAACCTGTAATTTTTCTTAAAAAAGCATACACAAAAAGTGGTTCTCCAAGCGACGACTTGCTTGCATTACTAAATTAAAAGTGCTTTTGAATAAAATATCAGTTTGACTTCAGATTTTTGGTGTGGACTGTGGAATGATAGGAGTCAATATTTTTTTTGAAAAATATAAAAAACTATTTAGTAATAATTTAAATATAAAATAACAAAAAGTCTTAGTGACCAGCAATTTTAATCAAACATAGTCATTAATCAGCCAGTAAATATTATTTCTTTTCAAATGTCTTGCGCATATTATGAAGTTTCACTTCTGTCGCTCATTTCTTCTTAAATACTGGTTGTTTACTGGTCCAAAATCTAAAAAAATGCTAATCCCTCGCATCACTAATAAAATAATTATATTATTGATCTAATATTATAAATCGTAATAGAACCATAATACTTAAAATGAAGTGTAAAAAATTAAATAAATATAAAAAATTTTAAGTGGTTAATTATTTTTTATTTTTACTAACAATAATTAATAAACACTAAACAAGACACGATTTAACTTTTTTCTTTTACTAGCATTATCATAAAAATGTATTCATTCATGTTTCTCCTTAGATAAGACTTATTAAAACCAGTACTCATATATAGAAAACAAAACACGAAATGCACCACATAATTAAATTAAAAATCAGAAAAGAATAAACCATGCATACTAGCTAGTAAATAAAGTTGTATGTTAATAACTTGAATCCATTAATGAACTAGTTGGCAAACTTCTTAGCTAGCTAGCTGTATGCATGTATTATACATAAAGTATTCTCGAATCTCATGCATAGATGTGATTTATTAGGGTTTGCTCTATACTTTGCATTTTGAAGTTATTTTGTGATTCATTATCACTTTGTTATATTCTCGTTCTTTTAGGTAGCGTTTGTTTTGAAGTACTGAGATAGAGATGAAAAAACTGAGATTTAGTATCATGTTTGTTGGTTCAGAGACTGGTACTAAAATTTTTGTCTTTATCTCTAAAATTTCAGTATTTCAGTACCTCCAAAAAGTGGAGACACAGAGGACTAAAATTTTTAGAGATGGAGACTGAAAATTTAATAACATTTTATACCTAAAATACCCTCATTTCAATTAATTAATTTCAATTTTACCCTTTGTGCAAATTATATTAGAGTTTCATTTTTATTTCAATTTCTGTCTCCAATTTTGCACCAAACAGAATATTAAAATTTATTTCAATCTCTGTCTTTTAGTCTCTGTCTCTCGGTCTCAGTCTTTCCGTCTTTGTCTCTCCACCAAACGCTACCTTAATTCATAATAATATACCGTAATAAATCACAGAATATATACATATAGAGAGAGAGAGAAACTGCACTTATAGGAAAAAAAAAAAAAAAGCTTATTATTAGAAATAAACTGCAGTGATACAACGTCTAATCATGAAGGGTGTACTAAGAGTGAAATTAAACGAAATAGCATTAAGGATACATGACAAGATGGATTCAATAATGATGATATTAGTAATTATTATTAGTTGTTAATGGAGTGGCCAACACCAGGGCTATGGCCAGGAGCAGTGGGTCGAAAAGCTTCAACATATCCATGTAGATTACTGCTATTGCTCTTCTCCGAAACTGCAGCATTGACCGCATCAGACCTAATGCTTTTCCTCACAGTCCTTCCTTCGCTGAATAGAACAACATCATGAGACAAAATCAGCACTAGAAAGAGTAAGCAAGTGCGAGTACTCAAATAATGTGCCATTAGGAGCTACAACTTGAAGGCTATATGAGTGAATGAAGAGAAGATTGATGCTTGAATGCATGGCCACCACCACTACCTCCATATTGTATTTATAGCACCATCATCAGAAAAAAGGGTAACGAACCTTCATTTCTTCAACCATATTCCTTTAAGAGAAAATTATAATTAAAATATTAGATATATTATATTTTTGAAAGTGAGCTAATTTTGTTAATATAGTAGTTAGTTTGTGTGAAACAGGAGTATATATGAATTTTTTTTTCTTAACTTGCATTGGCTATAAAGCTAACACCTTATGAACCAAATTTTAATGGACAAACAAACAAATTTACGCATTCACAATTCGATTTTCTAGGTATACAATGATTTTTGTAAACAATATAAACAATGAGCTCTAAAAGTAATCTAATAAAAAAAAATATTCCATCCTCAAATTATCTCCTAACTATTAATATTAGGATAACTATTTGCACACCTAGTAAATTGAACATTCAACTATTGTTAACTGTGCATGAGTAAATCGAATCAAAAGAAATAACCATCAAATTAAAAATAATCAACATAATCATCTACATACCTATTGAATTAAACATCCGACATATCTATTATTCACATTAATTAATATTTTCGTTATCTACCTATGCTTTTCATTCCCAATTTTCTTTAAACTATTGATCTTTTATTCCTTTTATCTCTTTTTCTAATGTCATAATTTCATCAACCACAACTTGTCGCGATCGCTTCTGCTGATCATTCCAAATTTTAAATTCTCAATTTTAAACCATAAATTTTAAATCTTAAACTTAAATTCTATACCTCAAATTAGTTTTATTTTAGTTTAATTTCAAATATTTTTTTACTTAAATTTTAAATGTTTTTATTGTTTTTAATTTTATATGTTTCCATTTTATTTTATATATATATTTTTTTAATTGTTGACTGACTTTGTGCTCCAAAGATTGAGGGGCTACGGTAAAAAAGTAAACACAAGAGGCAAGAGCCAAGCATAATGGAAGATTCCATTACCATAGATAGATATATTCTGAATACCCCTATGGCTATGGGGGAAAAAGTGTGAATTAGTACGGGATTGGTGGTTGAGTTTAAGTGTTCAACTAATATATGAGCCACAAGATTAATATTGTCTTCACATGCAATGCAACTTTTTTACCAAAGTCGAAAGTAGAAAGTAAATATACCATGCAAGTTGCAAGCTAAGCTAATAAGTGGCGATATCAGAATATGTAGTTTCTCCTTTTTAGAATCCCAATATATATTCTTTCATTTCCCTAGTTTCTATTAGAAGGTTACGATTATGTAATGGCACATGCATATTATGGCTCTTCATAGGTGCAAGTTAATGTGCAACCATTAGTGATTTCTTTCTTTGTGCTTGATATTTATAGACTTCAAAATGAGGAAGAAACACATGGTGCATATGCTTCCAGAAACTTTCTATAAAACAAAATCTAAAAAAAATGATTCATGAGAAAGATTAGGGCGAACACTTTTATTAAAATTTGATAAGTATTTAATCAACAAAAAGAATAAGTAATTCTACATTATTAGATGTAATCTCACTATAAATCATAAAAACTGCTGCCTCCTAGCACTCTCCTTCAAATATTTTTTTTTATTCATGTCATGAAATAACTTTTTAAATAAATTTAAGTTGATAGAAAGAAACCATAATGATAGTATCTCTAATACAATTCTTTAAACAAAAATCTTTTTTAGTTTTGTTTAAATTTTTGCATATAATTTTTTTTCTTCTTTTTTGTTTTTGTTTATGCCGAAACTCTTTTTTTTTTTGTTCAACAATTATTGAATTTTAGTATTTTAGTTTTTGCTTGATGCTGCAGAGAAAGGGTGTGGTTTCTGGCGGTTAAATTTAAAATTTAAATGGAACGGACATGTACAGCATAGGCTTCAGAATCTGCAGATTTAAGTAGAACCACAATGAAGGGAGCTTGAATGCATGTTAATTATGGAATTGCAAGTTGCATTTATATATATGTTGTAAGTTGTAACATAGCACATGGTGGCCATAACCATTGACTCCTCTTGTGATCTTCCTGCAAATTGTACCACTTTTGATTCCTTTTATTCTTCCAGTTGGAATTGTTTAGGAAAATTTTCAAATGTACCGTCATATCGGTGTATCAGTAATTTTTAACCGTTGATCTTAATTATATATATATAATTAAGATCAACGGTTAAAAATTACTGATACACCGATATGACGGTACACTTGAAAATCTTCCAATTGTTTATAGCTAACCAAATAAATTAAATTAAGTGATCACAAACAATATTATATTTAAATCCTAGCTACCAATATATAGGGAATCTAGCTTGTATATACCATGCATGGCTCCACAACATAGGAAATGATCCCAGCAGACACTAACTTATATGCAGTCTTCTTTCAAATTTGCGGCTTCTTTTTAATATTAGGGGTTTGTTGAAATAGCCTACGATTACAAAAAATTAATTTTTTAATATAGTAAATGCATTGAAACTTAATTAAAAAATTTAGTCTTTCAGTGATGGTAACTTTTTCACTACATAGGCATTAAATAATCTTAATAATAAACAAATTACTTGTTGGCCTTTATTTTAATTTCAACTTGTGCAAGTACAATTCTACTTCCAACACTTGTTTAATAATAAGTTAATGAATAAATTAATCACTTCGTCGATCTAAATTGATTGTTATAATAAATCAATAATAATCAAACTTATTTATATCATTATAATAATTTTTTTTCTATGAGATATCAAATACTGAAATACTTATTGATTCTAATTATAAAAAAGGTAGTTCAAGATAACTGTTTTTGGTTTAGATATATAAACAATTAAACTACTAAAGCATTTCTGTTATTTTTTTTTAATTGTCCACGGTATTTTTCATCACAATAAATCAATGGCTAATTCGTTGTGAATCTAAACTCTATTTAAGATCTGTTTTATCTTTTAATTTGAGAAAAAAATAATAAAATATTATTTTCAGAAGAAACTTCTGCTAAATATGAGTTATACAAACTAAATTTACTAACGATATTAATTCAAAATTTCAAAATTAAAATTGTGAAATAAAGGTTAAAAAATTAATTTTAAAGAAAAGAAAATGAAACATTTGAATGAAATTGTGATTTATACTGAGTGGTAAAGGGTCATGTGGTACCAACTAAGTCTGAGCACACCAGTCCCACTCGATTATGGTGGGAAGAAGAATCTTACAAAAGGAAGCTCCGCAGTTTGGGGAACTCCAGCCTTTCCCCCCACATTCTTAGTTAATTAAAAAATGTGAATATAACGAATGTGTATAGTAGGGTTGGTCATATGTTGTTAAGTGACTCTTTTCTTTTTATAAGATAATTTTCTTTTTATACTAAAGATAAGGAGATTCGACTTATGTGAGTATGAAAAAATTATGCCATTTGAGTTATAATTTATTGGTCTTTTTATAAGATAATTAACTGTGTGAAAATTTTTAATGGTATAAAATTGAATTAAATTCTATCAAGAATTGAATTTTAGTAAGAACTGAATTAAATTTTAGTATTTGAAATGAATTAGTAAAATTATAAAATTGAGTTAAATTTCAGTGTTTAGAATGT
>NC_029789.2:8504894-8528305 GCF_000816755.2 Arachis ipaensis | reverse complement strand
ATCAATTTAAAAAAATAAATAATTATTTATGATTAATTCTAACACAAACCAACAACAAAAAATAAACATGAATATCAAGAACCAACTTGTTAAGTAGTCTAATAACATAGCAAGTTAAAAAAAAAAAAAACTAAATATTAACAATAAATTATAGCAACTAATTTATGTTATTAAAATAGAACAAAATTATGTCACTTTTTGTTGGTGTTATGAACTCATGATTGATACAACTTCACTTAAAATGTTTATACGTGTTAACAAATACTTGGCGTCATTAACCTAAATTAAACACATAAAATATTTAGTGTCATAGGAATTAAATTTAAGGGGTTTCCTGTATTTGTATTTGAGTTTATACTTTATATATAATTGTTATATAGAAGTTTGAAACCCTGTTTAAAATTTGTACAAGATCAAGTTTCAATTAATTTAGTATTTACAAACAAAACAGATTACTTACATAAATATATTTCTGAACAAATTACATGTAATGAGTAAAAAAATAAGCTCAAGACCTAATTAAGATAATTCTATTAGTTAGTTGGAATTACTATAAATAGAAATACTAAGGATATAAAAAGAAATAAAGTAAACAATTAGTGATGGTATCTTTTTTGTTTGAAATTCTTTCAATAAAATTAGTTTTCTCTGTTAATTATTCTCTAATTCTCTCTTATTCTAATTTCTTGCCCCTTACCGCGGTATTTGTATTGGTCATCATTCTCCAATTTTATGGTAGTTTGTGGAATCAATTAGAGATCAACTAATACTATTAATAAATATTATGATGCTTAGCTTTTATAGCTTATGCTAATAGTGTGTTAGTGTGAAGGATTCTGAAATTTTAATTTCTTATTTTATCAATGAATTGAAAATCCATATTTATAGAAAATTTTTTGAAAGAAAATTATAATTATTTTCTAGATATATAACTTAGTGCAAGAATATGTGAAATTAATTTTAAAGAGACAGAGCAACTAGATCCAAAAATTGCAAAAAATTCAACAATGAATTGTGCAACCAAGATGAACTCATTACAAATTTTAATTCAATAAGAAATTTAGCACCATATTCAACAAGAGAGAGAAAAATTATACTTTATCTTATAATTTTTTAAAATAATATTAGATAAATAAATTATTTTTGTAACTAAATTCAACCAAAATTTTTTTATACGTCTTCTTTTTTCTTTAACTAGTTTTTAACTTTTTATTGTGTACAACCATTGCAATGATAATACACTTTAAAAGAAAAATGATTCACCATTTTAAACTTAGGTTCATGTATTTAAGTTTGGACTTACATGTTAGCTCAGACTCCTATTAAAGACTAAGATTAATGCAGTTGCAGAAAGTTAATATGATATTTTTTAAATGATAACATAAACTAATGAGAGTGATTATAATTATATATATCCTCTAATCTGGCCGTCTTTTTTAAATTAATTAATGTAAACATTGATATCATCAGATCAGACCAGCAAAGTGCATTGTGGTAGTTGTATGCGGTGGTTACTAGTTGGGCTGTGCCGCCGTACTGCACGAACGGCGTTTGTTTATTTGTTAAGAATTGTTAATGTTATATTGCTAATGCTGTAATTAGATCTTTATAATTAAAAGTATCAGCATGATCTAGTGTGTGATGCTGTTGGTTCTTATAATCTCAGTAAATTTTTAATTAGGTCTTTTCAATTTAAAAATTGACTGTAATTAAATCTTTATATTAAAGTTATTAGCTGTAATTAAATCTTTAATTAGTGTGTTTAAAGATACTAATTTATTTATTAATTTACCTTTACTCATTAAATATAAAAAGTAACAACAAATACTAAACTAGTCTAGATGATAAGTATTTTACACACTAATACTAACCTTGATACGCAATGACAACAACAATAATAACTAATAATCTCTAAAACAAGATTTTCCACACCAATTACATGCATTTTCATGCCAAACAATTGTTTCAGAGAGAGAGAGAGTAGAAGAAAAGATTTTGTAGCTTGGATTCTCTTGATAATATCTATTAAAAATATCCATTTTAATTAAACATATAAATATATAAGACTATATACTATATCATAATGCTAGAAAGACAAAAAAATCAACAAAAACTTATCTTATTTAGCACTTATTAATTATTATAACAATTAATAAATATTAAATAAGACAAATTATAACTATTTTTGACTAATTTTTTTTTGTTATCAAACATTTTTAATACTGTATATGAGGAAACCCAAAATAAGCATACAATGAAGACATAGTTTACAAAGCTTAGTTGTGAACGGAATGTCCAACACCGGGGCTGTGACCAGGGGCCGTTGGTCTAAAATCATTAACATCGTGGCTTGGAGGCGGTGGCGGCACCAGCTCCGGTGTTGCGGCAACTGCTTCGCCGAGTGGCTGATGAGCAACTTGGATGGCTTCACTACTAGACTTGAGAGTTCTTCCCTGGATGGAGGAGAATCCTATGAAGAAAATGACGAAGAATGTAAGCAAAATGGACTTGTTTTGGGCCATGGTGGGTATATAGAAGATACGAATCAACTATGAAGCATGCAATGAAGTTGTTGCTTCTCTAAGGCCTTAAGGAACTCTTTTATAGACCTCAAAAGGTCACTATATGTGTCGTCTCCTAACTAGCGGGAACTCTTTTTTTATTTCCTATATAACATATGTATTATTTTTTGTATTAACTATTAATATCATTGATAAAATGTGAAAAATAAAATACTTTTTATATGGTAAAAAATGATGCACAACAAAATTTTTTTGAAAGATATAACTATGTGTGTTTTTTAGATATATTGTAGTGTAAAATAGTTTTACATTTGCATCTAATTATGTAATATTATATAAAAAATAACTACATTTTATATTGATTACGTGAATAGTCATTTAAAAAAACGAATGTAATTGCACGATTGTGTAAAACTTTTTACACTGTCAATGTATTAAAATTAAATTTTTTTATTTATTTAAATTTTTTTAAAAAATAATTTCATAACATTTATTAAATCTTATACAACTTAAAATTTAGAATTCTATTGTTGTTAGATTAAAAAAATTAGAATAAATTAAATAAAAAAATTATATAATTTCTAATAACAAAATTTTGTATAAAAAATATAATTATTCATATGTCATTTTTTATGGGTTTAAATTTTTGAAAATGCTGGTTTCGAAGTGCGCCAGTGACCTATATATATATGTCATAGAATTTCATATTATATAGCTATGTCATGAAAATAGTTAAAATTGCATGCCTCATGCAAGTTGACTACTGGTGATTTTGCACTTTGTGCACCCTTCACTTTATTTGTCTACAGAATTTCACATGACCCGTAAAAGCAGTTCTTGTATATTAAAGTGATTCTTTCTTAATAAAGCTAAAGGAGGTTCTTGAAATCATTACAATACAGAGTGATTTATATTTTATAATTCATATTATAAGGAAACAAAATGAAGAAATTAATTGACCAAGTATATTCTTTTTTACTTTTATTAAAAAAAGTAAATTATTAATTATACGTTAGTTCAAACATTATTAACTAATATATATTATATATATGAAAATTTTTCAAATATACCAAAATACCTATGTTTCAATAATCTTAGCAGTCAATTTTAATGACGATTAAAATTATTAAAACACTAATATATCTATTAAATTTGAAATTCTTCCTATAAGTTTATAACATAGAGAGTGTAGGTATGTTGTCAGCTTTACTACAATAGTAGAATAGCAAGTATTTGCTATATTTAACAAAGGAAAAGGGGAAGTGAATTGGAATACAACTGGATTCTAGAACTCATATATATTTTCGTGAAACAAACGAATGTGGACAGCAACATCATGGGTTTAGTATTTAATTTTAAGTTCAAATGCATTTTGTCAGCCTTTGTTATATGGTCACACACACCCCACACACAGAACACACACGAATACACACACATATATGGATTCAAAACTTACTTTTGCAAGTCTCTTATTATATATAAATTTGTGTGTTAGTATAACCTTTTTGTGGAGGGAGCATGGTTAGTTTAGGATTTTGCTATGGGTCTCGTGAGGATTTTCACTCAGACAGAGTCAACTTTCCAGCTAGATTGCAACTCAGAATTGAAATGCTTAAATACATTTATTTTAACCATAAATTGTGTTTGTTGTACTTGCAGTAACCACATGCAATGCTAAGCAAAATAGAGACTGGAGTGTTTAGGGGCTACAAATTTTAGGTCATACTCAGTAAATTAAATATATCAATCTGCACTTTTAGTCTTACCGTCTTAGCACAAAGTCTAATTAACTTTATCAGTCATATAAATAGTTTCATAAATGTTTTCGTTTCTTTGTTTTAAAAGCATTTTTCAATGAATTGTCAATAGTTTTGTTAGGATGGGTAACTGGAGATTAATAGGTTGGACTTGTAAGGTTAGTCCAAACGTCAGAAAAAAGTGGTATCCGACTTGTTTGCGTCTGGGAGCCACCGTCCGACTTACGTGTATGAAGGAATGGGGGTGGTACCTGCAAAGACATTTCGATGCCTAAGTCAGCAAGGGATTAAGCAGGTTTGGAGAGTATTAGAACTTAGAGATACCTGAGGAGTGTCAGTGTATTTATAGTGGTGAACCAATAACCACCGTTGGAGTAGTTCCATCTTTTAAGGTGGATAACCGTCCCTTTATCTTAGGGAAGTTGAGATATGGCTCCTAAAAGTGGGTTGAGAGATTTTATGGGCAGTTACTTATTTAAATAAGTGTTATCTGCCAGCTATCCTTCGACCCCGACTTCTTTGGAGTAGAGTCTGCATTCAGTCCGACCTCTTTATAAGGAGGTCGGTTGATAGCGAAGGCCAATCTTTGGATTGGGCCTTTTTGGTTTATTTGGACTTGGGCCTTAGTGTTGGGCCAGGGTATGAACAGTGCCCCTACTCGAGTCCAATCTTTTGTTTTATGAGTTGGATTTGAGTATATAAACTCGGGCTTGTAGCCGACGTGTTATAGGAACCGACGTGATTTTTGTAACCGACGTTATTCAAATTCTTCAACAGTCGCATCTAATCAAACGTCACGTCTGTTATGAGTTTTACATTTATACGTGGGAGCAGTTACATTGGTAACGGCGCGTCTCTTTAACGATTGCGCCGATTTTACCATTTTGCCCCTGGAGTGTTTATAAATACTTTTCCCTTTCTTTTCTCTATCTTCTTTCGTTTTCTAAAATCTCTTACCTTCAATCCTTATTTTTTCAAAGAGAAAAGCCTTTTAGCCTTCTTTTTTAAAATACTGCGTTCGCTGTTGCCTGCTTGTCCTTGCTTTAAAGGTTAGTCCTTTCTTTCTCTTCTTTATTCGAATGCTTTATTTTGTGCATTTAGAGGAGTTTGTGTGCATTCGTAGTGAGTCTGTTGATAGGTTTAGTGACTCTATTCTTTTGAGGGACTGCTTTGGCCTTTTAGAGACCCTGTTTTTTATCCTTTTCCGTTTTTCTCTGTAGGTTTTTCGCCTTTTTTCCTATTTCTTTTTTACTGGAAAAGATGACTTCTCACGTTTCTGAGTGGGTAGATGATACTGTTCTTGGGGAGGAACCCTTAGTAGACACAGGCTATATCACCGACCTCCGCACCCACCATAGGATCTGTGGCTCTGATGATGATGAGCCCAAATATGAGTTGATTGCCCCGGGTCTTCAAGACCGAGTCTGTTTTGGGAAGGCTGCCGATGCTGAGCCTCATTTTTTTATGTATGACTGTCTTTTTACCCGTCTGGGGGTTCTTCTGCCTTTTTTAGATTTTGAGATAAGTGTGTTGCACCACTGCCAAGTTGCTCCCACCCAACTTCACCCTAATTCTTGAAGTTTTTTTTATGAGAATTTACCAGCTTATCAGTCAAGAGCTAGATTTCCCGATCTCTTTGAAGATCTTCGTCTATCTTTTTCATATGACCAAGCTCTTTAGTGCGCAGAATAATAAGCAACAGTGAATTTCTTTCTGGGCATTTAAGGTTGGAAAATTTTTTCTATATTTGATGATTCTTTCCACGATTCAAAAATTTATTTTTCAAAGTCCAAGCTGTAGAGGGACACCATCCTTTTTTTTCTTGAGAAGACTCCAGCCTCCGATTTTCTCTCTATTGGTTAGAGGCCTCTCATATAGAGAAATATGGCCTAGAGAATTTGGATGAGGTAGAAGAGGCTGTCGTGGGGTTTTTTCGAGATGCTTGGGGGAGAGCCCCCAATTTGGATACCAAAAAGTTTCTCTTAGGCTCTCCGAGTTTCGTGCGGACCCAACTAGGTAGTTTTGTTGTTGGATTCTGTAGTTTCCGAGTTGCTTGTGATGCTTCTCCGACCTGTAGATTGATTTGTTTGTTTATTCTTTTCAGAGATGGTGAAGAGTGGATCTTCCTACCAAAAAGTTCAGGATGCCAAGAGAAGGTCTCGGGCTCGTGTTGACGCTGCGAGGGCCGCTGGCGCTCCTCCTCCTCCTCCTCCTCCTCCTCCTCCTCCTCCTGATATGGGACCTCCTCTCGTCCTATTATGGTAACCTCCTCTTCCGCTCCTCTTCCTCCCCCTATCCCCCCGGTCCGACCTTCTCTCGAACCCGAGAAGAAGAAGTGTAAGACTTCAGCGTCTGGCTCTTCTTCTTCTGGGGAATCTGATTTTGATGGCCCCAGATTTGTTAGGAATCACCTCTATCCCTATACTCATATTAGTATGGATGATGCTTCCGTCCGAAACCATCTTCAAGTTTTGGTTTGGGGGAATGTTCGGGCCGCTAGGGTATGCACGAAACTTCTTGATATTTTGGAGAAGACTCCCCTTAGCTCTTTGAGTTCCACCTAAAAGGTTGAAGAGTTGGAAGGGAGGATTTTCCTTTATCAAGAGGAAGAGAAGAGGCTCCAGGAGGAAGTTGCCAGGTTGAATGAGGAGAGGTCCCGACTTCAGGAGAGGGAGAAGAAGTTGATGGCCCAGTGTACCATGGCAGAGGGCCTAAAGGAGAAGGTGGAGCAGAATTATGTCAGGGTCTTTTTCGAGAACATTGATATCCAGCGGGAGCTGGAGAAAGGTCGGGAGGCTTATCAGGATTTGGAGGACTCCGTGGTGGAGAGCTCGGAGGAAACCTGGAGAATTTTCAAAGAGCAGATCAGAGTTATTGCTCCTGGCCTGGATCTTTCCCCTCTTGATCCTGATAAGATTGTTGTGGATGGGGCTATTGTTTCTCCTCCCTGACCTGAGATGGATTCTGAGCTGAAGACTCGTGGGCAAAGACTTGTAGAATCTCCTCCTTGTGAGGATCAATTGGAGGGATCTCAGCCGACGTCTTCAGATGTTTCGACCCCTGCTGCCGAAGAGGCTGCTTCGTCCTCCCCTGCCGCTGATCCGACCTATCTTCCTTCTGGTGACTCTTAATTTTTCTTCTTCTAATTGATTTGAGCTATTTGGGGTCCAGCTTGTGGGCCCTTTTTGAACAATTTTATTATTTTTGTTGCTTGAGGTGATGTTTCTTGACTCTTCTAGCCTCTTTAGGTCGTTAACAACAAATGCGCTTTAACTTTTTGCCCTTTTTTAGATAAGGGCTTTATAATATATTTGGTGCGTGCATGCTTTCTACAATTTTTTCTTTTGCTAGATTTCTCGTAGAAAAAACCTCTTTGATCTTTTTACTTTGAAAAAACCTTTCATCTTGGCAGGCTGTGCTTTATCTAAGTTACTTGATTTTTCAAAGACTTGAGACAGCTTCTGCCTTTGATTTTTGATGGGTTTTCTTGTCTTTTTTTGTATTCCTTGTACTCAATTTTTGCTTATTGAGTTTCTGTAACTTAGGTTATTTTTGCGATGCATTTCTATTTTCTCGGTTCCTTCGACTAAGTAGTCATTTTAAGTTTTGGAATTCTGAGTTACTATGATCGACCGTGTAACGTCTTTACACCGACTTGTTCCTCGTCGTTTCATCCTGCCGACCACGTAGATCGGGTACGGGATTTTCACGTTTTATCGAGTTTAAGTCGGTGCGTTTCGTAGAATAATGATAACAACTAATGGAATTTATAAAGAGATGTGGTAAAAATATCTTTATTCATTTGATGAAGGTACTCTTTTGCTACTAGGGGAGTCTTCAAGACTCTTCCCTAGCCTCCACTTTGATTCCTCGTTAAAACCCCCTTCAGGAAAATCCTTTTTTGGAAAAAAAATCATGAAGTCGGGAAAAAGAGTACACCAAGGAGTGGAGTTCGCTTTTAACTATAGTACCTTTTCATATTACAAGCATGCCACGACCTTGGTAGCTCGGTACCGTTCAAGTAGGTTACCTTGTAGTATTCCTTTCCTAAGACTTCACTTATCTTATATGGCCCTTTCTAATTAGCAGCGAGCTTTCCTCCCGACTTGTTGACTCCAATGTCATTTCTAATCAAGACCAAGTCTTCTGGGGTGAAGCTTCTTCGAATGACTTTCTTGTTGTATCTGTTTGTTATTCTTTGTTTTAATGCTGCTTCTCTTATCTGGGCTCGTTCTCGGACATCAGGGAGTAGCTCGAGCTCCTCTTTGTGCCCCTGTATGTTGCCAACCTCATCGTAGAAGCTCACTGATGAGCGGATAATTTATACACTTTTTGGCATTGTTTTTACATAGTTTTCAGTATGATTTAGTTAGTTTTTAATATATTTTTATTAGTTTTTAAATAAAAATTGCATTTCTGGACTTTACTATGAGTTTGTATATTTTTCTGTGATTTCAGGTAATTTTTTGCTGAAATTGAGGGACTTGAGCAAAAATCTGATTCAGAGGCTGAAGAAGGACTGCAGATGCTGTTGGATTCTGACCTCCCTGCACTCGAAGTGGATTTACTGGAGCTACAGAAACCCAAATGACGCGCTCTCAATTGCGTTGGAAAGTAGACATTCAGGGCTTTCCAACAATATATAATAGTTCATACTTTACCCGAGTTTTGATGACACAAACTGGCGTTCAAACGCCAACTTCCTGCCCTATTCTGAAGTTAAACGCCAGAAACAGGTTACAAACCAGAGTTAAACGCCACAAACAGGATGCAACCTGGCGTTTAACTCCAAGAGAAGTCTCTACACGTGTAAAGCTCAATGCTTAGACCAAGCACACGCCAAGTGGGTCCCGGAAGTGGATTTCTGCATCATTTACTTATCTTTGTAAACCCTAGTAGCTAGTTTAGTATAAATAGCACTTGTTACTATTGTATTCGTATGCTAGGAGGCTGGCCACACAGCTATGCCTAGGTCTTGGTTATTCTGGTTCCCCCTCTGGGGCCGAAGCCAATGAACACTATCATCACTTATGTATTTTCAACGGTAGAGTTTCTACACACCATAGATTAAGGTGTGGAGCTCTGCTGTTCCTCATGAATTAATGCAAAGTACTATTGTTTCTTATTCGATTCAAGCTTATTTCTATTCTAAGATATCCGCTAGCACTTCAACATGATGAATATGATGATCCATGACACTCATCACTATTCTCAACCTATGAACGCGTGCCTGACAACCTTAAGTAGTCATTTTATTGGTGGCCATTCCTGAGATCCGGAAAGTCTAAACCTTGTCTGTGGTATTCCGAGTAGGATCTGGGAAGGGATGACTGTGACGAGCTTCAAACTCGCGAGTGTTGGGCGTGTGACAGACGCAAAAGGATCAATGGATCCTATTCCAACATGATCGAGAACTGACAGATGATTAGCCATGCGGTGACAGCGCATTTTGACCATTTTCACTAAGAGGACGGGAAGTAGCCATTGACAACGGTGATGCCCAACATACAGCTTGCCATGGAAATGAATATGAATGATTGGATGAAAGCAGTAGGAAAGCAGAGGTTCAGAAGGAACAAAAGCAACTCCATACGCTTATCTGAAATTCTCACCAATGAATTACATAAGTATTTCTATCCTATTTTATATTTTAGTTATATTTTAATTATCAAATCTCCATAACCATTTGAATCCGCCTGACTGAGATTTACAAGGTGACCATAGCTTGCTTCAAGCTGACAATCTCCGTGGGATCGACCCTTACTCACGTAAGGTTTATTACTTGGATGACCCAGTGCACTTGTTGGTTAGTTGTATCGGAATTGTGAAAAATAATTAAGAGTCAGAATGTGCGTACTGAGTTTTTGGCGCCATTGCTGGGAATGAACAATCACGATTTCGTGCACCACTCACCCTTGGGCTTTGCTCATTGACTTCAACTGGTATCATGGCTTCTATGCCATAAGCAAGTCGGAAGGGTGTTTCTCCTGTGGCAGACTGAGGTATAGTCCGATAAGCCCATAGTACTTGAGGGAGTTCTTCAGCCCATGCTCACTTTGCATCTTGCAACCTTTTCTTCAACCCAGCCAGTATGACTTTGTTAGCTGCTTCAGCTTTCCCGTTTGCTTGCGGGTGCTCTACTGAGGTGAACTGATGCTTGATCTTTATACTGGCTACTAGGTTTCTGAAGGTGGAATCGGTGAACTGAGTCACATTATCAGTAGTAATGGAGTGAGGGAATCCATACCTTGTGATAATGTTCTTATAGAGGAACCTCCGACTTCTTTGGGCTGTGATGGTAACTAATGGCTCTGCTTCGATCCACTTCGTGAAGTAGTCTACTCCCACTATTAGATATTTTACCTATCCAGGCACTTGAAGAAAGGGTCCCAATAGGTCCAATCCCCATTTTGCAAAAGGCCATGGAGAAGTTATGCTAATGAGCTCCTTGGGGGGAGCGACGTGGAAGTTTGCATGCATTTGGCATGGCTGACACTTCTTTACGAATTCGGTGGCATCTTTCTGCAAGTTCGGCTAGTAGAACTCGGCTCGTATGACTTTCCTAGCCAAGGACCTTGCTTTGAGATGGTTCCCACAGATACCATTATGGATCTCTTCTAAGACTTCTGTTGTCATTGAGGTCGGGACGCACTTTAACAATAGTGTGGATATCCCTCTTTTATAGAGGATATTTTTTACCAAAGTGTAGTTTTGTGCTTCCTTCTGGATTTTCTTGGCTTCTTTTTCCTCTTTGGGTAGGATGTCGAATTTCATGTATTTGATTAGTGCGTTCATCCATCCGAGGTCCAATTTGGATACTTCAAGGATGTCTTGTCTGCCCTTTGTTTTTGTAATTGAGGGTTCTTGGAGAGTTTCTTGGATCAGGCTTCTATTATTCTCTCCTGGCTTGGTACTTGCTAGTTTGGAGAGGGCGTCTGCTCAGCTGTTGAGATCCCGAGTTATGTGTTTGACCTCGGTCTCTGCAAAATGCCTAAGATGCTCCAAGGCTTTGTCTAAGTACCTCTTCATATTGGGGTCTTTAGCCTAATACTCTCCATTTATTTGGGAGGTCACCACCTGAGAGTCGCTGAGCATAACTACTTTGGTCGCTCTGACTTCCTCGGCCAGTTTTAACCCTGCGATCAAGGCTTCATATTCTGCCTGATTGTTAGAAGCTGAAAATTCAAACTTGAGGGAGGCTTCCACTTGGGTTCCCTCTTAGTTGACTAATATTATGCCTGCACCGCTTCCGACTTTGTTGGAGGATCCATCCACATATAGCTCCCATGCAGTGGAGGTTTCCCCTTGATCTCCTGCATATTCTGCCACGAAGTCGGTGAGGCATTAGGCTTTAGTTGCTGTCCGAGTTTCGTACTTAAGGTCGAACTTGGATAGCTCCATGGCCCATTGAACCATTCTACCCACAATATCTGTTTTCTGAAGGATTTGCTTCATGGGCTGGTTCGTTCAAACTCTTATTGTGTGGGCTTAAAAATAAGGCCGTAGCCTTCGAGAGGCTACTACTAAGGCATATGAAAACTTCTCTAGTTTTTGATACCTTAACTCAGGGCCTTGTAGGACTTTGCTGGTGAAGTACACAGGATGCTGTCCGACCTCATCTTCCCGTATTAGAGCTGATGCTACAACTTTGTCGGCTACTAACAAGTATAGGACGAGTTCCTCCCCGACTTGTGGTTGGGTAAGAATCGGAGGTTAGCTTAGAAACCTTTTGAACTCCTGAAATGCTTCTTTGCACTCAGAGCCCATTCGAACTCTTTTTCTTAGTAGAGAGAAGAGTGGTAGGGATCTTAATGCTGATCCTGCCAAGAACCTAGAGAGAGCTGCAAGTCGGCCATTTAGTTGCTGGACCTCCCTAAAGCAAGTTGGGCTTCTCATTTCTAGGACTGCTTTATAGTTGTTGGGGTTGGCTTCAATCCCCCTTTGTGTAAGCATAAATCCCAAAAATTTTTCTGCCTCTACCGCGAAGGTGCATTTTGCAGGATTTAACCTCATCCCATGCATCCTAATGGTGTTGAAGACTTGCGAAAAGTCAGTCATGAGGTCTGTCTCATCCTTGGTTTTTACTAGCATATCATCCACATAGACTTCCATTAGACTCCCAAGGTGAGGTGCAAATACCTTTTTTTCATCAGTCTTTGATATACGACTCCTACATTTTTTAACCCAAAAGGCATGACCACATAGCAATAATTTGCTTTTGGCGTGATGGAAGATGTCTTTTCTTGATCCGGCTTATACATCAAAATTTGATTATATCCCGAGTATGCGTCCATAAACGACAAGTATTGATACCCCGAGCTGGAGTCTACTAAGGTATCAATATTTGGAAGTGGATATGGGTCTTTTAGAACACGCCTTGTTCAGGTCGGTGTAATCGACGCACATCCTCCACTTTCCGTTTTGCTTTTTGACCAGCACCACATTTGCTAGCCATGCCGGATATTTAACCTCTTTGACGAAGCCGGCTTCTAGGAGGGCTTGCACTTGCTCTTCCACCACTTGGGCCCGTTCAGGTCCAAGCTTCCGTCTTCTTTACTGAACAGGTCGCGATCCGGGGTACACTGATAGTTTATGCAATGAGTTTGGGATTTATCCCTGGCATGTCGGAGGCTTTCCAAGTGAAGAGGTCGGAATTCTCTTGTAGGAGCCTTGTAAGCTTCTGTTTCAAATCTTCTTTCAGGTTGGCTCCTATGTTGGTATTTTTTCCTTTCTCTTCTCCAACCTGTACCTCCTCAGCTTTTCCCCCAGGTTGTGGTCACAACTCTTCTTTAGCTCTGGCTCCTCCGAGCTCAATTGTGTGCACCTCCTTGCCCTTTCCTCTCAGGTTCATGCTTTTATTGTAACACTTTCTTGCCAATTTCTGGTCTCCCCTAATGGTTACAATTCCCTCTGGTGTTGGGAATTTCATGCAAAGGTGGAGGGTGGACACCACCGCTCCAAGCCGATTTAGGGTGGTTCTACCTATTAAAGCATTATAGGCTGAGCCCACATCGACGACTATGAAGTCGATGCTCATAGTTTTGGATTTTATCCCCTTTCCAAATGTTCTGTGTAGGGGTATGAACCCTAGTGGTTTTATTGGTGCATTCCCTAGTCCATATAAGGTATCGGGGTAAGTTCTTAACTCCGTTTCATCCAGTCCCAGTTTATCAAATGCTGGTTTGAACAAGATATCGACCGAGCTTCCCTGTCCACCAGGGTTCTGTGTAGATGGGCATTGACAAGGATCATGGTTATCACAACTGGATCGTCATGTCCAGGAATGATGCCTTGCTCATCTTCTTTAGTGAAAGAGATGGTTGGAAGGTCGGGAGCTTCACCCCCGACCTAATAGATTTCTTTCAGGTGTCTTTTGCGAGATGACTTTGTGAGACCACATCCAGCAAACCCTCATGAGATCATGTGTATATGTCTTTCCGGGGTTTGAGGTGGTGGGTCTCTTCGGTCCTCGTCATCTCACTTTCTCTTGCCATGATGGTCTGGCCTTTCCATGAGATATTTGTCAAGCCGGCCTTCTCTGCCAGCTTTTCTATCACATTTTTTAGGTTGTAACAATCATTTTTTGAGTGACCATATAGTTTATGGTACTCACAGTAGTCGCTACGACTTCCCCCATTTTTGTTTTTGATGGGTCTAGGGGGAGGTAGTCTTTTGGTATGACAAATTTTCCTGTAGACATTAACTAGGGAAACTCGTAGAGGAGTATAGGAGTGATATCTCCTGGGCCTTTAGGGGACGATTTCCTCCTTTTTCTTGGGCTCTCTCTCTTTCTCTTTTGATAAGTGAGAGTGCCCAGGTCGCCAGTTCGGCTCTCGCAGTCTAGCATTTTCCACCATGTTGATGTACTTTTCAGCTCTCTCCTGTACATCACTCAGGGAGGTCGGGTGCCTTTTCGAGATGGACTGGGAGAAGGGACCTTCTCGGAGTCCATTTACTAGGCCCATAATCACTGCCTCCGTGGGCAGGTCTTGGATTTCTAAACACGCTTTGTTGAACCTCTCCATGTAGTCCCTCAGAGGTTCTCCGACCTCCTGTTTTACACCTAGGAGGCTCGGCGCGTGCTTTACTTTATCCTTTTGGATAGAGAATCGCATCAGGATCTTCCGCAAGAGGTCATCGAAGCTGGTGACCGACCTTGGGGGGAGGCTATCGAACCACTTCATCACTGCTTTCGTCAGGGTCGTCAGGAAAGCCTTGCAACGAGTAGCATCAGAAGCCTCGGCTAGATACGTCCGACTTTTAAAATTGCTTAAGTGATGCTTTGGGTCAGTAGTTCTATCATAGAGGTCCATATCAGGACTTTTGAAATTCCTTGGAACTTTTGCCTTCATTATGTCCTCACTGAACGAATCCTCTCCTCCCAAGGGAAAATCTTCTCGGTCACTGCGAGAGTTTCGACCTCAGAGAGGGGACTCAAGTCTTAGAGCTTTTCTTCAAGCTCCTTTCATCACTTGATCTCGTTCCTCAAATTTCTCTCTGCCTCTTGCTATCGTTCTAGCTCTTGCTCTAACTGCTCCAGCCGGCCTTGGTGGCCATAGAACAATCCGATGAAATCAGTGGCTTGGAGTTGTCCTCCTTTTCTGGATTTGTGTCCCTCAGAGGAGTTTCTCTTTGGGTCTTTCAACCCTGAGGTGCATTCTATGTGTTGGTTAGTCACCCCTTGGTGAGTGACTATGGCTCTGTCGTCGTTACCAGCATCCTGATTCTCTTGCTCGGAATCAGATGCTGTGTTTCCATCCTCGTTTAGATCGTCCGCCATCATTGGTCGATCTCCAGGTCCCCGCCAACGGTGTCAATGTTACGATGGGTAACCGGAGATTAATGGGCTGGGCTTGTAAGGTTAGCCCAAACGTCAGAAGGAAGTGGTCTCCGACTTATTTGCGTTTGGGAGCCGCCGTCCGACTTACGTGTATGAAGGAATGGGGGGTGGTACCTGCAAAGACACTCCAATGCCTAAGTCAGCAAGGGGTTAAGCAGGTTTTGAGAGTATTGGAACTTAGAGATACCTAAGAGGTGTCAGTGTATTTATAGTGGTGAACCAATAACCACCATTGGAGTAGTTCCACCTTTTAAGGTGGATAATCGTCCCTTTATCTTAGGGAAGTTGACATATGGCTCGTGAAAGTGGGTTCAGAGATTTTAGGGGCAGTTACTTATTTGAATAAGTTCTATCTGCCAACTATCCTTCGTCCCCGACTTCTTTGGAGTGGAGTCTGCATTCAGTTCGACCTCTTTATAAGGAGGTCGGTTGATAGCAAAGGCTAATATTTGAATTGGACTTTTTTGGTTTATTTGGACCTGGGTCTTAGTATTGGATCACAGTATGAACAGTTTTATAATAAGAAAAAGTCTAAGCTATAGATACCAAAAAATATCCACACATATAGATATGAGGTGGCTTGTACAGTAAATTAACATGTGGAATTAGTATCTTTTGAATTTTTTTTCAGAATGTGCACAAACCAAGTCGATATTAAGAGGAGAGGTATATGTAGGTTTTATTTCTCTCTCTTTTAAAAGAGATTATAACAAAGTTAAAATATCTTTTTTTTTCTATGGTATCTTCTAATCCAGTAAACTAAGTACTAATCTGTCGCAAATTTGAACTTTATTTAAAGGTTTGTCGCTGGTCAATAGGTTGTTGCATGCATAAAATGGGATTCAAACTCCCGACATTTACTTAAGCGGACTAATAAGCTAATTACTATACCAATCCAACTTGATTAAAGTTAAAATATTAATGACATTATTTTGGTTTCCTTGGCCCATAAAATAAAATCAGATGATGGAGGTTGTTAAAGTAGTAATTTTTTTATGAATTGGGCCGGTGTTTAGCATATGAAAGCACATAATGGCTTTCTTGTTTTCTTTCTTTTTTTTTTACCTACACCGTTTTTTTCCTTGATGTTCATAGTTTTTTTCATAAACTTACACTAATTGCGAGGCTAAAAAGACGTTATATTAATTTAATTTGCTTTACATAATTTATTTGTACGTGACACATTTTCTTTAATAAAAAAAACAAATTAACCATGCGAGTATAGATTAAAATATTAAATGTGTTGTGATAAGGATCAACGTAGATATCTATTAGAGAGAATAAATTTAATGAGAGTTAAAAACAAAAAATTTTTGCATATATAAATAGAGGATAAATTCTCAGGCAATATACATCAATAACAATAACAAATATTCTCTTCTCTTTCTCTACGATATAAAATTTTCTCCTTTTTCTATTTCTTTCCGTGGGTTTCTAAGTGGCAATATACTAGTATATATATAAATTACTTCTATTATAGTGAGATAATTATATTGGCGAATATCAATACTAGAGTCTTCTATTTATACTTATTTATTTGATATTTATTATATATTTTTTATTTATTTTACAACACGTTATCAGCACAAGACTCTGATCAAATTTTAGGAAGACTCAGGTAATAAATTTTCAGAGTAAACACCTAACGCGGTCCTTTTCCATTTTCACGAAGGACAAAGCGATCCCAATCCAAGAAAAGGGATAATTCGACCATCAACTTTTTTTATTTTGGGACAATATGATCATTCTGTTAAAAAATCCATTAAATAATAACAAAAATTAGTTTTGTGGGGATTTTATTTGTATTTTGTGGGGGTTTTAAACCTCCACAAAATTCTTTTCAACAATTTAACCAAATACTACCACTACTTTTCTCATCCTCATTATTATCACTCCTACCTCTATTATTTTTATTGCTTTATCATCATCATTATCTCCTCTACGGTCATCATCACCAATACCAATATTATCAATATTAAAGGTCTCTTCTTTCATTTCTTATTCGATGTTATTTTTTATCTCTAAAAATTATTTGTACTACAATTACTTTTCTTTTGCGGCATCATTTTTATCAATGGTTTTTCTTTACTTAACCACAATTGGTGAAGGAATTTTTTAAAAACAAACTTATTAATAGTTTGTGGAGGTTTAAAACCCTACAAAATATAAATAAAACCCTCACAAAACTAATTTTTGTTATTATTTAACGGATTTTTTAATAAAGGGATCATATTGTCCCAAAATAAAAAGGTTTAGGGTTGAAGTGTCCCTTTTTTTTGGACAGGGATCGCTTTGTCCTTCGTGAAAATGGACAAGGACCGGATTGGGTGTTTACTCTAAATTTTTATTATGTCGAAACTCTCTCATCTTGAATTTAATGCTCTTGATATATCTGGAAACAACTATTTATCATGGATACTAGATGCTGAAATACATCTTGATTTAATGGATTTTTGAGATACCATTAAAGCTGAAAATAATGTATCCCAGAAGGATAAAGTCGAAGCCATGATATTCCTTCACTGTCATCTTGACGAAGGATTGAAAAATGAATATTTCACATTAAAAGATCTTGCAGATCTGTAGAAAGACCTTGAAGAAAGGTATAATCATCAAAAGACGATGATACTTTCTCAAGCCCGATATGAATGGACGCACTTGCGTCTACAGAATTTTAAATCCATAAATGAATATAATTCAACAATGTTTCAAATCATCTCACGAATGAAATTATGTGGGGGAAAAGATAACTGATAATAACATATTAGAGAAAACTTTCTCGACCTTCCATGCCTTGAATGTGCTCCTGCAGCAGCAGTATCAAGAAAAATAATTTAAAAAATATTATGAGGTAATTTCTTGTCTTCTTGTTGCTGAACGCAATAATAAGTTGCTTTTGAAAAATCATGAAGCGGCTCAACTGGTGTCGCCCCATTTCTTGAAGCAAATGCGGCAAACTATTACCTCCGAAGAGGTAAATGGCAAGGTTTTAGTATTAAGAAAAATTATGAAAGGAAGAAGAATTATGTTCACAAGAAAGGATCTCATCAGAAGTGGGATAAAGAAATAAATAATGGGCAAAATAAATCAACAGAGGATAAGTGTTTCCATTGTGGTGGAAAGGGCCATTGATCGCGTACCTATCGTACCTCAAGACACCTAGTCGATCTTTATCAAGTATTTTTAAAAAATGACGACAAAAAAAAAAAACAAATTTTATTTTAAATGATGTTAAAAATTACACCACTCATTATACTGAAAATACGTCAATATGCACTTTTAGTTTTACTGTCTTAGCACAAAGTCTAATTAACTTTATCAGTCATGTAAATAGTTTCATAAATGTTTTCATTCTTTGTTTTAAACCAAAAGCATTTCTCAATGAATTGTCAATGATTTTATAATAACAAAAGTATAGATACCAAAAAATATCCACACGTATAGATATGAGGTGGCTTATATAGTAAATTAACATGTGAAATTAGGATCTTTTGAACTTTTTTTTCAGAATGTGCACAAACCAAGTCGACATTAAAAGGAAGTAAATGTAGGTTTTATTTTTCTCTCTTTTAAAAGAGATTATTACAAAGTTAAAATATCTTCTTTTTTGTTTATCACGGTATCTTCTAACTCGGTAAACTAAGGACTAATCTGTCGCAAATCTGAATTTTATTTAAGAATTTGTCTTTGGCCAATGAATTGTTGTATGCACAAGATGAGATTCAAACTTTCGACACTTGCTTAAGCGGACTAATAAGCTAACTACTAAAGCAATCTAACTTGATTAAAGTTAAAATATTAATGACATGATTTTCGTTTCCTTGGCCCATAAAATAAAATCAGATGATGGAGGTTGTTAAGTAATATGTTTTTTATGAATTGGGCCTTGCTTTACATAATTTATTTGTACGTGACACATTTTCTTAAAAAAAAAAAATAACCACGCGAGTATGGATTAAATGGTCCCAAAACCATTGAGGTTTTTTTTAGTTGCTTTCGAAAAACTTTAAAAACTCAATAAATTAATACTTGAAATAATTTTTAAAAAAGGTGTTGTAATTTAGAAAATTGAGAGTATTAAATAATTTTTTAAAAGAAAATTTGTTTAATTGTATACAAAATTTTAAAATTTAAATTTAACTGTAAACTCTAAACTCTTACTCTATTTGGTGGAATTGTATTGTATTAGGCACCATTTTCTGTTTATGTGCACTGAGTTTAATGAATTGAAGTGCTTCTAAACTCACTTCCATGTTGTTTTCATATGCATAGTTTCTACGGCAGTCAAACAGATTAGTTCGGCTTATTTAAATCCAGAAGTTAATCAGGTTGAACTAATTATATACCAAATTTTTATAGACCAATAAATAAAAATTTGGCTTAATGGACTATGCTGTTTATTATAATTTTTTACCCTCTTAAACTGTTGAATAAAAATATCTTAAATTTATGGTTCATTTTATTAGAATTCATCATAACCTGATAAAATTCGATTCAACTAGTTATCGAATCAATTGTCAATCAATTTTGATAGCTTTCTTTATATATTATAATCTCTTATGTTTGATCGTGTGCTAAGTTCTATTATAGCAATTAATATTGGATTAATAGTCAAAGTAATCTCATAAAAATTATGTGCGTCAAATTGATCTTGATCTTTCCGTATGTTAAATAATGTGTCACAAAATAATTAAGCCATCTATCATCTTCTAACTGAGAAAAAATCAATTTGATTCATGGTTGTATCAGGATTAATTTGAAGCGTAGGATTCAATGATAAATTGATGCACAAATGATCATTTAAAGATTATTTTCACTATTAGCCCAAAAGTGAGAAAGCAAAGCTCATAAAAGCTGATATTGAGTAAAAGCAAATGCTCTTGTTTAGTTAAAATAATTAAGTGGTAATGGCATATACATTTTTCACTCAGCAACGGGGTTATGAACAATCAACAGTGTTGACTTGATCAGGAGGTAGTGACACAGAAGGCAACAGAACACAGTGGAGTGTTCTAAGCCAAAATCAAAACTCTAGAACAGGATTTTTCTTGGGGGCAAAAAGATCAGTGAAGTTGGTATTTACACCTTTGGAGCAGTTAGAGGAGATTACCACTAGTAGTCAGCTTCGAGGAAACTCTCGTATGCGGTTCCTCGCAGTGTCTTGTTAACCTCATCCCAGTTTTTAATGTGGTCTGACAATGGCCCCTTGTGTATCTTAACCTGACGGCTCGATAACTCCATCGGCGGCAATCCTAGAAACTCTTGCACATCTTTTAGCTTCTGCTAGAAACAGAACCAGTAAATCCTATGTAAGGCATTGTAAAGTAATATCGAAGAAGGAATAAGACAGTTACTCTCTAACTTTACCCTTAACATAGAGACCAGGAAGACTCTGAGAACTTGTTAAAACAATGTGGTACAAAAAGTTCATATTCTTCATGTTTATATTTGACACATTTGCAGCTAAACTCAATTCTAGTAACAGCGATAAATTAATTTACAGTTTTGATAAGCAAAAGTATTAGGAGTTTGTGGTGAGATCCTTACAGTGCGATTTCTCATGAGATCCTCATAGTACAATATCATATGCCGAGTGCTGTTGAAGTATTCTAAAGCGTTTGTGGCTCTCTTCTCCATGTCCTTTAAGTCATCCAGCAATGATGTAGAGTTTATGGTAGGCTTGTACTTTGAAAGAATATCAGCCTAAAATAAATGCGGATATGAGTGTCATTTCATTTATGTAACAGAAATCATGGGAAAGGAAGGAGATACCTCTTCTGGAGAGTGTACATGAGATTTATGAGTTCCATTCAAAAGCTTAGCATAACGGTCATATGAATTGGCATGCATCGATACCATCCTTCGTAGTAAGTTTCTCCGGAAAAGAAATATGACCGAAACACTTCTTCTATTGAAGTATTCCACTACTTCCTTATGGTGCTCCATTACTCCCTGCACAGAACCAGAACGTGTCATGCCGTCAATGGTTTAACTCAAGTCCTCCTCATCCAAATTCCAAAATAAAAGAAAGGGTGATAAATTACAGTGCAGCCTAAGCCTATTGCAGGACTACAGTAAGGTGTAATTTTTTCTTCTTGTTAGATCATATATAATAAGAACGCAATTCTTGCTTGTAATTTAGTTTGCAGCCAATTAGTCAATGATGCAGAATATATTTAATGATTGATATGTCATGTCAGAACAGAATCCAGGCGGCAGTAATGAGTGACTATTGAAATGTTTCGTGAGAAGTATATAGAATCTTCCAGGCCAATATATCTAAGAACCTCACAGTTTACACGACAGCACAAAATTGAAGCAAAGTCTTATAACAGTTGGTTCAGCAAACAAGCCAGAAATTCCATAAGCCATTGACCAACATTAACAACAATCAATGTGTGACTATTTTGGGAACAAACATGTACCTGATTAAGCATCCACTTTAAGCCGGTTGCAGCAGAACATTCATTCTTGGAAGCACTATTGAACCAGTCTAAATTGTAAAGTCTATCCAACGTCTTTATAATAGAAGAAGCATTTTGCCTTCTCTCTTTAGCAGAAAAGATTTCCCCATTTGAGCTTACATTAATGTGACTATTCAAAAGGGTCTCAAACCACCCGCTGCCTGATCTCTGATTCGACAATATGGCAAAGAATAGTACAGGATTATGAGAACACTCATTCCTGGAAACGAACTAGGTGATTAATAAACCATACTCAAAAATCAACTGACAACGATTTAACAGTTTAACAGAAAGTTCCTATTACCTGTTAAATGATACAGGTTTGGGATAATGTAAGTACGAAATGTTGATTAGCCTCATTCTGCTCTGATAAGGCTTCTCAACGACATTGAACTCCACAAAGTTGGTCCTTGCTTGGGAGCTTATCTGCTTTAGACATACCGAGAAGATAAAAATGCCACAAACCATGGAAAACACCAAGACTGCCATCCTTAATAGCGTTGGTGATTTCATTGGAGGCTTTATAACAAGAATGTCCTGCAATGGGGACAAGTTCCACTCCTAGTAAGGGCATCAAATAGGTAAAACGGTGGAACCTTCCCTTTCCCAATCCCCAATCCCCACTCTCCAAATCCCAGAATAAGAAAAAATATAAACATTGGAGATTATCAAATCGGAACTGAATCTAGTACTAAATATCCAGATTTCAAAGGCTTCAGCAGAATATATACAAACTTCCTATATAAACATACATAATGAAGAATTAGGAAGCCCACAATATTCAGATAGAAACACGCAAAGGATTCAACTTTAATCCAATAAAAGTATGACTTAATTCTTCCCCGAACTGAAAAAGGAACCCGCTTTCACTATCTCTTCCCCAAGTTCATGGAGTCGAAAAAGCACCCAAATTTAAGCATAAAGATTCGAAGTTAAATAGCAAAGAAAAAGAGCAGCACATTGTTAGTGAGAGTAAAAATAGAAGGTGGAATTAGTGAAGATTGTACCTTGTGGAAGAAACACACGTCTTCTACCATTTCTGTAGCTGAAGAAGAGAGAAGAGTGAAAGGGTTCAGCTTTGGCATTCAAGGCCCTCAAGCCAAACCCCAATCCAATCCCAATCTTAATCCAATCCTCACCGCCAAGTACCAACACAGCTACAATCCAACACCAACAACAACCACCACCAAGGTACTCTTTTCCCTATGCTGCGCTCTCTCTCTCTCTCAGATTATTATTACTAAGCAAAATGATGATACGAGTGTTATTATTGTTAGTGTTGTTTTAAGTTTTAAAAATGGAAACAAAATTGCCGCGTGTAACGGCGGTGGAGTAATGCAATTAAATGGAGAGAGAAAGTGAACGTGAAGACCCACCAAGCTAAAAAGACCGGAGAGAGAGAGAGAGAGAGAGAGAGAGAGGAAAAAAAGGAGCAAACTTTGGAATTCGTTTCTTTCTTCACTTTGGTTTCATCATCAATAACCATCACCATCCACGACACTACTAAATTTTTGAAAAATCCTAATTAATATATTCCTAATTTCTGAAAACATTTTCTATCAATGTCTTCTTTTAATTAACATAGTTAATTAATTCTTCTCATTAAATATAAGAGAATATTTATTTTTATAATAATTTATATATAAAAATAAATCATAAACATTAAAGAATCAACGCATGGTAATGAGCCTCTGCTTAGGGAATAAAGAACAAACTGAGCAATTAGGAATCAGTAAAGACTAAAAAAGAAAGAAAAAAAAAAAAAAGAAAATAACCATTAATTAAGTTTAACTTGAAACAAATTACTTATAATGAATCTTGTTGTTGT
>NC_029789.2:8502566-8504869 GCF_000816755.2 Arachis ipaensis | reverse complement strand
AGTATAAAAATTAAGAATATAAACTAATCAATTGAAAAATTATAACACAAAAAAAGAATAAGTGTTTCTTATCTTTGATAAAAAAAAAATTATTCATGGCTATTATATGATATATGTTAGGGTAAAAAACGTAAATAAGCCAAGGGAGCTCAGAAATTACACAAATCTGCCAAATTAAAAATTGCTTCACGAATGAGCCAAAGTACTTCTCTATGCAATTCTAACCAGCTTAGTTCGATTTGCACTTGTATATAATTCGAACCGAATCAGCTCGAATTGTTTAGCGAAATTAAGAGTAATTCGAACCAGCTTGGTTCGAACTAAAAACATACATAATTCGAACTAGATGAGTTCGAATTATATAGGAGGAAGCTTCCTAAAGTAATTCGAACCAGGTTAGTTCGAATTACACACAGCACGCGTTTCCAAGTAATTCGAATTTGACTGTTAAAAAATTAATAATTTATTAAAAAATTTATTAAAAATATTAATAATTTAAAAATTAAAAAATATATTTTATGAGAATAAAATATATTTCATAATATCTTTTAAGCTATTTTTTTAAAAAAATAGCTTAAAAGATATTACGAGAATAAAATATATTTCATAATATCTTTTAAGCTATTTTTTTAAAAAAATAGCTTAAAAGATATTACGAGAATAAAATATATTTCATAATATCTTTTAAGCTATTTTTTTAAAAAAATAGCTTAAAAGATATTACGAGAATAAAATATATTTCATAATATCTTTTAAGCTATTTTTTTAAAAAAATAGCTTAAAAGATATTACGAGAATAAAATATATTTCATAATATCTTTTAAGCTATTTTTTTAAAAAAATAGCTTAAAAGATATTACGAGAATAAAATATATTTCATAATATCTTTTAAGCTATTTTTTTAAAAAAATAGCTTAAAAGATATTACGAGAATAAAATATATTTCATAATATCTTTTAAGCTATTTTTTTAAAAAAATAGCTTAAAAGATATTACGAGAATAAAATATATTTCATAATATCTTTTAAGCCATTCTTTTAAAAGATGTTATGAAATATATTTTATTCTCATAAAATATATTTTTTAATTTTTAAATTATTAATATTTTTAATAAATTTTTTTTAATAAATTATTAATTTTTTAACCGTCAAATTCGAATTACTTGAAAACGCGTGCTGTGTGTAATTCGAACTAACCTGATTCGAATTACTTTGAGAAGCTTCCTCCTATATAATTCGAACTCATCTAGTTCGAATTATGTATGTTTTTAGTTCGAACCAAGCTGGTTCGAATCTTAATTTCGCTAAACAATTCGCGGTTCGAATTATATACAAGTGCAAATCGAACTAAGTTGGTTCGAATTGCATAGAGAAGTACTTTGGCTCATTCGTGAAGCAATTTTTAATTTGGCGAATTTGCGTAATTTCTGAACTCCCTTGACTTATTTACGTTTTTTACCCTATATATCTTATTAATGCAATTAATGTCAATTATATATGTATGCGCGTGACGTGTATCATTGTGAATATATTATATTGATATAAATAAAACTAAAATTAAAAATATTTGGCAGTTTTGAGCTGAAAATTTTTGTTTTTCAACATTTTTATGAAGGGGAATGTTAGGGGCAGCAATTTTTGTGATTTGTAGTCATCAAATAGTCATTAATGATGGTCTTAATGGTGTGAGATTGGTGTGAGATTTCATCCAATGGCTCACTTTTCTTTGCTGGTTACATGCTGGCAAAATTTAACAAAATTGCTTACCCCTAAACTTTTAGTTTTATGAATATACATAATGAAATGAAATTGGGTTAGGACTTTGGAGAAAGTTTCCTCCAACAAGCATATAGATAGATATTGCAGAATGTCACATTCAAAAGTAATTGGTCTACACTTTAGAACAAATAAAATGTGGCTGAACATTCAAAGCATAAGCCGCATTTTATATATATATGTGTGTATATATATTGCATGCTAGACAAGGACATGATACGTGGTCATACGCGAATTCAATAATGGGATCGTTGACAATACATTTAGAACTTACAAGAGATAGTGTCAACGTTGTAAATGCCACAGGAAACTAGTATTCATTAAATAGATTTAGAGAAGGTTTGGTTAAATTAGTTATAACGATGATCGCGTAAATAGACTAATAGTAATAGTTTGCACAAATTGGTTGCTATTTTTAAAGCTCATAATACTCAATTTAATTTTTGAATTTGCATACGAAATTTAATTTAATCTTTAAAGTTTCAGTTATCTTTATTTAATTCTCAAATTTTATAAATATAATTTATA
>NC_029789.2:8501521-8502520 GCF_000816755.2 Arachis ipaensis | reverse complement strand
GTTAACAAAATACTACTGTGAATAGTCGGATGTCATGCTAGACTCTATAAAATGATATTATTTTGATTTTAGTACTCAAATAATCCTAAAACAACATTGTAAACGGTGTTTATTGAAATTTTACCTAACAAAATAAGTAATATAACATCATTTTTAAACTATTTAAATATCAAAACTAAAACCGCATCATTTTATAAGTTTCAACGTAGCAAATTGTTTATATATGTTAATGCTCCGTTAACGGTGTACTAAAAATCGTTTCAAATACCAACATGAGACATGTCTATAAAGTTTAGAAATTAAATAAAAACAATTAAAACTTTAAAAATTAAATTGAGACAGGCGTATAAATCCAAACAATAAATTGAATATTAACTTATTTTAAGTATTTTCTCAACACAGTAGATCCAAAAAAAAATTTCTTGAATATGGTGAAGGTCGGACACTCAACTCGCACACTGAAAAGACCCGAGCCCCAAACCCGCCCGACCAAACTATCCTAAATTCAAACTACCTCTCCCTCTCAACATTCTTTTCTTATCTAGCACACTGAACTAGAAGAAGCTAATTTTCCAAAGCTAACAGTCTTGAGAGATGGAAGAGGTTGTCATTGTTGCAATTTGACTATTGACGGTGACCAAGTTTGCGCCTACGTTCCGGCGATGATGGAAGACGGAGATCGCCCTACTGCTTCGATGCTAATGAAAGGTATGTCTCTGTGAAGCGCTACTCCGTTTCACTGTTTCAAGGTTGCTGGAAGCGACTTACGCTGTTATAGCTTCGATATTATTGATGCCCAGACTGACGACTCTACTCCGGCGAAAGTGGATTCAGATGGGATCGCTGCAAGCTTGTATGCCTAAAATAGCTCTGTATTGATGGTATCTTTTTTTCTGTCTGATCCATTCCTCAAGTACCTGAATCCGCCAATTTAATTTTTTTTTTTTAATGTTAATTAGTTATGTTCCATTTCTTTATGTAATACACATATATATATAT
>NC_029789.2:8501203-8501462 GCF_000816755.2 Arachis ipaensis | reverse complement strand
GATCCAAAATTATAAACTTGTATCAATGTCACTAAAATCTTGAAAGTGAAGCCCTGATCCAAAAGAAAGGCCAAGCCTAATTCTTATTGGACTTTTGGAGCCCAATTATTAAGTACCCACACAAGCTTGTGGGCTACAACAAAGGCTAAGAAGTTTTTATTTTGAACTCATTTTATTCCATGACCAAATAAAAAACTCATTTTATTTTTATTATTGTAATAAAATATACTTTATTAATTATTATTAATAATATTATTAG
>NC_029789.2:8491737-8501106 GCF_000816755.2 Arachis ipaensis | reverse complement strand
AGAGGGCATCACATCACATCAGCGTTTTTTTCATACGGTGAAAATTCAGGTGAAATCGACTTAATGTGAAATTGCTATTTGAGAGCCATTAAATAATTTGACTGATTTTGACTAAATTTTCATCTAACGGCTCATAAATATCAACTTCACGTAAAGTTGACTGTACCAGAATTTTCACCTTTCTACAGTCCCGTTTTATAGATTACCTTGGTTTAAGGAACATCTCACCAGGATAAGACAGCATCGAGGGGTTAATTAAGAGTGAATACAGCCATACAGGGTTTAACATTAAATTCTAACAATTAATGACATGTAATAACTATGGCTGTCTTTTGTTGCTATTCATTTCCAGAGACAGAGACTTAGGCTTGGTGAATATCTTCGCTGTTTATTTAATAACAACACAAATTTTAGAAAAATATGATTAACACACGATAATTCATAAAATACATGTATTAGAGTTTTATCGGAAAGTTGGGGCGCAAAACTTAAACATGACACATATATTTTTATTTAAAATTTTAAAAATTTCACTTTCCCTCATCACTTTCCTAACCAACAACAATAGGGTAAAAATTGATTTTTAATGACAAATGTATTTATATTTTTTTATTAATGTCTTAACAATGAGGATATGTTTATATTAGAATCAAGAATTTAAGATTAAATATATCTAACTCAACCTTAAAAGCTAAGTAAACTTAATGGATGAAGGATGTTTTTTTGTTTTACACATATAAACTACTTAGAGGTCATATTTTAAAAAAGATGCGAAAATGATAATAACACAGAGATTTAATTGTCTTGTTCTTTAAAATTATACTTACTGACCATTGACTTCCCTTTACACGTTGAATTATTATAATTAAAACTCATTAATTCGAAACCAGTTTGTCAGTTATCATTTTTTCACTGCAGGGCCACCATTGCTATATTTAGAAAACATAAGCCCTACATACTACACATGTATGTAGTGATATAATTAAACTATGAAATCAGACATGATTTTACACTTTTAGCTGCAACAATTTGTACCACTTTTATGTTCAGAACATTTTTTGGTGGTTGTGATTTTTTTTTTTGTCTAAATTATCTAAAAATAAAAATAAAAACTGATAGAATTCATCCTATTATTTTTAAATTTTATGTGTAAAATTTAGACACAGTAAAAGATACCTTTATGTTATCTTGATATTCATGTATGTCGAAATATATAAAGAATATAATAATAAAAACTGACGATAAGTTTCCAGTCAACATAGCTAGAAACGTTTCAAGATAAACAAAAGGCAAAGGATAGAAATTAAACCCCGAGGTGGCTGCTATTAATTTTTATATATTAAATTAAAGTACGCAATCTCAGTAACATAGAGTTAGACGTACGTGCAAGTTTATAGAAGATAAAGATATTATAAATTAAGGGAACATACTGCAGATATATACAAAGTAAGATCAATGAAAAAAATATATAATCCACCAACTACGACTAATTATTTAACAGTTATATTACACATTTAACTTTTGTTAACAATTAAATTTAATTAAATTAATTTAAATTTAATAAAAATTATTTTCATTAAACGCCCTATTTGTATCCCTAACGTTTGTAAAAGTGATTCAATGTTATCCTGCCATCAATTACACATCAATGAGCGCTTTAATTTGAGTTTTAAAAATCTCTTCTTGAAGTTAGAATACAAATGTCTGGGATAGAATCGATAATCTACTTCGAAAAATAGCTCATCAAATGTTGAAACTAATTCCTACAACATTTACATAATTCACTTTTTTAGGGACATAATTGAATCTAAACATAAATAGTGGGCCTAATATTAAAATCGACCACATCCAAGTGAGACCTAATTGAGAATGAATACATCCAAGTGAGAATAATTGAAAAAATATAATCTGATTTGTTAGTATAATTGATAGTAGGATAACATTAAATCACTTTTATAAACGTTAATGATACAAATAGGACGATTTAAATGTTAGGGACACAAATAGGACTTACCCCAAATATTGGGGACAAAAACGATACTTTACTCTTTTATTTTTATTCTTGTTAAGAGAGTAAAATAAGAAGAAACTTAAAAGAAGAAGAAGAAGAAGAAGAAGCGTTTTGAATTATACAGAATTTATTAGAATAAAAATACACTGAAATTTCTTAATAAATACACATAAATTTTTTAGTTTTTATACCGAAATTAATTAATGATTGCGATACGCAAACTCAGTTAAAAAATAAGCACACAAACAAGACTGAATCATGAACAAAAATACATCCAAATTAATTTTGAATTAATATGACAAAAATTAACAATAACAATAATAACGATAAAAAAGATGACGATAACGACAACGATGATGATAATGATAGAGAAGGAAGCCGAAGAAAGCAAATAAAAAGAAGAAATCAAATAAAAAAAAAAGAGGAGGAAAAGATAGTAACGATGGTAGTTGACACGATAACAAAAGAAAAAAGAGAAAAAAAAGGAGGAAAAAAAACAGCAACTAAAATATTGGTGAGAAGAAGAAGAAAAAGAGAAGAAAAAGGAGAAAGAAATAGAAAAAAAAAAGAAGAGGAGAAGAAGAAGGAGAGAGAAATAGAGAAGAAGAAAGAAAAAAATAAGATCCAAAGAAGTAAGTAATAATGTTCGTTACACATACAGAGAAAAATAAATAATATGATATATCCTCTTCACATCATTATCAAATTTATTTGAAATTTAAACAAATTACAACATGATAAAAAAAGGTCATGAGGGAAAAAAGAATGTTGAAGTTATTGATTTGTCATTATTTTGGGTGGTATTACAAAATAAATGAATGAATAAAAATAAACTAATATGTATTACAGATCAAGTGTGTGTCTATACATAATATAGAAAAATAATATATTCATTCTAGTTCATTTTTCTATACAAATTAAGTACAATATAAAATAAGTTGTTCATCAAGTATATAGTATATATATGATATAATAATAATTAATCAGTTTCAACTTTCAATATACCCACCCCCACGAAAGTATAAATTTTTTCCTTAATAAATTGCATGATAATATAAAAAAAAGTTGCATGTACAATAATTTTTTTTTTCTTATCACTGTTATACCAGCATTTATATATTAGTCTTGGTAGATGGCTAGATGAGATTAATTCTATACTCCATACTCAACGTTAAATTTTTTGCTTATCCATCTGAATTCGTTTGCTTATAGCAATGGAAAACCACCCAACATTATTATCTTCGTCGGAAAACCTTCCACCAAAATATGGAAATCTTATAACAGTTCTTAGCATTGACGGTGGAGGCATCAGAGGAATCATTCCCGGTGTTATTCTTGATTTCCTTGAGTCCCAACTCCAAGTGCGTAATAATTATTACAAAAACCACTTTTCCAAAAAGTTTAAATTTATTTAAGAAGCAAAATTTAAATAAGTATATTTTTAGTATTTTCTTCTGAAAAGAAGAGTTTTAATTTAGGTTTATAATTTGCATAAATTTTTTTTTCTCTTTTCATTTATCTAATGTTAAAATTTTTGTTTAGAATTAACAAAGGACTAAATTCTAAATTTTTTATCATAAAATTTTTTATACTATATCATAATTTTTTTTTCAAAATTTAAAGAGACATAAATAGTTATATATGTCTAATAGAAACAACTTAGGATATAATTAGTACAATATTATATGCCTAATTAATGTGTATTTTGTTTTTCATGAAAATGAATATTGATATATATAGGAGCTAGATGGTGAAGGTGCAAGAATTGCAGATTACTTTGATATAATAGCAGGAACAAGTACAGGTGGTCTTGTTGCTTCCATGTTAGCAGCTCCAAATCCAAAGGCCACAAATCGCCCTTTATTTGCTGCTAAAGATATAGTACCATTTTACCTTGAACATTCTCCAAAGATTTTCCCACAAACTAGGTAATTAGTTCACAAAAATTATGCATTATTATTTATTACTAACCAAAAAATATATATATGTAAAGATTATGATGATATACTATATTTGGCATGCAGTGGAATATTTGCATGGTTGATAAACACAATTAAGGTTTTGTTAGGATCCAAGTATGATGGAAAGTACCTTCACAAACTAGTTAAGGAGACGGTAGGGGACACAATAATGTTAAGCCAAACAGTCACAAACGTTGCAATTACAACTTTTGATATCAAAAAACTTCAACCTACCATCTTCTCCTCTTATCAGGTTTATTCATTAAAACTATTGAAACACCGATATTCTAAAAATACTCGAAATTTTTTCTATAATATATGTGTTTTGCAGCTGGAAACAGAGGCAGAGTTGGATGTTCCAATTTCAGACATTTGCATAGCCACTACGGCTGCTCCAACTCTTTTGCCAGCTTATTATTTTACAAAAAAAGATGAACATGGAAACATCATCAAAGAATTCAACCTCATCGATGGTGGGGTCGCGGCTAACAATCCGGTAGTAATTAACTGATGATCATAATATACTTAATTATATTTGCTGGTTAATTGTTAATATTGGTGATCATTGATCAAGTAGTATATACTTTTCATCAGACTTTGGTTGGAGTGAGAGAAGTGAGCAAGAAGCTGCTTAGGAACCCAGGTGAAGGGAAGATTAATCCATTGGATTTTGATCGGTTTCTAGTGCTATCGCTGGGGACAGGAACAAACAGGAATGAGCACAAATACGAGGCTAAGAAGGTGGCCAAGTGGGGTATTTTGAATTGGTTATTGGACTCAGGATCAACTCCCATAATAGATTGTTATAGTGAAGCAAGCACTGACATGGTTGATTATCACAACTGTGTCATCTTTACTGCTCTTCATTCTGAAGACAATTACCTCCGAATCCAAGTAAGTAATGCATTTTGTACCCCGTCTTCATCATTACTGACAATTATTGTTTTTATTTTGGTCAAATTAAAGTTCATTTAATTGTAATCAACCATACTATATGCTTACTAAAATCAGCTATCAGTGTAGAATATACATTAAAAATATACTAATACATAGTGATTAATTTTAGCGACTGATTTTACTGGAGAAATAGTATTTACTATAAATGTGTTGTTATTATTTCTCTTCTTTCTTTTAACTTTTATTACCAAATTAACTGATAAATAACTACCGATTCCCGAATAAATTAAAATTTCTTGTGAGTTTATCTCTTTTTTACAAACATTTTTTAATCTAATTAAATAATTTTTTCACTGTAATTTTTTGTAACAGGAAACATTGGATGGGGAATTAGCTTCCGCAGATAAAGCAACAAAAGAGAATTTGGATAATCTCGTCAAAAAGGGTAAGGAGTTGCTCACAAACCCTGTTACACGTGTCAATCTAGATACTGGTCGATACCAACCTGTTCCAAATAAAGGCAGTAATCAGCAAGAGCTCAAAAGGTGAGTTTGTTTATTTATCGGTAAAAATTCGGGTACAGTCGACTTCACGTGAAGTTAATAACCGAGAATTATTAGATAAAAATTTAGTCAAATCATAGATAAAAATTTAGTCAAATCAATCAAATCATCCAACGACTCTCAATTATCAACTTTACGTGAAGTCGACTCTCAATTATCAACTTTACGTGAAGTCGACTGCACCTGAATTTTTACCTATATTTATTTTTATTAATATATTAAGTTAGTTTTTCCATATTACTAAATATATATTAATAATTGCAGGTTTGCAAAATTACTCTCGGACGAAAGAAAATTAAGGAACTCCACACGCATGAAAATAGGGAACTGAGAAAGATCACCAGATTGCAAGTGAATCCATTGTTCAACAAATTCGTTTGCCTAGTAACTCATATAATCCCTCTCGGGATTAAATTAACAAAAAAATCCCTCTCTATAACTCTATTAGCTTGAAAAGCAAACATAAGGGTATCTTTCATTTCTTTTGGCTTCTGCTTTTTTTTTTTTCCTTTTGGTTTCTTAATCTGATTAATATCTTTCACAAGAATTTTAATAAGTAGATACATATAAAAAGAATAAAAATTAAATAAAATAAATTCGACCAATATGAGAATGACAATACACTTGAAAAAGATAATACAGCACACGGTTCCTTCTTACTTGCATATAAGGTTACTAAGTATACACAATCTCAAACCCTGAACCCATATTTTTCTCCCCAAAATTTTGAGAAAAACTGTGAAAGAATATGTGTCAACTATAATTGGAAAACCATGATGAACTAACCTGCAGAAAGAATACAAGAAGCAGGGGAGACTATCAACAAAAATTATAAGAGTTCTTTTAATCTTCCAGAATCTACTCCCTTTTAGTCTGGAAGTGATTAAATCAATTTAAGTTTTCAATAATAGTGGTTCTCCAATTGGCTATCCGCAAATATTAACTGTTGTGTCCGTCAGCATCGAGTCATAATCTCGACCCCATCCGAAGTTACAAGAATGGTGTGTTCAAACTGCGCCGAAAGACTTCCATCTTCTGTCACCACCGTCCAGTTATCATCCCACAAAACAGGCTCGATGCTGCCTATAGTTAGCATTGGTTCTGTAAAATTTGTCATGTACAAAAATGTTAAAGTGAAATATCATTGCAACTTAGATCATGGGAAAAAAGGAAAAGCATGTGAAGTTTCCAGTTCCACTAATTAGCAATCACAAGCATAAGAGTTCATAACAATCCATATTATAGTCATAGCAACAAATTTTTTACCGATTGTAAAGGTTTGATTTAGCATCATCCGACCGCGTTCATTGTTTCCTGAAGATAATACATATGTTACAAAATACAAACACAACAGTGATTGAACTTTGACAGATAAGAAATCAAATGGAAGACCGAAGTAGAATGTTATAAGTTAATTACTATAGTGATGAATAACTGGATCAGCATGAAAAACTTTTCCAACTCCATGACCAACAAACTGTCTCACGACCCCATAACCGAATTTATCTGCATGATCACTAAAATAGAATAGATATCAACATTAAGCACTGGACAATCAAGAACCGTCAAAGCATATTAACAGAAGCAGATAACTGCTTTGAAGTAAGAAGATGCGAGGGTAGGGAAGAGAAAATGAATGGAGTTGAATTATACAATTTCTTAGACCAAGAACAACTGCTATGAGAATTGTATAATTGCTCAACAAGACTCTTCAAATAGAAGCCTTAAAATATAATCAATATAAATTGCCTTCATTTTGGTTTTATTCCTCAACAAGCTAGAAAAATTGTTCAATCCTCCTCAAGCGGAGGTGAGGAAAAATTCAACGTATAAGGAGAGACCGGAACAAGAAAAATATGTACAACACATGACAGAGTAAATAAGAGAAGTTTCTTACTGGATTATTTTGCCTATCTTTTTGTACTCCACACCCGGACCGCATATTGATATTGCTTTATCTAAGCATTCTTTAGTTACCTGTATCAATATCAAACAACCCGCATAAGCATGAAACAAATGGAGAGAAGACAAACCACCACTCCACAAAGTCGAAGCCACAACAGAGAATTCTAGAACAGTATCATCTTGAAGCCTTCTGAAATTAATAGAAGCAAAACAAAAAATAAAAGTGACTATAGCTGAGCAAAATATGATTAGTGTTATCAGAACAGGCCCAAAGTACAAATAAGACCTGGACAAAAACTTCCAGAGTAGACAGCTAGGAGCAAATATTTATCTACGGATACTAATGTTCAAAATTGGTACCTGAACTAGTTTTCTTGCCTCATCATCAACATCTCCACAAAAGAAAGTTGCAGATGTGTCACCATGATGGCCCTGCAACTCATCAATATATACACTTAACAAACTAGATGCAACTTTTTCTGATAGGAATTGCAAAAACACGAGAATACGAAACTTTTATGATATCAATGCAACATGCAAAAGTAACAAGATACTAGATGAATTAGAAAACTCAAGGAAAAAGTTTTTGAATCAGAATAATCTATGTTCAGCAAATACCTAATAGCGGACAACCACTTCATGAAAAAAAAATTAATACCGATTATATCAAATAGGCTGGTAGAAGCCCAGCAAAGAAGAAATAACCAAGCAAATTACATAGAAAATGAAATTCGATGGCTATCCCACTAAAAGTACCCCAGCAAACATTACTTACATTTAAATAAACGGTAACATCAATGTTGATTATATCACCATCCTGCAAACATAAATAAACAAATAAATGTATCAAAATATTCTTCACATAGGATGCATGATCTCATTTAAAAGGAAAAGAATGGTCTTGCAGACGGACCTCAAGCACACGGGAATCCGGTATTCCATGGCAAATGCATTCATTCACAGATGTGCAGACACTCTTTGGAAAACCACCATAGCCAAGAGGAGATGGGTATGCACCATTATCAACTATCATTTGGTGAACAGCTTGGTCAATGTCATCAGTTGTTATGCCTGGCTGTCAACAGAAGTTAAAACTAACATAAAATCGATTTTGTTTCCCTCTAAATAAAACATATCAATCGGTGTATTTATATAAGCAAAAGGGACATATAGGGATCAGGGAATTGCAATGTTCATCAATATCACTAGAGTAATAATAAATTGGCTATTTAGTTTCATAATGAGCAGTCAATATTTTATCTAGGGGACATACTACGAGTGATTGATCGGCGAAAAAAGCATAAGCAACTCACCCTGACTAAGGTGCCAGCATATTGAAGAACCTGTGCAGCAAGCCTTCCAGAAGCTCTCATGCATTCTATCCCGTTCTCATCATGCACTTCAGGGCCAGTCACAAGTCCTGCTGGAGTTTTAGACTTTACATATGGAGGCCTAGGAATATCCTTGGGAACTTCTCGACGAGGAGAAACATTTCCCGGCCTCAGACGTTTGCGCTTGCCTGGCAATTCATCTACATTTCTGCGAAGCCATCATCCATGAGCTTAACCAATAGGTATGCATAGGCGCCCCCCAAAAAATCAAGAGTTTTAATATTAAATTGTCAACAGATTACCACTGATTCCCAAATGCTATTGTCTAAGGACTATAACAAATTTTAGTGCTACAGATGCAGAACATAAACCACAGTTCCATAAACCTTTGTTCCTAAAGTATAGCTAGATGACTTAATACTACACGGTCATGGTAGTAGTAGTAACAAAAGAACATTGACAAAAATCGGAAACAATAATTTGGTGTAAAAAGGGAACATTGAGTAGTGTACCTTCTATTGAATAAGAGATTGGTGATGCCAGAAAATGTTCGAGATAACCGCATGGAAACATGCTTGCTTCCTGTCCGAAAATAAATTAAAACAGAAGCTGATAATAAATTTGGAGGGAAAAGAGGTAAGTGAAAAAGAAGGTGCCTGGGTTGTAACGAAATAGTTGAGGAAGGGGTTGTTGCAAGGAGC
>NC_029789.2:8483183-8491716 GCF_000816755.2 Arachis ipaensis | reverse complement strand
GAGACGAGTTCCGACGAAAGAAGACATCAACCTCGGATGCACTGACACGCCGCCCGCCATTTTTTCTTTATGGCTTCTCCTCCTCTTCCTTCCGAAGTTCCTTATCCCTTCATCTTTGCTAAGGTGCCACTGCGAGCATGCGATTTTGAAATGGACTTCAGCAAAATGTGGGCCACGTAGTGGATCTTTTTCCATCTAAGGCCGTGGGCTGGCCCAAATATGCATTAAAATATATTCGTTTAATTTTTTGTTGATAATATAAATTACACAATTATACTATTTGATTACATCTTTTATTTTAATTGCATTTGATGTCCGCCAAAATTTTTGTCCATGCATCAAGATTTTTGTATTGTACATCAAACTTTATTATTGAACGTATTTTATTGGTTGAATGTCAATATTTTAGATATATAATTCTTTAAAAATTTTTGTTAAATACTAAATATTTTGTATTGTGCACTAAATTTTCATTGTTGTACATTAAAATTATGTACTCTAATTTTCTAAACACATGTATAAGAAGAAGGCCATGACAATAATGAGAATGATAGTAAAAGAGGATGAAGCTAAAAAAAAAATGAGACAAAATTAAATAAGAGAAGAAGAAGAAGGAGGCGGTGGTAGTTGCAATAATAACGTTAAAGAAAGAAATATGCAAAATAAAATAACCAAGAAGGAGGAAGAGAAAGAACTTAATTGAAGACTTGGTTTAAAAAATAGTTGAATATCTAGTTTTTATTGTTTATATTTGTAGTGTGTAAAAATTAAATTATTTTTAATATATTAAATATACTAAAAAAATTCAAAGATTGCTCTATTCAATATCTTTAATAAATGTCGTTAAAGTACTTGTATTAGCTGATTTCATATAAATTAAAAAAAAAAAGTAAAAAAAAAAAAGAAAATCAAATTGTAACAGTGCCGTGTTTAGTTGCTTTTTGTCCGAATAAACTGTTGTTTGGTTGTTCATGCCTGCCACTATATATAGTCCCACTACTACTTACTACTATTTTGTATTGAATAAATAGTCTGCTGCAAGATATTATTACCTTAAAAATTAATAGTTAAATATAGCTATAGTACGATGAGTGCAGCTTATTTCATTTTTGAGAAAAATAAATGAATGAGAATCCCCCCAAGAAATTATTAAAATCTCATAAAATTATATTTTCAATGTACTTAAAACTTATTACAATAAAAACAAAGAAAATTAATTGAAGCATAAAAAAGGTACATATACATCACATCATGATGAGAATCGAAGGAGAAGATAAAAGGGATTGAATATGAGAATTAACGGAGGGTTTGTAGAAGTTTGTGAAGACATAAAAAGAACCAGAGCACAGGCTTTTGTTAGGAGATGAAGACAAATTCAAAGAGAAAACGAGAGGGAATGAAAGAGAGCTATAAGTAATTCTCGAGCATAAACTAAAACACAACGCTTCAAACAATGCGTCAAATCAAATATAAGCATTATTGCATGGCAAATAGGGCAATGTGGCAACGCTAAACGACAGCACTACTATAGTAGTACTATAATCCAAGGCAAAAGGGGCTTGTGAGTACTTGCTGCGTTTAGAGAGAGTGAGATTTTTTACTTGTAATAATTGATTAAGGTCCCCCGCCCAAAATGCGGCCAAGGCCATGCCAAGACGACATGTCGTTTTCAATCCCCCTCCCTTCTCCTCAATCCATCCGCGACAAATTTTGGAATCCAATGCCAGTTAACTCTTTCTTCTTGGGCCCATCTATTGGGCCCACATGTACAAACCGGTTTTGGGCTAAGCCCTTAGAACCCATTCGCTAGGTAAATGACGATGGATTCAATTTGGTGCGGGAATACGGAAGAGGTCCATACCACGTGTTGGAACTTGGAAGGGTGAGACGAGTGGCATGACTTGAAATCACGATGCTTCACAATATCTGCATAAATTTACAATAATGGCCATTATTCGCATAAGCATGTCTTTTAGATAAGGATAATAATAATTATTATCTTTATATAAAGGCATAAATAACTGCGTAATTACTAATTTTGAGACATTGTTATTGGAGCAACTTATAGAAACGTAGATGAAGAAAGGGGAGCGGGGACCATGATGGGAGAAGGGAAAGGTGCGTTGGTTTCGGCTTTCAAGTTTGCGTTCGAACCTAATTTGGAATTTTGGACCCAAATCGTATTACATTTAACAATTAACATTAGCATGCACCTCTGCAGCTGATGAATGCACAAAAGTCCACGCATCGTACCTCATTCATTATAAATATTTAAAATGTTGCTGAATTTATCATAAACGAACGAAATTAATGAATAAAAATTATGAGACCTTAAAACATCAAAATTGCTCGTTAACATTTTATTATACTGTTACATAATTCTAGTAGGTATATTATGACGTACAAATTGTCTTAATTGTATATACTTAATCGAAAAAAAAAAGTTTAGAAAGCCAACAACAATATAAATCAATTATTTTTTAATAATAAAGCTATTTTTTAAATAATTGACTCTAATTGATTGACTATATTCTTAGTTAGTTTCTTAATAAAACTCATATAGAAAATTAAAGTTTGCCACAGCTCCGCATGAGTGATGAAATTGTAGTAGCAATGATATTTCACTCGTGCTTAACAAACAACATGCACATAACAGGAAAATCACTATTGGAGAAGTCAAAAGAGACTAATTAAATATATAATCATGTGAATATATTTCGTTGATAAAGGAATAGACAGTGACAAGTACTAATGAAAAGAGCTTGCCTCTGAATCATCAAAACAAACGATGATCAAATCACGTTCCTTTTGCATACTTTATATATAATAACCTCACCTTTCTTCTTTATTTGTAATCATGTTACTTTGTTGGTTTTCAGAATATTAAAACAATAAAAAATATTATTTATACATTAAAATTAATTATTATATATTTATATATAAATTTATATAAAATTTAACTTATTTTTAATGTGTATTTTATATTAATAATTTTAGTTATTAATTTTAATATATATTTAATATAATTGTTAGAACAATTATAACATGACACAAGTGTTGATTAAAAACAACAAAACTAGGTGGACAATAATATATAGTAATGCAATAACTTATTGCTATAACTATTTATATATTAATTCGCGACAACGTGAACAACTATATGTCAGTTGAATTATAACTCATTAATTTATATGTATACCGTTTGTTATAAACTTGCGCGTAAATTTTCATATTTATACGTATTATTTCATGTTATATAGTATGATAGCGGGTACGAAATTCGATGGAGATAAAAGTTTCTACTTTCAAATCCATATGCAGGATTGTTAAAAAGTAGCACCACCACAACTGAATTGTGATTTGTGCATGCATTCAAAATTTTCCCGTGAATGAAGATAAAAATAATAAAGAAAAAAAAGGGAGAAGCCGAAAAGGCCGTAACTTTATATAAAGTGATGATTTATAATAGAAGGACGATTTATCATGTTGAGAAAATTAAAGAACGATAGGTATTCGTAAAATAAAAATGAAGATACATATTTGAAGGTATGTAAATGGTGATGATAGAAAGTGAAGTATATGCTTTTGGATAATAAAAGGGCCATTGATGTACTTATGGAACAAACATGTCTATGACCTGAATGGAATCCTTCCCCTCAACACATTCACTCTTTCATCTTCTTTCGGACACAACATTACCATCATCATCACATCGATTGAATTTCTGCCACCCATCTTGAGATTCTTCATTTTGCTTTTGCTCCCCACTTTCCATCATTTCTTCATCTTTTCATCTTTTTCACTCTTTCAACTAATTAATAGTTTATCTTTCCACTCTCTACCATCTGAAAGAGATAGCTCAACCTTAAAGTTCTTTGGTCGTTTTAGATTGCGACCATGGTAAAGTAGACTATCAATTATATGCACCATTTTTTGCTCTCCACTACTATCTATATATTATTCTTTTTTCTTTTTCTTTTTTCATTCATCCCTTGCACATTCTTTATCTAGTGTTGGATCCACCACCTTCTGCCTATACATAGTTTTATAGCTTAGACGAGTTGTGAGCCATATATATATTTTCTATAAGAATCTCTTTTTTTAATTTATTAGAGAAATGTTAAGGGTTAATATTTTGTTTTTATAATATTTTTCTTATTTTGTCAATATTTCAACTTTGAACTATAGGAAAGGTGAAAAATAAGAATGGATTGAGCATTATCGTCATATGCATTAGAAGAATGATGTGGTGGAGACAAAAAGTGTGTGTGATAGATCGGATTATTACATCTCTTCTAAATGATTCTACACTTGCGATGTTTCTTAGTTGGTCATCAACCAAGTTTAAAAGTGCACTTATATTTTACATTGAAGCTGTGTTTAGTTGGGAACAAAAAGAAAATAAGAAAAAGCAATCTCTTATAAATAAATTATGTGTAAAAAATATATTACATAGAGTTCACTCATCTTTGCAGAGGAGAAATGAAAGTAGTTGCAAAAATAACACTAAAATTAGGTGATCAAGTGAATTTTAGGCGTTCTTTTTTAATATTGGCATCTTCGTGGTCATTTTACTTCTTTTTGTTTTTTTGTTTTTATGTATTAAACTACTAAAATATATAAATTTTGGTGTATAATATAAATGCTTTTAAAAGATTTATATCTAAAATATTGACACTCAACTATTAAAATACGCACAACTAAAAAATAATAGGACCAAATATAAAAATTTTGATGTACAATACATAAATTTTAATATAAAACATATATTTTTAAAAGATTATATATTTAAAATATTAATATTTAACCAACAAAATATATACAACACATAAGCTTATGCGTTTTTTAACAAAGATTTTTGAAATGCCAAAAAAGAAAAACGGTGACGTATATACATAAATAAGAGGAAATATAAATATTTGTACAATGTGTACAACGAAAAATTTAGGGATAGTTTATTATCCCTAGTATCTAAGATAATTATTTTGAATAATATAAGTGTATTATGTTTGAGAAATTAGTAGTATTTTATCTTCGAAAATATTTGGTAATCAAAGAAAATCAGTCAAAAATATCCATAACTTGCCTTATTTAGCATTCATTAATTGTTACGATAATTAATTAATGCTAAATAAGGCAAGTTTTAGCTATTTTTTTGTCTACTTAGCATTAGATGTTCTTTTTTTAACTCATATTAAACCAAATAAATAAGAAAAAGTATATGAAACCAAAACGTGACCAGCCAAAAAGTAAACAAAATCGTTTAATTAAAATCACTTTTTGAATAATATCTTTAATTAAAATATATTACACACATCATACCAATACTCCATTAGCTCCTAAATAATGAGCGCAGAAATTACAATAGGAGCCAAATTTGTAGCAGGGAATTTGGGTATAAATTAGTTGGGCCCTGGTTGGCCTTATTATAATTGACATTGAATAGCCGCGCTCCGTTTGAATTAATTAAAGTCTAGAAAAAAGCACTTTCCAATTAAAGTTAAATAGGTTAAGTTAATATGTGTCCGTAAACACAAATTAAACCTAAGCCATATAATGAGCGCAATAATGAGTGGAGCCAGAAAGGCATGCCTAATTACAATGAAAAATCTATTCTAGTTTTCTGTGCCCACCCTTCAAATTAAGGTTACATGCCATGTGCCCCCCCTGTCCATTCACTTTACTAATCCTCATGGGAATCTTACTTTATATTTATAGTTATCTCGCCTTTGATTTAAAGGGCCTTATGATGTTAGGTAACCTTTATATTGAAGCTGGATGTACTAGTACAAACATTCACTAAAGTTGCAAGTTTAAGTTACTCTAATTATANTTCCTCTTACTTCTAGACTAATAATCAAAGTGAATCATCTCCCTTTTCAGCATCATAATTCCTCTTTGGATAATCCTTAACTTTCCTCCTGTCTTACTTTAATATGGAATCATAATTATAAATTTCAAATTATTGCATCTTAACACATCTTGTGCCTTAGCTTAATCAGAAGATAAACTTTGAGTCTTTATATATTTCTAGAACAAAATGTTTAGTAACAAATAAAATAACAAAAAAATAGTTAAAATTTATCTTATTTAATATTCATTAATTATTATTAATAAAAGTATTAATATAAATAATTTTATACATATATTAATTAGAAGAATGCTAGGGGACCAGTAATTTTTGTGATTTGTAGCCATCAAATAACCATCAATGATAATTTTAATGGTGTGAGATTGGTGTGAGAATTTATCCAATAACTCACTTTTCTTTGCTGGTTACATGCTGGCCAAAATTTAAAAAAGTTATTGGTCCCTAGACTTTTCCTATTAATTAAATAACGTCACGTTAACAAAATTCTTTTTTAAATTTGCTAATGCTTAATACAGGTATAATATCTATTCAATTTGATTAAAATACTTATTGATATATCCATTGTAACGTTATATTATGGACCAACATATAGCTCGACAAAGTATATATTATTATAACTCGGTCATAGTAACTGATACGTTTTTAAATCATCTAATTAAACACATTGATTCACATTATTAGTATGTTTGTAACTACCAAATAGTAATAAAACACACTTTACTTATAAAATAATAAAGATTCAAGGAGAATAAGTATGAAAAAGATTCATCATTTATTTATATTTGAAACATTTTACTTTCACACTTATGTATTAGAGTGTCTTATGCAAATACCACTCTTCTTATTTTACAGTGATCGAGATATAACCAAGATTGTAAGAATTGGACCGATCAATAAACTAGTAAAATGATTGGTTTATTGGTTCAAAAGTTTGACCGGAATTCAACCGATATTCAACCGATTTAATTAAATATTAAATAAAATTATTAAAAATTAAACATACAATGAAACATGTAGCATGACCTTTTTTGTTACCATAATATCTGGTAAGTAAACTAAAATCTGATCTCTTCTTATTCTTTTCAAAATTAAAATAAGAAAAATCTAAACCCACGTTTAATTTCCTAAATTTAGGGTAAAAGGAGAAATCAAATAAAGAAATTATTGTAGAATTAACAATGTTGAAATGGAAGGGAATAAAGATGAGGGCATGAGGGTGAAGATTTTATTCTGTTTATGGACATGTCTTTTGCAACCTTTCTGTTGGATCTAACAAATTTGTATAAAGAAGCTGTACCCGTAACACATGTATGTCCTCATATGCAGATCATATGCAGATCAATGTAAAACATCATGACAAAATTAATCATACCACCACCAACTCTAATTCAGAGGTCAGAACTTAGAACACAACAAACAGAAAAAAATTTCAACTCACCCCAATTCAGATTCAGAACATAACAAACAGAAAAAGAAACAGCAACTCAAGAATCAGATCTCAGATTTCAGTAACTCAGTAAAATTAACAAAATACACGACCATAAATTGAAACAAACAAAGTTGAATCTTTAAAAAATAGAACCTCAAAATCATAGAAATTAACAAAAGGGAAAAAACTAAAGTAGAGCTATCGACGACAGAGGAACCAAATTGACGTGACGGAGGAACGAAACAGGCGGCAAGACTACCGACAAGGGAGGAACGGCGAGACAGACGGGGTCGAGCAAACTCACTAACAATGGAGGAATCCAGCTGACCGCACTTCGATCTGCAAGTCCACACGACGAAGATGAAAACGATGTAGAGAAGACGAGGATGGACGGCCAAAGGCGACGACGTGGAGGAGACGAGGATGGATGGCCAAGAGCTCGAAGCACCCTCTATCTGTCACTGCCGGCGGTGAGACACCCTTTGGCTGATGAGAAGAGTTCGGCAACGGTGGAGGCGGTGACTGCTGTTGGCTGAGAGACAGAGGGACTGCTGGATGAGAGAAAGAGAGGAAAGTATCGCCGTAGTGGGTTAGGAATTTTGTGCCATTTTAGTGAGTGAGACTGATGAGAGTGGGGGAGAAAGGAGAAGGGATTTGGGCATTTGGTGTCGGCGATGATGCGGTGGTCAAACCCGTTACTGCTATGGCTGCAGGATGCGGTGGCGGTGCTCGATTGGTGGTGGTGGCTATGCGATGGTTTGCAGAGAAGAGAACAGAGATGAGTTGTTGCTGATGAGTACGATGGGTGATTTAGGGATTAGGGTTCAGCTTAGTTCGTTTAGCCTTTTGCTTCTTTTTTTTTCTTATAGGGACAAAACGACGCCGTTCAGAGTTTTTTTTTTAACCAAAAATTTGCTAAAAAAATCGGATGGTTCTACCGGTTCATCGATTAATCTCCAATTCAATCGATTTTTACCGATTTTTTGTTAGACAGTTTCTAAACTTATCCAAACCGATTAGGTAATTGGTTCTCGATTAATCTAGTTAAACCGGCCGATCCGATTCAATTTTCAAAACCATGGGTATAACTCATTGCATTTAAAAACGAACTGTATCTACTTAATTTTAAAGCTACTCACTCCAAAACACTTATTATTTGTAAATATAATATATGTTATTGATATTCATTAAATCTTAGAAAAATAGTAATGTACATACTCCGAAGAAATAAG
>NC_029789.2:8479866-8483147 GCF_000816755.2 Arachis ipaensis | reverse complement strand
CACCGTATATAAATATTATAAAAATGTTATCGATGAGTATTTAATTATCTTCTCCAAGAGAAGCTATAAGTAGATTTATAAATAAATGGAATGTTTGATTTTAAGTTTTTTACCAATACTTTTATTGTTAACAAGGACCCTTACTTTAATTAGGTTGGTAGTGTTGTAGAGATTGGCTCACATTATCTCTACCAAGAGGAGTAACTAGTTGATGAAGTTCTTGTCTCCCATTTGTCAATTTCTTACAGCTTATTAATTTATGGTGAATTTGTCGCCTTATGCTTTTGTTACAGATCGTGCATGTAAATCATGGTACTTTGTGTCTGTCCACACATGAGAATACGAGATAGTGCATGCAATGGGCCCCTTCAAACTTCAAACTGCTCCTTAAACCTTATATAGCCCACAAGGACAATGGAATTAACAAGAGTTCTCATAAGTCAAATGAAAAGTTTTCAAGAAATTCTGCTGAGAAATCAAAAAAAAAAAAAAAGGGGATGGAAAGCTGGCTTTGATCTATGTAGAAAATGTGGTGAATTTATGGCAAAGGATACGTTACTTTTTTTCTTCCCCTTTGATTTCCGCGGTTTCTTCAACTTTAACATGCGTTCCACATTTGCTCCCAGGTTCTTAGAAGCATTTGGAAGAGTCTATTAAATTAGTTTGGCTAAATGATATATATTGTGTATGTGTATGAAAGAAATTTATTGAAGGTGGCCAAATAATATAGATTACAATCCGATTTGATAAAGCCTTTTGACTTTTAAAAAATTGTAGTTATTATATTTGGCAAATTAGATGCTTTTAACATTTAAATCATTTTAATAGGCTTAAATATAATAAAAGATAAAAAATGTAGATAAATAACATAATGAACATAACATAAATCAATCTAACTCACACACTAAAGATTTACAATACATTCATTACAATAAATAACAGAATTCAAAAGAAAATAATATAAAGTTCCATACATCTCCATTAATGTCATTTCAATTCAATTTCCAAACATTCAATTAATATAAATTAAAAGGCACTTGATAATTTCACATCTTATATGGATTTTGTGGGTGTTTATAAAACGAGTATCTCTTTTAATTTCTGTTTTCGTTTATTCGTAGAAGCCTTTATCTTTTAAAGATTTTGCAGGTAATAGGATTATATATGAATCGGATAATATTCGCATATCCACGATATTTATCTGTATTGGATTCGCATTTTGCGGATGTTATCCGATCCGCATAGTTATTGAATTGAATCATATCTCGATCTGCATAGTTATTAGATCGGATCATATCCGATCCGCACTCTAATAGGATCGAATAGTGGATATTGCATTGAGGATCGGATCCGCATATCTGCACCTATAATATAAATACCATAGTTAAGAAAACACAAATCGTAACCTAGACACCCCCTTTATAAGACGCTGTTCTCCCTCTCAGCTTCTCCTCTCTCACCTAGACAGAGTCTCACTTATTGTCCTAAACTCGCCTCACTTCTGACCTCATATATAACCAGTGGCGGAGTTTGAAACAAAATTTTGGGAGGAAAAAAAATTTAACATAAAAATTAAATAATAATATTTATATTAAAATAAAATTTATAAATATAATTATTCTTTAAATTTGTTACTGATAAGATCATAAATAAATAATTCTACAGATAAAACATATAAAATAGTTTATAATTGTATTCTTCGAGTCTTTAGTGACTTGAAATCTTCAATAATTGAATCAGAACTAAACTTTTCGACAATTTCTTTCTCAATGTAAATAACCAAACTATCCGCGAGAAAGTCGTCATCCATCTTGTTTCTTAACCTTGTCTTCATTATTTTAATTGCTGAAAATGATCGTTTTGTAGCAGCCGTAGAAACTGAAAGAGTTAATATCAAACGAATCAATCTATGAATCAAGTAATACATTTTTGACCTTTTTGTTTCTGCTAAATATCTACACAGTTCATGAATAGTTGACAAATTTTTCATTTCTGGATGCTGACAAGCATCAAGAATAAAATGCTGAAGCTAAAAAAGGCAAATTAATCTTTTCTTGTTCAGTAAAGTCTTCGGGATAGTAACTGTTAACAAGAGTAGAAATCTTAGCAATGCCAAAATTTTTGTAAGCATTCTTAGGCATGAGAGTAGAGCTCAGATTTAGTAGATCCATTGCTTGATCATTAAATCTGCTATTTAACTCCTCTTGTAATTACTTATCAATTGTGTCTAAAAATATATCCACTCTAAAATAATGCTCAACTGTAATATGATTTATTTTTATTTAATTTTATCTTTTAATTTTGATGTGTTATGAATTGTGAAAGCCAACAAAAGTCCACTCATCAGTTCAGTCCAAATCCAACATGTTTTGAATGTTTAAAACTAAAAATTATTGTACAATAAAAACAAGATATGAAGATTGAACCTGGGTACTTTAAGTCATAATAAAATATTTAAGTCAACTAAACTATTTTTTATTTTTTGAATAAGTACTACTATTTTTTTTTTATAAAAAATTTGGGAACCATAACCCCTTGTCTCAACTAAACTTCGCCCATGTATATAACCCCGCGTTCACCTCGATCACCGATGTCTTGTTCATTGTCGCGTCTCCTCATAAAGCGTCTCCTAAGGTCGTCTCCATTATCGCGTCGTCGTCTCCTCTATCGGCGCAATCTTCATCTTACCGCATTTCTGTCACCCGTCTTCGCTGCTGCTTTGCCTCGCTTTCTTTTGTCTGTTTGTTGCTTTGTTCGTCGGTTCAGACGAATCTATTAATTGTCACTGCCATTCTACTTTTAGTCCCCAACTGCTTCTGCAGTTCTCCTATATTTTTGAATTTTTTTTTGAATTGTGCTTTAGTAATTGTTGCTTAGGGTTTGGTTCTGGTAAATTTTTTTCTTGAATTTTTGAATTTTAAAAATATATTTTATGATTGGGTATATTTCATATCCAATCTTATTTACAAATATACGGACCGAATTTAAGCTTAAAAAGTATAGATATTAGATTCGATCTGGCCTGACGATTTTAATGCGGATCCGATCAAATTTTAGGTCATATTCAATTTAATCTATGTGCGAGATAGTAGATAATCTCTGTGAGTATCTAATTCGATTTAATCTGTGTGCAGCATAGTGGCTAATCTCATCTCATATACTTTGCCTCCTATGTTCTCAATTTTCTGGTCATCAAAGTTGACATGGAAGGTTCATTCTAGTGCTTCTACGTTATATATGTAGATATAGTTTTTACTCTAATTATCTACAATCTATCTATA
>NC_029789.2:8478313-8479754 GCF_000816755.2 Arachis ipaensis | reverse complement strand
GAAAAATTAAAAAAAAAAGGACTTATATATACAAAGGAAACATCTATATAAAAAGGAAATGTTGGGCATGTGTTAATTATTTGAAATATATCATATTCAATTGATATCTCTTATTTGAAAAGGAAAAAGAACAAATTGTGAGCCAAGCATGAAATTTTAAAATTAAAATAAAATATTGCATGGAACTAATTAGGAATGAGCGTAAGCAGCAATTGAATGAGTTGATCGAAGTATGTGACCCATGAGTACCTCAATGTACATGTGCCACGCAAGTATCACAAACCATAACCAAATTGGATCTTATTATTATACCTTCAATTAATGCACTTACCTCACAGTTATTATAGCCGTCATGGCCCTAAATTTAATGACCATGTGTGCCATGTCCCCTTTGGCTCCTTTCACCGGTCACCCTTTCAAAATTAACAAGCAATGTTATTTCTGTATCTAGATTTAATTAAATTATTATTTAATAACTAATAATTTTTAATTATTAATTTCACATATGAATCTTTACCATTTCGGTTTAGCAGATACTCGTATTAATTGGAATTCATGAGTTCTAGGAAGTGAAGAAGAGGTAAATCTCAAGGCAATGAGAGAAAATTCGTTGAGAAACGAAACTACATACTTTTTCATTTTATCAATAATGATGAATCACAAGGCTAAGTAATAATGCGTATGCAATCTACACGTTAGTCATAAATACAATTGCATTTGCATATCTATAAGATAGAAATTCAAATACAATTAGAAGTTAATAACTTTAGATAATAATTTAGTTAAATTTATTAATTTAATAATTATCAACTATTAATTTTATATACAATTAATTATACCTGAATTTTTAATTCCAAACAATTACAATAACCGCCACTTTCTTTCTATATAACTAACTTGCTAACAAAGCAATTCAACCAATCAACAATTACTCTAACCGCCACTTTCTTTCTATATAACTAACTTGCTAACAAAGCAATTCAACCAATTAACCAAGAATCTAACCGTCAACTCAACTAGTGTTAGCAGTGTAGTTATGGTTAGTTGATGACCTTATTTCTCCAGCCAGTTGGCTAACGTCACATATTAAATGGAAAAGAGAATATAGACCAAAGAAAAAAAAATGTAAGTGGAAAAACAAGAGTTAATAATTTTTATAATTAATTTAATTTGTTTAAAAAGGAGAACCAAATACGAATTTATTTATTTGTATTTCTCTTTCTACTATTTTAATACAGAGAATGTTCGTATTTCGGTTTACAATTAACAATTTTACACGAAGGTAATTATATTAAAATATTTACCTTTTAATAAAATGTTAGAAAATCAAACATTCTTCTCAAAACAACGTAGCAACTAACGGTTTGTACATCATTTTTCATATCAACAACTATTTATATCTCTTTCTACTTTTATTTTCCTTCAGAACTACGGCAGATAT
>NC_029789.2:8469642-8478277 GCF_000816755.2 Arachis ipaensis | reverse complement strand
CTAGAAACAAAAAAAAAATAGCCAAAATTAATTAAAATTTATCTTATTTAATATTTATTAATTATTATAATATTTAATAAATATTAAATAAAATAAATTTAATTCATTTTTAGTTAATTTTTTATTATTACTGTAAAATATAATGCTGTTTTAGAGGAAAACGTCAAATCAATGCTCGTGTGGATGATGGCGTGACGACAGAGAAAGAGAAAGGCAAAGGCAAAGGGCGTGTGGGTTATCGAAAATGGCATTTTCGCGTTTCATTATTAAGGGGAGGGTCATATCCGTAATTAAGTTTAGAACACAATTATTTTGCTTAAGACCTGTTCTCCACCAAACGGAATTCGCCAACGCAACGCAAATATATGATGATCGTTATTCATCGTAACCGCATGATTCTCTTCTCTAATTCCTTTCTTTCCACACTCAGGATTCAGGCGCTTCGTTTCTTCCATACTGCAGCCTCTGACAAGTCACCAACTCACCTTAATCCTCTTCCAACACCCCCAAAAGCTCCCCATCCCCCGTTCTTAGCCTGTTCCGTCCACCGTCAGTTCCAATGACGTGTCGCTCCTCCATTGGCCAGACCTTCGGCGCAACCCACTCCTACCCCTCATAACGGCGCCGTCAAATCCCTCCGTTTCCAGATTCCCCCGTCACTGTTAAACGGAGTCTGGACCACCACGATACAACGCACCATCACTTAATAAAATTAAACATATAGTGTGCTAATTACCCAATCACAACCGTTGAACCCATTTCGTCATTATCACTATTTTTTTCGTCGTCTCCGTACTACACGCGCCACCAAATTACGCACACACACCCCACACACACACACACACTAACACTTTCCCTAGAGAGTGTAAGGAAAGGAATCGCGGGAGCACGTGGTTGCGTTCGAAGCCAGCAATGGAGATTGCTCAGGTCGGTGTGAGGACAAGGGCTCAAGCTGCGTTAGCCATGGGAGCTACCACGTCACCTCCAACACCACCTAAGAGAAGGAAGATAAACAAAGCCAGGAGCAGTAATGAAGAGCGAAAATTATCAACGGCGTCGTCTTCAGCAATCGTTAAGCTCGGGAGAAGGAGGAGAAGCGCTGCTTCCGTCGTTGATGCGGTTCTGCCGGAGGCGGCGACGGAGGAAAGGTGCTCTAGCCCTAACTCCGGTGAATTCCTGGTGTCTTGTTGTTGCAGCAATGGATCTGTTGGGGATGACGAGGAGAGGATCGAGTTGTCAGATCTGGAGGTATGAGAAATTGACTAAGAGCTATAGCTAATAGCTCCTTTCGTTTTCTATATAAATTCTCTGAACTGAACAAAAAATAAATGTTGTTAGTGGAGCTTACAGATTTTTATTGAACTTTCGTTTTGTTCGCTCCTTACTTAATTGTTTCTCATTGTCTTCAGTATTTTTATTTATTTCTCCAAATTTAATGCACCGCATTCAACTTTTTTTATTATTTTAATTTTGATTTATTTTGTGTCTTTCAGGTGGAGAGCGCGCAAGTTGAAACATCTACGTGCAATTGTGGAGACGAAACTGAAAGGTTTTGAATTGAACGGATCTCTAACCATTAATTTTTAAATTTGAAATTTCCTCATCAGACTTCATTGGATTCTCTTTTTGAAACTCTTCAATAATAATCCAACTGCATTGAGTAGTTTTTGAAAATTATATTTAAAAAAAAAAAGCATGAAATAAATGGGTCTCAACAGCCATAATTCCTTCCGTTCAAAATTTGCATCTCACTATATCTATTGAATGTGCTGTATTAACTTGTAACTCAGTAACGGAACATACGCATAGCTGCACATAACGTTTGGTTGCATTTCCGCCATTATTGGTGAGTGCAGGAGAGAGATGAACCATGGAGGGCGAGACAATTCACAAGAGCTGGAGTCAGTGGAAACCGATTCTCGCCGTCGTCCTTCGTCAACGGTGCAAAACATGCCAACGGAGTTGGAGCTCGAAGAATTCTTCGCCGCAGCTGAGAAAGACATCCAGAAAAGGTTTCAAGAAAAGTAAGTTCAGAATTAGTATCTTCACATTTCTCTTCTTACTCTTACTTTTATAAATTTTGCTATCACATTCTAGACGTCATCATCAGCATCATGGTTTTCATTCCTATTGAAAAATTCTTTGCAGGTATAACTATGATATTGGGAATGACGTGCCGTTGGAAGGACGATACGAGTGGGTTGAATTGAAGCCATAGAAGAGGCCGGTAAATGCATCACAGCATTTTTAGCTTATTGCTCGCGCCATTTCCAACACGCTATCAATTAAGCCAACCTCATGAAGAAAGAAGACACACTATTACTATTACTACTGGTGAATATGATCCCGTCTCAACATGCCACTTTGCTGACTCTATTCTTACGTTTAGTTTAGGTATTTTAATTTCACATCTTATCTTCTTCTTCTTCTTTACGCTAGCCAACCAGGACTCTCTTGTTCTGGAGTACAGCTTTAATTTATATATGTTCGTCGTGCTTAAGAGTGAAAAAAGAAAATTCCGAAATTCAGCTTCGTTTGTTCTTTGTACTACGGGTTATATTTTATATTAATGTGCATAAATTATGTTAATTCCCAGTTAATGTTCTCTGTCGTCTCGTTCTTTTTTTCTTTTCCCCCCGAAACTTTCGTTTGTTTATTTGCTGGCGTCAAGTCAATGATTGTATGATTAATTATATCTTTTTTCACTTTTTGATTTTGGACATTTCTTTTCATATAGATACATGTATGAAAAAGTTTTGTTAAAGGGGGAAAAGGATAAAAGAGAGAAATGAGGAGGAAGAAGATTAATAAGCAGCAGACAGTGAAAATGGAGAAATTAGCGAGTGATAAAGAGCAGGTGGAGGTGTGATGTGGGTTGTGTTTAATTGTTGGGAGTGGGAGGGGCAGGTACACGCTCCATGCCGTGTAAGCTACGGGCACGTGTTTGCGAGGGTGGGAAAGCTGATCCGTTTTATATCCACCCATGTGAGAGTCTTCCAATCTTTGGAACCAAATCAACTCCACTTTCACAAGTACAACAAAATTGGTACCGGAGAGTAAAAATGTAGAATATACGTTCATAATATTCTTTACTCACAGTCCCACACCTACCTCTTCTCCCTTCACTTCTCTATTAAATTAACCAATACATACACCCCCCGGCACCAAACTACGCACACACATACTCCAATTGCATTTGTTATAGATAGAAAATAAAAGGATGAGGAGCTAGGAATACAATGAGATGATGATCATGATGAGAGGAAATTTAAGGGTGGAGAAGCAAGGAGTGGTGATGAATTGATGTGGCAAACATATTTGTGGTCCAACTATTCCAACATAGCAATATGTATAGGTTGAGGTTAGGCGCCTAATGGGACATGGTGAAGTTATTCGGCCGTCGTTTTAATTAGTTTAGCCAAATTTTAATTAATTTTTTTTGCATTGTAGTGAGAGAGAGAGAGATAGAGAGAGGGAGAGAGAGGAACGTGTCTACCACGTACTATCGTAGTAATAATAGGCAGCATATTAAGGAGAGGCTATATAGAGTGCAAGGTAGCTAGCACATGGGTTTGAGGATTGAGTAAGATTCCCTGCAGCATCAGCGTGTGGATTTCATGATTTGCTGTGTGGGTTGTTTGGGGGAAAATGAAGGGAGAGAGAGTATGAGAGGGTCAGAGACGATATCTCTCGACCAGCTGCTTCCTGCTTTTTTCGTTATGCCATAATCATTGCACTGCGGATCACGGCAGATCAGAGTATACATATATGATTCTACTGCTGGAATATCAGATACGACCCATCACCCACATTCTTATTATTCTTCATACCACCAAACCTACCTTTTCAATTTCAAGCACTCCTCTTTCTGAAAAATATATTTTTTTCAATTCAATGATTTGTCTATCTATGTCTAATTTACAAGGGAATGTATGTATCTAGATAAGGCACTCATGCTCAAGTTTTAGTTCCTTTCAAACATTATTCGCCATTATTAATTTCGATTGTTTTGGGGTCAATAATTTTTTTTCGATTATTCTATTTTATCATTTGGTTAATTATTATATCACAAGTTGTGCCTGTACGTATCTATATCCATGACAAGATAATTTTTTCATCCTATAACCATTTATCACTTGCAGCTTGAAATAGGAAGGACAAGAAAACAAAAAACAAATTCAAATTAATGGGATAAGATTGTTCTTTCTCCTAATTGGGACGTAGGGCCCTCCGGGATATTTTTTTATTATTTTACAGTATACACGTCATGACAAGGTGATGATGCAAGATGTAATTCACAGATGGAATAGTATTCCATATCCACACAAGCTATACCCAACTCCTTATTTTGTCCTTCCCCATCATCCAGTGCCAACAGCCACCAATTAAGAGCACAATTTGTTAGCTACGAGTACATGTACGTGAAACCAAGATCCCTGACATCCAATAAATAAATAAATAGTATTATTGATGATTTTTCTTTCTAAAGGCTTCATTCATCCCCACTTCTAATTATTTACATTTTGTCTTGGTGTCTTCAATTTATTGTGGCTAAGAGAGTAGTCTTCTATATCATATTCGTTAGTTGATAATAATATAATATTTGGTGCAAGCTAGTGGTCAACAATTTGGACGAGAGTGAGATATTGGTATTAAAGTAATTAATAAAGGTAACTAATATAGGAGGGTTCTTAATTAGGATCCTATACATACATAAAAAAGACACATTATATATGGGAGACAAAGCCATATGGGTTAACCTTAAGTTGGCGTTAAATTAATAAAACCTAAGAGAGAGTACAATATACATAGGTAGAGGCAAGTACGATGTATAATTTGATTTGAAATGGTAATCCGCAGCTACAATGAAGATTGAAGAGTACAGAGGGGGCATGTGGAAAAATTAAAAACATGAAGTGAGAGTAGTAGTGGCGGATGATTATTAATAAGAGAGAAGAGAGATAGCTGGGGTGGTAGGGAGTAGGGGCCAATGCATGCCATGTCATATTGAAAGAGGGGGTTGGTTGATAGTGAAAAGTTCTAAAATTGGTGAAATTGGTGTCAGTGAGAAAGGTGAGGGTAATGTATTTAGAAGAGGAAGTTGAATAGTGTTGATGATTGAAAGATGGAATATTAAAGAAGGAAGTGCCAAATGGGCACAAACATTAACACTAATATTTAGAATGGCGTCACGCTATACCATTCTTCTTGGATCTTGTGCCCTCTGCCTATTCTCTTCTTTTCATGCTAGTTTTGGCCCCCTTCATACCCACGTGGAACATTATTCACTTCCCAACTGCCTCCTTCCAAACTTTACATGCATATGCTTACATCCCATGCACCCCAAACCTTTCAATTTCAAATCTCTCTTCCCTCCTTATTTTTCATTTATTCTTCCATTTCTGCTTAATTAATAATTAGCTTATGAGAAATAATAGATACCATCGTAAGAATAGATTTTTAATAACATATCTAAATAGTACATATATTCTTAACACTCATTCAAATACATTTACACTTTATTTGAATGAGATAAATTTAGAGAGAAAAAAATTGAAGGAGGAAAAAATAAATTAAAAAAGCGATTTTTCTTTGTTTAGATTAATGGTGAAATTGGATAAAAAATACAAAAATGTATGTGGGACTCAGGTTAAAGTTTTCTCCTCAAAGTAGCGAAGAAAATTGATATTAAAATGGGAGCAGAAGTAAAAATATAATTTTTTTCTTTCAATACAATTAAAAATACATTAAAAAAGTTATCCTTTAAAAGACAACAAAAAAAGATAAATTAAAAAATATCTTTATCGTTAACAAAGATAACACATTAAAATTCTGAAATATAATTGGGATCACTATTTTTTTTGTTAGAAAAATAATTTAAATATATTAGTATATTATAATTTATATATAAAATAGGTAAGAGTGTTAATGTAATTTCACTTGATTATGATTTTTTTTTCTCCTTACTTTTCCTTCCATCCAAACAAAAGAAAAATTTCCACTAATTTTTTTTCATTCATTTTCTCTTCTTCCAAACAACATAAAAAAAATCAACTTTTTCTTTCACTTTCTTTCCTCTCATTTTCTTTCCTTTCATTTTCCATCTTCCATCCAAACAAAGTGTTAAAAAGTGTAACAAAAAATAAAAAAAAATAATACTTTAGAAAAAGGCTACGCTTTTTAGGTTTCGGAGATACTTTTGTGGGGATGCCTATACTAACATTGCCTATTCACAAAGACTACACTTTTGAGAATAGGATGCGTTTTTCAAGTGATCCTATTAATGACCAAAGACTATGCTTTTCAACACCAATAGTTATCAGAATTTAAAAAAAATAGGCTACATTTTTTAAGATTACTGCATCACTTTATAAACATAACAAATAATATACCTATAGCTACTTTATATAAGTGTAGTCTTTTGTCCCTCATTCTAAAACTAATATTTAAGAATATAATTATATATATAATTCTGTATTTTTAATTAAATTAGCTCACATCTCATACTAAATTAAGCATATCCATGTAAAAATATGTATGAGATCAGACCACTTAGAATTTACTATTAATAAACTACAGAAAACCAAAATATGATCGTATGAATAATATAGAACAATTTCATATATTTATTCAATCAGTGGCAGAGCTTGAAACAAAATTTTACGGAGCCAAAAATTTAACATAAAATTTAATAATAATAGTTATATCAAAATAAAATTTATAAATATAATTATTCTTTCAGTTTATCACTAATAAGATAATAAATAAATAATTCTACAGCTAAAAAATATAAAATAGTTTATAATAATATTCTTCGAGTCTTTAGTGACTTAAAATTTTCAATAATTGAATTAGAACTAAACTTTTCAACAATTTCTTTTTCAATGTAAATAACCAAACAATCTGCGAAAAAGTTGTCCTCCATTTTATTTCTCAACCTTATCTTCATTATTTTCATTGCTAAAAATGATCATTCTGTAGTAGCTGTAGAAACTGAAAGAGTTAATATCAGAAGAATCAATCTATCAATCAAGTAATACACTTTTAACTTTTTTGTTTCTACTAAACATCTACACAGTTTATGAATAGTTGACAAATTCTTCATTTCTAGATGTTGATGAGTATCAAGAATAAAATGTTGAAGTTGAAAAGACAAATTAATTTTCTCTTATTTAGTAAAGTCTTCGAGATAATAGCTGTCAATAAGAGAAAAAATCTTAGCAATGTCAAAATTTTTGTAAGTATCTTTAGGCATGAGAATAGAGCTCAAACTTAGTAGAACCATTGCTTGATCATTAAATCTATTATTTAACTCTTGTAATTGTTTATCAATTGTGACTAAAAATTTCTCCACTCTAAAATAATGCTCAACTGTAATATGATCTTTTTGGTGATGCGAGCGTCCTTGCCTTGTAACATAAGAAGCAGTTAAATCAGTAATTAGAATACCATGTTGCTCACAAAATAATTTCACATTTTTTAATAATTCCTCCCATCTGTCATTGCTCATGTTTTGAATAAGTCTTTTTGTAAAATTAACTAGTTGCACAACATTAATTATGTCTTGAGACTGCTTTTATAAAACTTGACAAAGAATATCAGTTCTTCCCATAATATCTTTCATCAAATGCAAGATCAATATAAACTCAAATGAGGTCAGTGTATTATAAGCACTATCTGCATCACCACGTTGAGAATAAGTTGATCCATCAACAATTATTTTTTGTAAAACAGTCAACATTACACCATACATATTTATCAAACTGCAAACAGAAGAGAAATGAGAACTCCATCGAGTATCTCCTACTCGTTTCAAAGTACCAATTTGACTTGCCCCTTTACTAGTTTTAAGTTCATCAATCTCTAATAAATGGACAATTTCATCTGTCTTGGCAGCATGTAACTCATCATATCACTTACTAGAAGAACAAATGATGTTGACGATGAAAGTCAATTTAAAAAAAATTGATGCACATGAATAACTTCTCTTGATACAATACCTAATGCAAGTTGTAATCGATGAGTAAAATAGTGGATATAGTATGTATAAAGACAATCTTTTAAGAATAATACTTGTAACGCATTCCATTTTCTTCTCATGTTGTTGGCACCATCATATCATTGACCACGAATATTAGAGACATCAAGACCATGTCGAGAAAGAATACCACACAATTTTTGTTTCAGAGTTAATGATGTAGTATCTTTGACATGTACAAGATTAACAAAACGCTCTTGAATTAAACTATGTATATCAACAAATCTCAAAATAAGTGCCATTTATTTTTTTTTTTTTTGGATTTATCACGAGCTTCAGCTACTACAATGCAAAACTTAAAATTTTTAATTTTCTTACAAATATGCTTTCTCACTTTGTTTGAGAGAATATGCAAGATTTTTTTTTCAATTTGATGTGAAGTATATTTAGCATTATATAGATCATTTTCTAACATATTTTTGCAATTTCATCATTGTAACATACTATGAGTTTTATCATTTTTAAAAAAATTATCTTGATTTTTTTATTCTGAAGTCTCATAATGACCTCTGAAAGCACAAGCTTGAAATGTCAAAAAGAAGTTAGAAAGATAAATATCAAAATTTATAATATTTATTAAATTTTTTTACCAATTTA
>NC_029789.2:8452450-8469586 GCF_000816755.2 Arachis ipaensis | reverse complement strand
AATACAATAATATCAATACTTATTGAATATTCTAATATTTTTTATCATATAAAAAATTAAATTAAATAAATAAAAAATACCTAATTTTTTATATTTGAAATTAAAGGCAAAGTGTTGCTTGTTGAATAAAGAGTTGTATTAGCTTTGTGTGTTGAATAGAGAAGCAAAGCAGCGTGTTTTTATAATAATGATTTTTATCTGAAAACCTATATGGCTGGAATATGCACAGTGGGTTAGCCTGTCCTACGTGTAACTTGGACGCTAAGCCACATCGGCTGAAAGACAGTCAAAAATGGTGTTTCATGGGCCATCGACGCTTTTTGAATCAGGGACACAAATACAGACTAGACCGGAATAGATTTGACGGGCAGGTCGAAGGTAGAGATCCACCAAAGAAGTTATCCGGAACAGATGTATTGAGTCAATAGTCTAATGTGCACGTTTCATTTGGGAAGAGTTCAATTGTGACATCCAAAAAAAGACGCAATGGTCAGGATGTGGATGAAGATGACTCGCATTGAAAAAAGAAGAGTGTTTTCTTTGACCTCCCGTACTGGGAGAGTCAGATGTTGTATCATAACCTTGATGTGATGCATATAGAAAAAAATGTGTGTGACAATGTGGTCTTCACTATCTTAAACGATAGCGACAAATCAAAAGACAATCTTAAAGCTCGCAGAGATTTACAATGTATGGGCATAAGGCCTAAATTATGGCCGGGGAAAGGTGGTAAATATCCTTCTGTAATATTTACGATGTTGAATTCACAGAAGGATGTATTTCCTGAAGACTTTGCAGAATGTGGTCTTTCCAGATGGTTACTCTAGCAATGTTGCTCGTTGTATTGATTTGCGACAGCGCAAGTTATCTGGGTTGAAAAGTCATGACTCCATATTTTGATGGAACAATTACTCCCAATTTTGGTGAAGAATGCACTTCCGAGTCCGGTGTCCAATGTGATTGCAAATTTGTCATCATTTTTCTGAGAACTTTGTGGGAAAGCCGTAAATCCTATGCAACTTACTGAGCTTCAGAATCATGTTGTACAAACCCTGTGTCAGATGAAAATGATTTTTCCTCCATCCTTCTTCACCGTCATGGTTCACCTCACGGTGCATCTCATTGATGAGGTTACTCTTGATGGACCAGTACATTATTGGTGGATGTATCCAATAGAAAGGTTAGCTTGATGATAGACCCCTTTAGTACACTCAATTGAATTAATTGTGTATATACTGAGCGTTTTATTGTATTTATATAAAAGGTATTTAGGACGTCTGAAGCAATATGTTCGTAATAGGGCACAACTAGAAGGCTTAATTGCAGAAGGCTATTTCTGAGAAAATCCTGACTTTTTGTTCTAGATATTTGGATAATATTGAGACTAGAATCAACTGACTAGGCGAGATGATGATGAGCCTATTGATGTTCTTCATAATTCAGGGGAAAGTATGTTCCCATCTATTGGAAAGGCATTAGGGGCTATTTCGCATTTCGAACTCACTCCAATGGAAAAACATCAAGCTCATCGTCATGTGCTAGTCAACTGCGATGCCGTAGTTCTGTTTGTTGAGTAAGTATACACATGTATTTCTAAAATACCAATATAACTCTTTTCTCCCAGTGACTAGTTGGACTAATTTTCTGTTCTCCCATAAAGTACATTTAGGAAAAAGATAAAGCGAAGCTTGCATCATCAGACAAGGTCGCAAGCTAAGAGAGATAGTGTCGTCGATGCAGAATTTTCTCGGTGGTTCAAGCATGAGGTTGGCAGAATACTAACCTGACCAATGTGTTTTTAGCCTGGAATTAGTAATATGTGAAAACCGATCTTAATATAAAGCATGAATGTTATGTGGTTCCAAGTTCCTATGGAAAGTACGCTTCATTCGAAAGACTTGAAGTTGCTTGCGCGGTCCCATGATTCAGGCAAGACATTTTGAGGCGTACAATATTAACGGGTACAAGGTTAGAACTATCACAAAGGAAAACGGGCTGAAAACACAAAATAGTGGAGTATACGTATCATCTAATACAAGAAGTTATGCAAGCATGCATGATAATAGAGTGGCTGTTGGTGGTGTTCCGCATTACGAAAAAATTGTAGACATAATTGAATTGAATTATAGCTGTTCCTTCATAGTGGTATTGTTCCAATGTGTTCGGGCTGATACCACTACCAGTAGAGACATCAAACAAGACCATTTGAGGCTTACCAGCATTAATTTCTCTCGTTCGATACACACTGGTAATCGAAAAGAAGATGAACCGTACATATTGGTATCGGAAGTTCAGCTTGTATACTATGTGGATGATGAAGTAGCTAAGAAATGGAGTCTTGTGGTTCATGTGAAACCATGAGATTTGTATGATATGGGAGAATAGAATGAAGAAGCTGAAGTTGGTTTTTCTCCACAACTAGGGTTGAACATGTTAGCGGAAGGTGACATTGGAGATTTACTGTTGACAAGGGAGGATGATATAGAAGACCTCATAGAAAATGCTTCAGAGAATTTCGATGATGTCGCGTAATGCTTATATGAAGTATTTTAATGTAATTTAAAAAGGATCTTTGTGTCATAAACTAAGTTAAATAAACTCAATGTTGTACGTTGTTTTCTTTGGTTACTTTATACTTGTGTAGTTTTTTTTTGCAGTTAAATATTTATGTTATTATGAATTTTCATGAGTAAAAGTAGATTTTTCGTTTCTTTCAACGATTTTAATACGAAAAAGTTAGTTTACGTTAAATCTTTAATGCTGTTTCAGTTGTTGTTTTTCTTAGGGTTGCATTTTTGATAAACTTGCTAGCTATTATTCAATATAATTTCACTAGTGTTACGTTTTGAAAATACTAGTGAACATAACATGACGGTGGAAAAGGACCAATGAAAACTGAGAACTTTTCGTCATCCTCTGCAAGCACAACAATTGCTGCAGAGCTTCTGCTTAAGAAATTTTTCCAAACTACTAACAAGGGAGATGGTAATTGTCGAAAATTTGCGTTTAGTTTTAAAATTATCTTAGCATATTGTCGTTTAGTTTTTTTTCTAAGTCAGTATTTAATAACTTTGGAGTTCTCAGTTTCTTCTATGTATACTCATTTTGTTATGTGCATGTTGATATTTTCAGTCTTACCTGAGTATTCCGGAGAAATAGTTCCTGACAGTCTAGATGGAGAAGAGTCTGATTCAGAAGACAATTTAGATAATATCTCCTCTGTTGCAGTTGACAAATCCATGTAGTTTGATCTCAATAAGGTTCCGGAAGAAGACAATGAAACTTTAGAAGACCAACAAAGACAATATGATATACATGTTAAGAAAAAGTGCTTTGATATGAACAAAATGCCATGGTATGGAGATGAAATATCAGATCCTGTAAAACGTGAAGCCCATAGATTGTTGACAGAGTATTTTTTGCCAAATCAATACGATGTTGGAGACAAATTTTGATCTTTTATTATAAGAGTGACGTTGATTCCCTTAATTTAATAATATGGGTCGCAGTTGTACATGTTTATCTACTTTTATAGTTTATTGATTTAGGTTTAGTAAAGCATAACTTCAAAGAGGAGTAACTTTGATTTATGCTCTGTAGAACTTTATTTTAACTTTATAAATTCAGAGTATGATATTATTTTTTTTCTTTTACATCCATGTTTGAATGCAAATTTAAATTCCAATAAAGTAAACAAGAAAATCTTATTGGTAAATTTGTTCACATGAGTTAACATATATAGCTTATTTAACTTGTGAATTTTTTTTACGTAAAACGAATGTAGAAAGTGTTACGAGTTTAAGTAACAATGATTTAAACATATGTAGCTTAAGATAGTAGTCTTTACTTAACTAGATTATATCCAGATGGTTATTACTAAAGAAAACATTGCAATATGTGGTAATATGCATTTTGCGGCAATACATATAGCGGCGGTTCGAGAAAAACCGCTGCTAAATGTAGTCCTGATTGCAGCCCCAACCCCTAACTGCCGCTATATGCGCCGCAGGTTGTCGTTTCGCGGCGGTTTTATAAAACTGTCGCAAAATTTCTGCCACTATCTGCCGAACTTGTTGTAGTGATAGTATAGTATTTGAGCTGAACTATTCTTTATTTTTTGAAAAAGTATTACTAATTTGTTTATAAGAAATTTTGGGCCTGTGTCACTTAAATTCTGCCATTGGATTCAATTGTGTATTGTCAAATTAGTAAAAAAAAAAAAACTGATTTTTTAATTTATTATTTAAAAAATAATCTAAATACATGCATAAATACTATGTGTGTGAATAGTACGATATTTATAAACATTATAATGACTTTTAATTTTCTTTAAAGAAATACGAGATTGATATATGTAAGTTGAATAATAAAACACTGACTGATTGACCAGAAGTAACTACCCTAACTTATATTATGAATGAATAATAAGAATATTAAAAATCTCTATCATTTATTTACCATTTTCGTTAATCATGAATATGATTTACTTAATTATATATTTAGATTTCATTATTAAATCAAAAGAATTTAAACGAGAGAACGCTAGCGGTCAATACTTTTAAGTTAAAAAAAAAAAAGTTGAGAGTTGACTAATGTTAACTAAAAAAAAATACATATACAATAAAAAGATATTGGTCGCCTAATACATATGAACATAATTTAATGTGTGGTTTTCTTGTTATTTAGATGAAGTACATTTTATAATTATTATTTTACGTGAGACTGATTAGATACTATATTAACTAGCAAATCCTATGACTAGGTACTGGTATTCTTTCAAAATATTTAAACTCAAAAAATTGTTTAACTCAAGTCATGTTATATGACTAAAAGTTTTTAACCATACTACATTTGCTCAAAGTCAAAACATCATCCACCATGAGTCTTGATATTATCACTCTAAGTTATTTTACATGTATAAAATATACGGTTTTGGTTAATTTTTAATGCATTTTAAACACATGATGGACGATTTAATGATTATTTTTTGTGTGTATATAATATTTTAAAAGATTTTATGATCAATATATAGTTAAAATAAGAAAAGAAAAATAAAGAAACATACTAACTGTTTTTAGAGTTACCTGAAACTAGGTCGAATTTGAGTTTGAACGTGAGGTCCAGATTTTTGGGATAGGTGATTTTCGATTTAGCCTGGGTGGTACGGTCGTCGTCTGAGTTGTTGAAAGGAGATGGAGAGTGATACCTACAAAATATTCTGATATTTAAATCAGCAAGGGTCTTTGCAGGTTTAAGGGGTATTAAAACTTATGTATACCTGAGAGTGTCAGTGTATTTATAGGTGATGAGTAAATAACAATGTTCTGAAAATCGGACCGGACCGGCTGGTTCAATCGGATTAACCGGGAACCGGTTATCTGGCCGGTCCAGTTGACTCCTAAAATCGTTATGCAAAAAACCGGTAAAAAACCGGTCAAACCGGTAGTTAACCGGAGAACCGGACGAACCGAACGAACCGGACGGGTTTTTCAGAAGTCCGGTTTTGCCACCCTTATAGAAAACGGCGTCGTTTTTTGACGCTTAAAAAAAAAAAGAACTTTCAATAACCCACACACACCCAATCCTTCGAGCCTAACGCCTCTCTCTCCCCTTCCAACCCTAATTTCCTCAATGAGCTGAAGGTTGAAGCCAGCAGGAACGCCTTCACTCCAGCGTCCTTACCACTATCGGCACCGGCAGCGGCCACCAGTCGTTGCCACCATCACCACTCGAAGCTTCTGTCGCCATCGTCGTCGTCGGGTGGTCCATTTGAAGCTTCTGTCGCCCTCGTCGTCGGAAGGTCGGGGCATAGAGCTTCTGTCGTTAGCCGCCTCTATCCTGCCGAGCATCTCTATGCCACTTTAGGCTGTCTGCTTTCTCTGCCTCAGTGAGTTTCTTGGTGTTTTAATTATTTTTTTTGATAAACTCATAATGATATGAATTGCTGGCTTGCTGGAGTTGCCAGTTTTTCAATTAATATTTTTATTCTATTAATTATATGAATCACTGGCTTGTTGGAGTTGCTGCAGAGTTCTTTAGTTTTTCAATTAATTTTTTTATTCTGTTAATTCTGCTACAGAGTTGCTGTAATACTGAATACTGAATAGAATTTCAAAACCGTTTTTTCAGAACATTACTTCTGCTCCATGATGTGCCGAATATTTGGTACATACCCTTCTATTGAAAGTAATTCTAACATTATTTTCTGTTTCGTTCTTTGGTTTTTGAACGAACTTGAATTTTTCTTTTGAATTTATTTTCTGTTAATGGCTGAAAACTAGTGATCACATTATGGAATTCTATATTCTGTAATGTATTCTTCTAATAATCCTCCTAATTTTGATATAATATCAGATCCTGGATTTTGAATGTTGAATTAAATTTTGGTATAATTTTATAACGCTTGCTGTAATTGCTGTAATGACTGAGGTTTTATTTTACTGTGATTGCTGTAATGGCTGAAACATGAAGTTTGGTTTTAAGGGGGCAGGGGATAGTTTGTTTTGCACATCTTGAAAAAATGTTGCTGTTGAGATTGGTTCATAACTATTTCTAATTAGTAATTTGACATTAACTGAGTGAGTTTTGTCTAATTAAGTAATTATTGATATTATTATTGATTGTTGGTGATTGTTGATTGAATATGGATATAGTATTTATGCCATGATTTCTTTTAGTTATAAATTATGATTTTTGAAGGTAGAATTTTAATGATGATATGAGATATAGTTTAGTTAGTGGGGAGGTTATGAAATTTTAAATTTTATTATCATATGAATGATTGAATTTAAATTTTAAAAAATTTATATTATACTTTTAATAATTTTATTTTATATATAATGAAACCGGTTCTACCACGGTTCAACTACGGTTCAACCACAGTTGGACCATTGAACCATTAAACCAGTAACTTGACCGGTTCAATGACCGGTTCGGTTCTCGCAACCTTGGTAAATAACCACCGTTAGAATGGATCCACTAATGATGGATAACCGTCCCTTTACGTAGAGTTTGTTGGGATCTCCCTTCTAGAAATGGGTGAGAGATAGTAGGGATCAGTTATAACTCTCTCAGGGGAAAGTTATTCCTTTATGGCGCCCTGTCCGACCTCTTAGGAGGTCGGTTGTTTGGTGACCGTCCTTTGGGCTTTTTTCTATTGGGCCTGGCTCATGTTTTAGGCCAGGTATGAACAGTGCCCCTACTTGAGTCTGATCTTTCGCTTAAGTCGGATTCAAGTATGAATGAAGTCGGGCTGATGTCAGGAGGTAGAGCTCTCACGCTGGGTTTTTCAAGTCGGTTTATGTTTACAAGTCAGAAATCCAACGTGATTTCAGAATGCCAACCGTTGCGTCTTTTGGCTTTTCTCTTTGACACGTGGGGTGCAATTACATTGGTAAATGTGCACTCTTTAAATGAGGGAGGATTTTTACAGTTTTACCCATTTGGTCTTATAAATACCTCTTCTTCTTTCTCTTTCTTCTTTTTTTTCTCTTTTCCTTCTTTGCCAAATTCGCGCTCTTTCCTCTTCTTCAAGCCCTTTCATTTTCTTCAACCTTCTTTCCTCATTCTTTTTCTAAAGAAGTTTAAAGAATCGTGGGACTTTTCTTTGAGGGAAATCGTTCACTGGTCCTGTCATGCTGTCATCCTCCTTTGGCTTTTTCGAAGGAGTATAGATTAGTCTTACTTTTCTATCGTGTAGTGTTTAGAAATTATTGTTTGGATGTGGAATCATTGCTAGTGAATTTGTGTTTGTTGATAACATCATGGAGGTTAGGTTAGCTTCATTAGAAATTATTGTTTGGATGAGGAATCATTGCTAGTGAATTTGTGTTTGTTGATAACATCATGGAGGTTAGGTTAGATTCATTATATGCTTGTTGTTGTGTTGTTGTCGTGGTCCTCTGTGTGTGCTAAAATGGAACTGTTGTGGTTTTTCAGAAACAAGGTTATTTTTCTTTTCAAAGATTGCTCCTTTGTGGTTGTTGGTTATTCTGTTTGTGAAAGAAAGTTCCCTTTGATTCAGACTTGTAGTAATAATTTATTTTATGTAATGTAGGTATTTCCTTCTATATGTCTTGTTCAACTCCCCCGAAAATGTCTTCCAAGGTTCTTGAGGATTTTTTGAAATGGATAGATTCTTCAGTTCTTTGTTAGTTCTTGTGGTTGATAACGTCTTTGTAGAGGAACTTTGTAAACATCATAGGATTTGTAGTTCTAGAGAGGATGAAGTAAACTATGAAATAATAGCCACTGATCCTTAAGACCGAGTTTGTTTTAGGCGAGCTGTTAAATCGGAACCACATTTTCTTTTCATGTATGATTGTTTTTTTACTAGACTTGGGGTTACTTTCCCTTTTTCTGACTTTGAAATAGAAGTCTTGTCCCATTGCAAAGTGGCTCCTTCCCAGCTTCATCCGAACTCGTGGGGGTTCCTAAAAATCTATCAACTCGTTAGTCGTGAGCTTTACTTCTCGATTTCTTTGAAGACCTTTTTCTTATTTTTTCACCTTACCAAACCCTTCAACGCTTCGAATAAACAACAATGGGTTTCCTTTCGAGCTATCCAAGGTCGGAAGGTATTCTCTATTTTTTATGAATCATTTCATGATTTTAAGAATTTCTTTTTTAAAGTCCGTGTTGCTGAGGGTCACCGCCCCTTCTTTTTAAATGAGAACGATGAACCTCACTTCCAATTATATTGAGTAGATGCAGCCCTATTGAGAACTATAATTTGATGGATTTGGATGAAGTTGAGAAGGCTGTAGTCGAGTTCTTTCGAGAGGCTTGGGGACGGGCTCCAAACCTTGACACTAAGAAGTTCATTCTCAGAACTCCAAGTTATATCCGTACCAGGTTAGGTAGTCTTTACTACTATTTTATAGACAACTGCTCATTTTCCCGACTTGTTTGTTGATGTCTCTTATTCTTTTTTGCAGAAAAATAAAAAGTGTTTCCAAGGCTTACCATAAGGTTTAAAAGGCCAAAAGGAACGCCTGAGCTTGGGCTGCTCAGTTGGAAGAGAGTGCGAAGTTGGATACTCCTTCCCCGACCAAGTCTGATTCGGGTACTTCTTCTCAGAGCAGGCCGGTAAACCCTCTTCCTCTTCCTCTTCCTCCTCCTCCTCTTTCTCTAGTCCTTACTCCTCCAGTTATCATTTATAAATAATTGCTCATTGTCCTAACTTGTTTGTTGATATTTCTTCCTCTTATGCAGAAAAAATGTAAAGTGGTTCCAAGGCTTATCAGAAAGTCCAGGAGGGCAAGAGGAACGCCCGAGCTCGAACTGCTCAACTGTAAGAATCTGGGAAGCCGGATACTCCCTCCCCAACAAATTCTGACTCGGGTACTTCCTCTCAAACTAAGCCGGTGAACCCTCTTCCTCATCCTTCTCCCCCTCTTCCTCTCTTTGTTTCTACCCCTCCTGTTCCTCCTTTTTCAGAACTGAGTTCAAAGAAAAGAAAGACTTCGAAATTTGGTGGTGCCAATATTTATGACACCGAATTTGATGGGATGAGGTTTTGTAAGAAGCACATCCTTCCTCATAGCTTCATTGCTATGGATGATGTTTCTATAAAAAACCACCTCCAAGTCTTGATCCGACAAGGGATTCGGACAACTGGGATGTGCTCCACCTTATTGAAAGAGTTAGAGAGGACTCCTTTGAATGCTACTTAGCATTCTTTTGAGGCCCTTCAAGCTGAGGTGGCTTCTCTTTAGAAGGCAAAGAAGGAATTGGAGGGGGAGAAACTGAAGGTGGAGATTGATCTCCTCAAAGCTCGGGAGAAAGAGAAAAAATCTAAGGCCTTTTATACTATGGCTGAAGGGTTAATGAAGAAGGCCAAAGAGAACTATGTCCGAGTTTACGGGGAGAACTTGGATCTGAAGGAGGAGGTAAAGTGACTAAAAGATGAGTATGCTGACTTAGAGGAGTCGGTCGCTGAGGGTACAGAGGAGGTGTTTGAGAATTTGAGGAATCAAGTTCGGGTTATTACTCCCGACTTGGACTTAACCCTTTTCAACCCGGACATGGTCGTGGTCGATGGGAAGATTGTTCCTCCTCCCTAATAAAGTGATGTTAGCAAATCCGACCTGAAGACTGCGGGACAGCATTTGGTGGAGTCTCCTCCGCGAGAGGTCGTTTCTGCCGAGGAGGCAGTGATGAGTTCTTCTCTTAAGCCAGAAGCCGTTCTAACCGAGGAGACTCTTCCGACCTCTTCCACTGAACCCGAATTTTCTGCGGCTGATGACCAGAACTCTTCCTTCGGTCTAGTTTAATGTTTTATCAAGGCTTGACTTGTGGGACCTTTTATGAATATTTCTGTATATTATTATTTACACCTTTGCGTACTTTTATTAACTCTGGTCCTTCTGAAGGATCTTAACTACCTTTTGGTTTTTGCATTTTGCTATTATTCGATGATATTGGTCCTTTTGATAGGACTTAACAACTTTTTCTTTTGATGTGGATTTGTTATAACTACCTTAAAAAAGGTTGTTTTAAATTTCCTTTTGTGTTATAACTACCTTAGGTTATTTTTGCGATTCATTTTATGTTGCCCGAATGCTTTCCGACTTGTAAGTCGTTAGTCGTATTGACATAGCTTATATGATCGGCATTTACAATTTCTTTACACCGACTTGTACCTCGTCACTTTATCTTGCCGACCATATAGGTCGGGCAACCGATTTACGTGCTTTTTCGAGCTTAAGTCGGTATGTATCGTAGAAACAACAATGGAATTAAAAAAATATTTTTATTAATGAAGAGTAAGGTAAACAATGCTTGGCTACTAAGGGTGATAATTTTCTTGCCTCTAGCCCCCGCTTTGATGCCTCGTTAAAACCCCTTTCAGGAAAAACCCTTTTCGAAAAAAAGCATGAATTCGAGAAAAAGAGTACATCAGGGAGCGAGGTGCGCTTCTAGCTATAATATCTCTTCAAGTTGTATGTGTGCCACGACCTTTGGAGCTCAGCTCCATTCAAGTCGGACACTTTGTAATAGCCTTTTTCCAAGACTTCGGTCACCTTAAAAGGTCCCTTCCAGTTAGCAGCGAGCTTCCCCTCGCTTGACTTGTTCACCCTGATGTCATTTCTTATCAGGACTAGGTCACTTGCAGCAAAGTTTCTTCGTATGACCTTTTTATTATATCTGGCCAAAATCCTTTGCTTCAGCGCTGCTTCTCTTATATGGGTTTCGGATTGCAGTGAGGAGCTCAAGTTCTTCTCTTTGGGCTCAAACATTTTTGACCTCATCATAAAATCTTACTTTTGGACTTTGTTCATTGACCTCAATAGAGACCATGGCTTCTACTCCATATGCAAGTCGAAAGGGCGTTTCTCCAGTCGTGGAATGAGGAGTTGTTCGGTAAGCCCACAACACTTGTGGGAGTTCTTCTACCCAAGCTCTCTTTGCATCTTGCAACTTTTTTTTTAGTCCAACTAATATAACTTTATTAGCTACTTTGGCTTGTCCATTAGCTTGAGGATGTTCCACTGTTGTTAATTGATGCTTGATCAGTTGATCTTCATACTGGCTACTAAATTCCTGAACGTAGGGTCGGTGAACTGGGTACCATCGTCTGTGGTAATGGAGTGAGAAACTCCGAACCAAGTAATGCTATTCTTATACAGAAACTTCCGGCTTTTTTGAGCTGTGATAGTAGCTAGTGGTTCTGCTTCTATCCACTTGGTAAAGTAATTCACTCCCACAATGTGGTACCTAACCTGTCCAGGGGCCTGGGAAAAGGTCTGAGTAGGTCTAACCCCCATTTCGCAAAAGGCCATGGGGATGTCATGCTAATGAGCTCTTTGGGGGGAGCAATGTGAAAATTGGCATGCATCTGGCAAGGTGGACATTTTTTGACAAAGTCGATCGCGTCCCTTTGCAAGGTCGGCCAGAAGAATCCAGCTCGGACCACTTTCCTAGCCAAGAACCGGGCTCCGAGATTGTTTCTACAAATACCGTTATGCACTGCTTCCGAGACTTCTTCGGTGTGTCAAGTTGGAACACACTTCAACAAGGGTGTGGACACTCTGCTTCTGTAGAGGATGTTTTGTACTAAAGTGTAGTTCTGTGCGTCCCTCTGAATTTTCTCGGCCTCCTTATGTTCCTCGGGATGAATGTTGAATTTTAGATATTCGATAAAGGGAGTCATCCATCCAAGGTTTAAGCCGAAGACAGGTAAAACGTTTAACTCATTGTCCGACTTGATAACTGAACGCTCCTTGAGAGTTTCTTATGTCAGATTTATGTTATTTCCTCTTGTTTTGGTACTTGCTAATTTAGAAAGGGTACCTGCTCTACTGTTACATTCCCGAGTTATATGTCGGACCTCGGTCTCGAGAAATTGTTAAAGTTACTCAAGCGTTTTCTCCAAGTATCTCTTCATGTTGGGGTCTTTTGCTTGGTATTCTCCATTGATCTGGGAAGTCACTACTTGAGAATCACTGAAGACCACCACTTTGTTGGCTCCGACTTCTTTGGCGAGTTTCAAGCCTGCAATCATGGCTTCATACCCGGCTTGATTATTAAAAGCGGGAAATTCAAACTTCAGGGAAAGCTCTATTTGAGTCCCCTCTTCATTGACCAGGATGATGCTCGTACCACTTCCGACTTTGTTTGAAGATCCATCTACATAGAGATTCCAAGTCGTAGACGTTTTAGTCTTGTCACCTGTGTATTCTGCTACCAAGTCAGTGAGGCATTGAGCCTTGATGGTCGTCCGAGTTTCGTACCTTAAGTCGAACTCGGATAGTTCTATGGCCCATTCTACCATCCGAACTGCTATATTCGTTTTCTAGAGAATATGCTTCATATGTTGGTTTTTCCGGACTCTTATGGTGTGCGCCTGAAAGTAAGGTCAGAGCCTCCTAGATGCCAGGATTAAAGCGTATGCAAATTTTTCTATTTTTTGATACCTTAACTCTAGCCCTTGTAAGACTTTACTAGTGAAATTAATAGGATGCTGACCGAATTCCTCTTCTCGTACTAGTGCTGAGGCTACTGCCTTATCGGTGATAGCTAGGTACAATACGAGCTCTTCTCGTGCTTCTGGCGGGTAAGGATGGGTAGTTGATTTAAAAATTTCTTGAATTCTTGAAAGGCTTCTTCACATTCAAAAGTCTATTCAAATTGGCATTCTTTTTTAAGTAATGAGAAAAGTGGCAAGGATCTCAAGGCTGATCTTGCCAAAAATCTGGATAGGGCTGCAAGTCGGCCTTTCAGTTGTTGAACTTCTTTTAAACAAGTCAAACTTCTCATATCCAAAATTGCTCTGCACTTGTCAGGGTTGGCCTCAATTCTCCTCTGTGTGAGCATGAATCCCAAGAATTTTTCTGCTTCTACCGTGAAGGTGCACTTTGTGGGATTCAACCCCATCCCATGATTTCTTATGGTGCTGAAGACTTATGATAGATCGGACAGGAGATTTGCCTCATCCTTGGTTTTTACCAACATGTCGTCTACATATACCTCTATTAAGTTTCCAAGATGGGGTGCGAATATCTTGTTCATCAACCTTTGATATGTGGCTTCTGCATTTTTTAATCTAAATGGCATGACTACGTAATAGTAATTTTTTTATTGTATCCCAAGTATGCATCCATGAAGGATAAGTATTAGTATCCTAAAGAGGAATCCACACCAAAGCATCGATCTTAGGGAGGAGATATAGATCATTTGGGCAGGCTTTGTTGAGGTCGGTATAATCGACACACATCCTCCATTTCCTATTTTGCTTTTTTACCAACACCACATTTGCTAACCATGTTGGATACTTGACTTCCCTGATGAATTCAGCTTCTAGTAGTGCTTGAACTTGCTCTTCGACCACTTGAACTCGTTCTAGTCTTAGCTTGCACCTTCTTTGTTGAATAGGGTGGGAACTGGGATACATTGCCAGTTTGTGCGTCATGAGTCCGGGGTCTATTGCAGGCATGTCGGCGGCCTTCCAAACGAAGATATTGGAGTTCTCCTATAGGAGTTTTATGAGTTCTTTCTTCAAATCTATCCTTATATTTACTCCTATGTTGGCATTTTTTTCAACTTCCTCTCCGATTTGGACTTCTTCCGTATTTCCTTCAGGCTGTGGTCGTAGCTCGTCTCTTCCTCAGACTCCTCCGAGATCAATTGAATTGACTTCTTTACCTTTACCTCGTAGATTCAGACTTTCATTGTAACATTCTCTTGCCAACTTTTGATCCCCCATAATGGTAGCGATTCCATCTTGTGTTGGAAATTTTATATAGAGGTGAGGAGCAAAAACAACAGCTCCTAGTCAATTTAGAGTTGTCCTGCCAATTAGGGCACTGTAGGCTGAAGCTATATCCACAACAATGTAGTCAATGTTTAGGGTTTTGGATCTCAATCCCTTTCCAAAAGTAGTATATAAGGAAATGAACCCTAATGGCCTGATCAGGGTATCCCCCTGCCCGAAAAGAGTATTCGGATAGGATTTCAATTCATTTTCTTTCAACCCTAACTTGTTGAATGCATGCTTAAATAGTATGTCGGTTGAGATTCCTTGGTCCACCAAGGTCCTATGTAAATTTGTGTTGGCAAGTATCATAGTAATTACTACGAGGTCATCATGCCCAAATACAATTCCTTGTGCATCCTCCTTTGTGAAAGAGATGGTTGGGAGATTGGGGGTCTCCTCTCCGACATAATAGACTTCTTTCAAGTATCTCTTTCGAGACGACTTGGTCATCCCTCTGTCGGCGAAGCCTCCTGCTATCATATGGACATGTTGCTCTGGAGTTTGTGGGGGCTGATCTCTTCGATCGACTTTTTCATCATCTCTCTTCCTCTTTCCATGACCGTCCGACCTTTCTATGAGATATCTATCTAACCGACCTTCCCTGGCCAGTTTTTCTATCATATTTTTTAAGTCGTAACAGTTATTTGTAGAGTTCCCATACAGTTTTTGGTACTCCCAATACTCATTACAGCTCCCACCCTTTTATGACAAATTTCCCTTTAGATATCCACGAGAGAAACTCGTAGCGGGGTGTAGTTGCGATACCTCCTAGGTTTCTTCGAGCCAAATTCTTCTTTCTTCTTGGGGTTCTTTTCCTTTTTTCGTGCCTAATGAGGATACCCTAATCACCAATTTGGTTCCCGCAGCCTAGCATTTTCTTCCATATTGATGTACTTTTCAACCCGCTCTTATACATCGTTCAAAGAAGTCGGGTGTCTTTTTGAGATAGACTGAAAAAAAGGGCCTTCTCGGAGGCCATTGACCAGTCCTATTATTATTGACCAAATTTTAGTGCCTATTCATGAAAGAGAAGCTTTATGCTTGGATGAATGGGCAGATAATGATTGGAGAAAATCTATTGCTGAGTATTTAAGGAATCCCAGTATTAGAGTTGATAGAAGGATAAAATTAAAAGTAATGAATTTTGTTTTAATGGTTGATGAGTTGTATCAGAAAGAAATCGATGGAAGCCTTTCGAGATATCTAAGTCAAGATGACAAAGATCTCGCCTTACAAGAAGTCCATAAAGATATATGTGGTGCTCATCAGGCTGGGATAAAAATAAAATGGGTTTTGTATCGAAATCATGTTTATTGGCCCTCTATGATTAAAGACTGTATTGACTATGCGAAGGCCTGTCAAGAGTATCAACGCCATGGAGTGGTGCAACAGATTCTAGCATTGGAGTTGCATTCGATTATCAAGCCTTGGTCATTTTGAGGTTGGGCTTTGGACCTAATAGGATTGATACATTCTCCCTTGTCGAAAAACCACAAATTTATTTTGGTGGCAATAGATTATTTCATGAAGTTTCTTGAAGCGGTTCCTTTGATAGAGGTTGGACAAAAGGAAATAATAGATTTTACTGAGGAACATATAATTCATCGGTACTGACCAAGGAACTATATTTACTGGTCAGCGAATAAAGAATTTTGCAATTTCAAGAAACATTAATATGGTTACTTCAACCCCTTATTATGCACAGGCCAATGGACAGATTGAGACAGTAAATAAAATTTTGATCAATTTGATTAAAAAGTAAATTGGGAGCAGACCTCGAACTTGGCATGAGACTTTGAGCCAAGTGCTTTGGGCCTATCGAAACTCTCCAAGAGGATCAAGAGGTACTTCTCCTTATAAACAGGTGTATGGGCATGATGCCGTTTTACCATTAGAAATTAATCTTAATACTTTGAGAGTATTGAAGCAAGATGATTTGCCAGTGAACAATTATTGGAACGCAATGTTTGATGAGTTAAATGATTTAGACTCAGAGCGTATATTGGCGCTTGAAAATATGATCCGACAGATTGCTCGAAGTTATAATCGTCGAGTAAGGGAGAAATGTTTTAGTATTGGGGATTTGGTTTTAAAGGTCATTTTGCCAATGGAAAAGAAGTCGAGATTTCTTAGCAAATGGTCCCATACTTGGGAAGGACCTTTTCAAATTATTGAATTATATTCTGAAAATGTGTATCGAATCAAAGATATCAAGTCTGGAAATATAGTTAATTCGGTAAATGGAAAGTATTTGAAGTACTACTATTGCTCGTCAAACCAAAGTTAAAATGCATAAGTCTTGAAATAAAAGGATGACATTACAGATAATTGATATTCTAAGAAGGATGCTAGGAGCTTTCCTAAGTCAGAATACAGTTGAATCCTTTCACTGTCCTAGACCGAGAGTATTTCTGTCTGCTCATATTTTTCATGTTGAATTTTTTCAAAGTGTTTCACACGCTTCTCTTCTTGTTTTCAATAGCACGTATCTCCTTGAAAAGTTGTTGTTGTTTACACTGAGCAGTGGTTAGAGGAAGATCTTGAGCAGCTATAATTTCTTGAACCATAGTAAGCCTCTGGTTGATCCGAATTAATTCTGCTTCGAGTTCTTCTTTCTCTTTGATATAATGAGCTCGAGCAGTGAAAGTCTGAGAGATCCTTAAGAGGCTTTCATTGGTTGAAGAGCTACATTAGATTCTTCTATTTCAGAATTGAGTGTGGATGCTTTCTCTCTAATTTCACATAGTTATAACATTCGGATTTTGTTAAATATATAACAGTTCATTTTTTTTTAATTTTCGTCATCTATAAACTATTAATTTGAATAGTGTAAATCAAATATAGACAAATTGGATGTTATTTTATTTGTTTATATAATG
>NC_029789.2:8452115-8452398 GCF_000816755.2 Arachis ipaensis | reverse complement strand
CGTGATATTTTAGTAAATCTTTAAGCTTTATAAATATACTAAATTATTAATAAGTCAAATTGAAAATTGAATTTAGATTTAGCTTGATCAACTCAATTAAGCTCACTTCTCACTCTAATGGTGAGTGGTGACTGAATGGTGGTTTTCACACTTACAACGACGATCAAGGTATCCTGGCTTTATTAATTCTTAATTGCATCCATGTTTGAAATTGCAAATACTAATATCTATTTATTTATTTATAATATATGAAAGTTGATACTAACTTTTTTCATAATGAGTT
>NC_029789.2:8447405-8451796 GCF_000816755.2 Arachis ipaensis | reverse complement strand
TAATCTGCATTGCGCGGGTCTCACTCTAGTTAGCTTTAAAGCAGAAGTTATTATTTTTTATTTTCGAAGACAGGAAGATTCAAACTCACAACCTTTTGGGTAAGTATAAGAAGATTATACCATTTGAGTTATAATTTTTTGAAAGCAAAAGTTACTAGTTTGGATATAAAAGATTAACTTTTTATATAAGAGTCAACAGAGTGAATATTGACATATTTGTCTGTATACATAGAATAATCTAATATTTGTATCGCTATTGAAAAATGAAATTTTGGTGAAAAGTGAAGATTAATTTGTTTAATAAAAAAAAAAAAAACAGCAATAAAAGATTTTTCATGTGCAAGTGCAATGTACATATTTTTTTTAAATAAATAAAAATTTTCGCTCTTCACTAAAAAATTTCTATTTTTATCACAGTTAAAATTGAAAAGTTTCGTAGTGTATGTTAAATTTCTAGTTTGAATAATTTGAAGGAAAAGTTTTTAAAAAAGTTTCTTTCTCATTTTTGGTCGTAATTTTTGGTAAAAGTTTAAAACTATGTTTGGTCAGATGGGGGAAATAATTGATTGAAAAGCCCAGAAAAAAAGAGAATAACACAAAGGCCACAGCTGGGAATCATGGTAGTGGATATCTGATGAAGTGGTCCATCTTTATCTCAGACCAGAATAACTGAAAGTAACAGTGGTCCATCCATAATGTTTTGCTCTGTTTTGGACTTTTGGTCCCACATCTACTTTCTAGGCCCTTCAGTTTGTAAATACTAAATACACAGTCCCTCACTTCGTCCTACAATGATTTAATTTGGAAAAGATCGATTACAATAATAATATGAGATAAAAGAAGAGAATCATATTTAGAGAGAGGGATTAATATCACTAATTGGGATTGACCCTATTATACAATACAAGTTTCATTCTAAGGTCATCTACTAGTTGGTGATAAAAAAAATTTGCTTAACCCAACAGTGTGAAACTAAAATTTTAAATAACCCAATTTGTTCAAGTAAACAAGCTGAACTGATTTTTAAGAAACTCATATATATATATATATTCCAAGAGTTGGGATTGAACGGAAGTTCAAACTTCTTTTGTGATAATGTCAGATGTCAACTGGTATTGAGGTGCCGTCATCCAAATTTTTTGTGAAGAGGTGGGAATTCCGATACCTGAGAATTTTTAATGGATTGAATTTGAAGTATACCTGAGGATATCAAAGTAATTTTATAGATGTAGAGTCAATAATCATCTTTTCGAGTAGCTCCCACCTTTAATAATAGATAACCGTCTCTTTTATTAAGGAGTTTTATTAAGATCTCCCTTTTAAATAAAAGAGAAAGATTGTAAGAGTTAGTTTGTTGATCCAAGTAGGTAGAATAAGATTGACAATAATTTAACCTTCTCAAAATCAAGTAAATGATGGAGAAGCCTTTAATTGGGCTTTACTTATTTTAGGTCGACTTTGTTTTGGAGTAGAATATGAACATATATATTACTAAACATAAATTTTAAATTTGGTTGGTTTAAAATCAAACAAAATTAATTTCACTAAACAATATTTTTTTGAGTGAACACCCAATTCGGTCCCTGTCCTTTTTCTCGATGGACATCACGGACCTTGTCCAACAAAAAGGGACATATCGGTCCCTGTCCCATACTTTTATGAGACTTTCCGGATTTCCGTCATCTTCCCTGACCAAAACAGACGAAACTTGCCTACGTGTCAGTTAACGTTGCTGAGTTGGAGGTTAATAGTCTGTTAAGTTCCACGTGGCTATTAGGAAATGGACAGGGGTCGATTTGTCCCCCTTTGTTAAATTTATGTCATGACATATATGCCATTATCTATCAATATAGGGATGAGATTTAACATATTCATCACAGGCCATTGTTCAAATTTTACAAATTCAACACAATAATTCCTGCTTCATTCATTATCAAAAGTGTTGTTCACGACTCAACTTAGTGAAATAACAAAATTCAGCTATCAAATTCCTATACACTTGTTCTAAACAAGCTTGCAATTACAACCCCACCCAGAAATGCTAACAAATTAAACCCATACCTAATACATCTACTTTCACCCATTTTCAGTTTGCAGTAATCTAACTGATCCTCCAAACCAATTAATCTTTCCTCCAACTCATTAACTTTGTTATCCACCACATAACCATGGCCTTTCAATCGATTCTGCTTCTGCTTTGATGTCCCAAATGAGACAGCCTTGTTAGCATCCTCACCACATGAAGATACATAATCATCTAACCATGCAAAGAAGTTGCAATGCCATTTTCCAGTCTACAAAAAAGTTTAACATTTGTTATCATCTGTGAAATAGAAATTGAAAACAAAAAATTAGCTAAACCCTCAAAAACTACTTTGAATTTTGGGCAGTGAAAGAATAATCTGTCTGGATTCTTCACCGTCCCTAACATGAACAATATTGCATGAGAACCACAATAATAAATTGGGGCAACCCATTTCTTCTTCCTCGGAGCTCCAGCACTCCCACCAGAATTTAGGCCCCAGCCTGAACCGTCTTTGCTTCGTGGGTTTGATGATGAACAACGCTTTCCATTACCAATCATGGTCTCCTAGGGTTCGTATTTGGATTGGGAGAAGAGTGAGAGATTAGCAACGTCGAATCACTTTCAAACCATTGTGTTTCAATGAAGACTAAAAACAAAGTCGTTTTTGGTTTCTAGAACGGGACAAAACGACCCCTTACCATTCTCTAATAGCAACGTCTCAGACCACTAAAACAACATAGTTTTAGGTCACCAAAAGGGGACAAATCGACCCCTATCCATTTCTTAATAGCCATGTGGAACTTAACAGACTATTAACCTCCAACTCAGCAACGTTAACTGACATATAGGCAAGTTTCGTCTGTTTTGGTCAGGGGAGATGACGGAAGGACCGGAAAGTCTCACAAAAGTATGGGACAGGGACCGATATGTCCCTTTTTTTTGGACAAAGTCCGTGATGTCCATCGAGAAAATTTGTTCAATATCAGTCCAATTTATGAAAACTACACCATAAGCACCCTTACATCATTATCAATGAGTGAATAATTTTAAGTGAGTTATTTCCGCTCTACATTTTCTTCCCTTTGTGAAAAATTTAGAAGAGCGATTCAGATATCGAGTCTTTTACTGTTTTTGGAATTTGGAAAAATATTATGATTATTAGTAACGATATTAAAAATTAAACCCTAGGCTGTTGTTTTTATTTTGAAAGTTGAAGCAGGCTAGATTCATGGGCTTATATATGTAAGGAAGAACTAACGACGGCCCATAACAACCAAGATTTAGATTTGCTCTTGAAAGAATCAGTTATGGCTTTTTTATTGGGCTTACATACATTTCTCTTTGTCGTACTTAACATTTAAATGATTTTTATACAGATTTCACGGTTACAGAAAAAAAAAAAACCCTTAGTATAAAACCACGTATAAATTATTGAATTTCAATTATGGATATATGACCAAAAAACAAATGCAATTATGAATAGATGGTTTTTCCCATCAAAAAGGAAAATATGCCAAAGGTTTTTACAGGAAAGCATCTCTATATCGGCGAATTGAGGAAGCAAAATATGTTGAGAATTGAGATGATTAACTTTGAAGAGAAACTTTTTAGGGGGAAAAAAATTCATTGAGGGATATCCCAGGTGAATATTATTAACTTTACAAATACTGAAATGAAATGAAATTTTGGCGCTATCATGAAAACGTGCTATATTACGGATTTTTTTTGTTTAAATTAATAAAATATAATATTTACTTGAAAGTATAATATGTAAATTAATTACTATTTTAAATATCCATTACCTATTTCAAGTACATAGACTAAAGTTCCACATTGCATGTATAAGATAGAATTCGAATCTTGAACACTTATTTAAACGGATGAGTGAATTGACCACTTGACCAACCCAAATTGGTTAAATTCCTATATTACTAGTTTCAAGAAATCTCGCGTGAAATGCCAAGATTCAGAAAATCGTTGAAATAGGATCCGGTTATATGATGTTGTATTGTAATTTTAAGAGTTGCATCATTGTGTGGGTGTTTTTTTTTCCCGGTGTTGGTTTTACATCTCAATGTAACTGTTGACAATTTTCACTCTTTATTCTAAAAATGCTACATGAACAATTAATTTATGGTAAAAACTCAGGTGCAGTCGACTTCACGTGAAGTTAATAGTTGAGAGTCGTTAGATGAAAATTTAGTCAAATCAGTCAAACCATCTAACAGCTCTCAACTATCAACTTCACGTGAAGTCGACTGACTTAAGTTTCCACTTTAATTTATATACAACCACTATAAATAATTATTGTGTTGGAATAATCTTTAAAATATATTAAAGTTAATTATTTTAAGCAAAATGAATA
>NC_029789.2:8434267-8447109 GCF_000816755.2 Arachis ipaensis | reverse complement strand
GTGTGACATTGGTCCCAATATGAATTCCATTACATGAAGATTAGATTAATTAAATATCACAAGAAAAAATGTATACTAATTACAGCTAGCTAGTTAGGGAAATGTATACTCAGAGTCAGATCTCCCTCCGTTCCTCACAAGAGATCTGAAAATAAAAGAAGAGGCAAGAAGCCAAAGCCAACTTTATTGAACCTTTTTGGCCAATTAAGAAGACATTAACTAACAACAAATCTTTAAATGAAACTTAGATCTACAATAGATTAGTTGTTAAACTGCTAGACCGGAGGATACAGTAAAAAAAAACAAAAAAAAAATGATAGTGAAAAGAAGAAGGACATGTTTGTGTTTTGGAATTAATAACAATGAGTCAAATAACAGTTGCACGTAGATGTTGAAATGCATGAAGAAAAAGATTAGAAAAGCAGATTAAATTTGTACAGGCAACACCCGAAATCCTAATCCCTACTACGAAATGAACATAAATCGTTACAACAAGGCAAAATCCTACCACATAAAGGCAAGGAACAAAAACAACAAGGACAACAAAAATTGGTCCATTAATTCCTCTACAAATTCAAGCAGCACCTTAATTAATTTAACTTAAGAAGCTTCCTTCATAGCCGTTTTAAATCCCAATCTCCAAATCAGTGCAGCTTGAGCCTCCCTCATTCATCACATCCTGTATAAAAACAACATAAGCAAAAGTCAGATCAAGTAAAATAACTGAATGCGCTAAGAAAGTGATTCATTAATATAATTAAACCTGAGAAGTGAGATTAATTGATGGTGATCCCTGATTGAGCAATAAGGAGGGAGTTGTAGGTTCAGGCTTGTCAGCTTTCTTACTAGAAGCAATGTGGGTTTTTCTGAGACCCAGAAAGGCCTTCCACCTTGGTGAAGAAGAAGAAGAAGAAGACTTTGGAGGTCTGAGTGAGAAAGCAGAAGAAGAAGAAGCATCGTGATGATGGTCATCATGATGAAGAAGAAGCTCCTCCCTGAGAGTGGTGGGGGCTGTATGACCAAGAGGCTTGTTGTCCTTGTACGGCAACAACCTGCCCTTGAAGAAGAGCTCGTCAGCGCTCATCATTGAGTAGTTGGTGACTGAGAACTCGAAGTCCGAGGAAGCCGGAGGAGCTTGATCTGTTATCTCTTGCTGCTTCATAGGTTGTTGGATATCGACGAAGTCGTTTGAGAAGGAGATTCTGGGGCTCATTGGGGCGCCGCATGGATGGTGGTGGTGGTGATCGGAGGAGTTGTACATTTCTAAGCATGCCATGAGATTTCAGAACAACAACATGTATCTAAAGGCTTAAAGAAGCCTAATAAATTCTACTTTCTCTTCTCACTGTTACAACCCCACTTTGTATTTATACATGTATGTACATTCCTCACACCTTCCTTTTCTTTTTTGTCATGACATGGATTTGGACACAAGTGAAGTGGATCAAACACAAAGTCTTTCTTACCATTTTACCCTACGGACATTATTATTCCCCTTGTGATTAGATTGTAATTGTAATAATTAATGGGAGTAGTGGTGGTGGTGGTGGCAGGGGGCAGTGCATGCATGCCACAGCAACAGGTCTGCTTGATTAGTTGACCAGACCCCCTCTTTGACTGCAAAAGTATGCGCTGGCGACACTGACCCATCAAAACTAACCACGTGACCCCCCCAAATTGCAAGGTATCACGTGCCACGATCCATTCACTTCTCTTCACTCTTCACTCTTCACTAGTGTGTTCGCAAGGAAAGGACACAGGGTACTTAAAATAATAATAATAACTTGCAGCCAAAGGACATGGTTGTCACTCACGTGCTTCAACTCTTTTCAAGTGGTTAGCCTAATGGGGTAATGCCACGTGGTTCATTCCGAGCATTCTAATATGGACCAGTCAAACCCCCAATCCGCAACTTCACTTGCTTTTGGTCTCCTATCTTGTTAGCACTTCCCTCCATTTTCATCTTAATTACTTCTTTCCCAATGCCAGATCACTTCATTGTTAGATTAACTAGTTTTACTTGGGTGTCCATGATTATGCAAATTTGGAGTGGTAGCTGTAACTTACTGTTTCATTGGCATCACTGATAATATGTAAGTAAATAAAAGACAAGTGTATGATGTTGATTGATTGATTGATTGATTGTGATGCCAATTGTTTTCTTCATGTGAGACACACATGGACCTACACCTAATAAATTAACATATTCCAAATTCAAACTGCTTGTGACTTGTGTTTTTCTTTTTCAATATTGCACCACTTTTCGAGTTAAACTATCATCTTAATTCAAATCTTTCATTTATTCTTGTAAAATCTCTCTCTCTCTATAGGATGGAGATATAATTAAGTAGAACAAGCAACATTATGGGAAAGTGGGAAACATGAATGAGATAGATTTTGTAGGCTTGTATGTAGTGGACCGGTGCCCTTGGATTTACTCTAGTATTTCAATTTCAACGTTGAATATAGATAGTAAAATTTAAAATCAAAGTTTGGAGTTTTGTGTAAGATATTGTTGAGATAAAACATGAGATTGGGAAAGGAAGACCTTTGGAGAAAGGCAAGAGACAAGAATGAAGAAGAACAGAAGTAACCAAATTATAAATAATTAATTAGAAAATGAATTCCTGAAAGCACGTGTATGTAGTGGCAGTGTCCAAGAAACCCAGCAGAGGAAATATTAATAGTTTGTGATTGAAATAAACGTTAATGAAAAATGCAGAATCTGTGTGCTTTAAATGTTAATTGATAGTGTTTATTATCTTGATGTCTCCGTATACACGGATTGTACATGGATAGAATAAAGCGGCAGAAGAAGCGATGTACATGCTTTCAAATTTCGAAACTCACACGGGCAGCTGTAACCAGATAATAACAATTGTACATTATTATAATATCAATTGGGCCAAACATAGATGGATCGATTATTGGTATGTTTATTGGCCCGACCCATTAAACTTCATTGTTAGTGGTGGTCATCATGGTGATGAACTCATTAAAGTCAATAAAACCATCGCCATTACCATCAACACCCTTCACCATCTTCCTACAAGCACTCAGGCTGCAACCCTCGCCAAGCCTCTTCAGAATTTGTGACAGCTCCTCAGCACTGATCTTCCCATCGCCATTCAAGTCGAACACCTCGAAAGCCTTCTTCATCTCTGCTTCCTTCATCCTCCCTTCACCAAACATCTCCATCAATTCATTCAACTCAATGAATCCGTCTCCATCTTTGTCCATCAATTCGAATGCCTTCGCCACCTCAGCATCACCCATTCCTCTATCCAAGGCCTTTGCAGCAGCCTTGTACTCTTGGACTGATATCTTTCCATCTTTGTTGCTGTCGAATTTCTCGAACACCCATTTCATTTCCTCTGCTTTTGGCTTCAAACTCCCTCTTCTTGATGTAAAGCTGTTCTTGTTTGAAGATGATATGCTAGAATTAGACTTAAGGAAACTAAACTTGGACATTTTTTCTACTTGGATACAAAATAATGTATATTTTCCTTCTTCACGTTATGATTGCTACAACATGGTAAATCTAGCTTATATAGATACATAAAGTGATATATAGAATAACTCTCAGAGTTTAAACTATATACTTTTGACCTACATTCTTACGCGTCTGATTATTGAGTTTGGTAATATTCGAAGAATTTTATTCTGGTTATTATTTGATGAGTGTGTGGTTCAAGTTAAATTGCATCTCATATCTGTGGACAACACTACCTTCCATCTTGCTTTATGAAACCGTGTCTTCAACACTATTCAAACTGAATCCTATTCTTCGGTCACTTGTAACAACGGCACTGAACCTGTGTTTTACACCAATCTTAATCAAATTTATAAAACATAATATTTAACTTGCCCATGGTTTATCAAAACGGTCCGCTACGTTACCAACAGCATATCTGCCAACTTCTACCAACTCTTATTTATAACTGTGTTTTATGGAAGTGTCTTCGTGGATGTATCTAATAAAAATGTCTTTTTTATGGTTGTGTTTAATAGAAGTGACTTTATAGATATATTTTCTGGATGTGTCTCTTTATATATATATTTAAAATATAATAATTAATTATTATTGATAATAAGTTGGTAGATAATATGTTGGTACCTATATTTTTCCTTATCAAAATATTATCGACCACAATAAAAATATGCATCAACCAGTGATGAGTGAGGTCCACGTGCATCATTTTCTTTTTGATGTACTTGAAAGTCACACAAACTAATGCAAAGAGATAAGATGCATCGGAATTAACTTTCTTGAACTCATTCAATTTTATGGTACGTCTTCTTCTTGAGTTATTGACTGTGTTACATATATACCATTACTGGAAGATGTTTCTGAAAATTATAAGGGTACGAGAATGTTAGGAAAATATGGGGTGGGATTTGGAAGAAACGGCACTGATTGGAGGGTCCTTCTAACATTTCTATTACTTTACTAATACATGGCCGATTCGTTGGGATTGTTTGAATGCACCAAAGACTCACCATGATCATCTTCTTTAATATCTCAGCTTCTTCTTCGATGATTGAAGAATAACTTGAATGAATGTTATCTCAACTAGTATGTGATTTTCCGCATTCATAATTTCTTCCTCTAACTATTTCGAAAATTAACATACCACAACTATAAAACATCATATTTATGAGAAACTCTACCATATTTTCGAGTTAAAACTTTTGGAGCAATGTATCTGACAGTTTCTCTAGCACCCAATAAAAATATTATGCTCTCTTTTTTTTTGCACAATTTAACTAGTACAAAATCAGAAATTTTTTGGACAAAACTCTTCATTTAAAAGAGTACTTTGAAGTTTGATTTAGAGATGAGCAATTCTTATACTACATCCTCAATACAAGTATTCTAATCCTTGAGCAATACCAATTGTGATTTTATATAATATCCCAAACAACAATTGGTATTTGGAGATCTTTTTCTATTAGTGAACTTATCTAGTGAACCATTTCACATAAATTCATATACAAGTGCCCTTTTATTTTTTTCATAACAAAATCCAAAAAGTAAAACTATATTGACATGTGATGTTCTACTTATGCTAACAACTTCGTTCATGAATTCTTCTCCAGTTCCCTTTGATTCACTTATCACTTTTACCGCAATAGGAATATCATCGTATAAGGTTCCTTTGTACACAGTTTCAAATCCTCCTTGTCCTAATTTATGTTGGAATGACTTAGTCATTTTTTTAACTTCTGAATAACTGTACTGCTTTAGTGCCAAAAAGCTATGTTTTTTCATGAAATCCTCCTCGTCATTGTGATTGAAAAAGGTTCTTACTTTCTTGAAGTAAAGTTTTCTTATTAAATTAAGACACCTTTTTCCATTATAAATAATCACAATAATTATTACAAATCTAATACATGTCGCCATTGCTAATGCACCTGCACATATGTACAAAAAAATATATAATGTTCTAAAAAAATTATACATAAATATGATGAAATTAGGGCTAGTGCAATGGAATTCTTATGAAAATACCTGCTATCCTCCAAGGAATTGGGAATGCAGGTGGATGCGTTTGAGAACTGTCTCCAGATAGGTTGTTATAAGACAAGTCTAGAAACTCTAGGCAATGTTGTGAAGCTCTTAGGTATTGAACCCCTCAAATTATTTCCACTTAAATTCAAATTCTTCGAATCACTTAAATTAGCAAACGAAGGAGGGATCAAGCCCGTTAAACCTTGCCTTGACAAATTCATAGCAACAACGACGTTCCCTTGTTGGCACACAATGAAACTCTAATCTTGGCAATCAGTGTTGTCCCATCTCCATGAACTGGCCAACTGAATTGGATACCCAAATGCTTGTGCAATGTCAAGCAAAACCATCTGGTCATAGAGTCCTTCAGATTGTGGACACAACCTGTTGATTGGTTGGAAAGTGAGGTTCACATGCTTTCCAAACTTTGGTAATGGACCCGTCAGCATGTTGTTCTCCAAAGAAAGTTGATTCAACCGGGGTAGAGCCGCCAAAAAAGATGGAACGGTACCGGTTAAGAAATTGTTGTGAAGCCTCAATTCAGTCAAATAGTGGAAGTTAGTTAGGTCAGGAAGGTGACCTGTGAAATTGTTATGTTGGAGTCACACCTCCTTCAAGAGGATCATGTTGGAGAGCACATCTATGGAGCCTGAGAAGCCTGATTTCTGGCTGTCAAGGGCTAAACTCTCCATTCCAGTTTGTGCTAAAGAGTTGGGGATTTCCCCATTCAGGTTGTTATAGAGAGAAGCAATTCTCGCAATCTGGGGAAGGACATGAATATATCTGGTAAGGTGGAGTACGAGTTAGTGGCGCTGAGGTGAAGATATTCAAGATCACTGTCACTCTGAGTCTCTGACTGAGAGTGATAGAGTCAGAGAAGGTCCATGCCGCGAGGTTGAAGTTGTTGCTTAGGCGAGTAGATCTTTGAAGGAAGTGTGATTGATGCAAGTGAATTTGTTGAAGGGCAAGTTGACTTCTTCGAGGTAGTAGAGGTCGGTGAGGACAGGCACCGGCCCCGTGAGATTGTTTTGAGAGAGGTCGAGTTGGATGAGATCGGAGAGGTCGTTGAGATTTGGGGGCAGTATTCCGGTGAGTGACAGTCCACTGAGTTGTAGGTATCACACGTCACGCCTTTCCAGTTGCAGTGGGAGGTGTTCTTGGACCAACCATATGGAGTTGGAGTAAGGGCTTCCAACAGTTTATACATCGCGGCATCTTCTTCATCTTCTGCCATAATAATGCTGGCGGAAGTGATGAACAACACAAGGACGATAGGCTTAGAACCCATTCATTAACTAATAGCTTCAAGCTAATTAAGGGAAGAGACTAATTAGGAAGTATAACATGCTATGAATTCATTCAAGACTAATTAAGTTGGTTACTTCGTTTGAGGGAGAATTAATATAGCTTATCAACATAGAAGAAATTCAGAGATCATGAGTAGCTGTGGCTGAGAATACTGTTTTATTATTCCAACTTGTGTATGCCTATATTCTCTTTAGGCCGGTTGAAGAATATCTCTTTATACAAAATACTATTTATATAAGAAAAACAATGATTCTATATCTTTTTTCCGATTATTAAGTTACAACCTTACCCAAGAAAAAAAGAAACGTACAAAGACTAATCCTTAATTAATTAAAATCCCCTTCAACAATGCCATCAAGGATAAATAATCAATCAAAACCAATCAAGTCAAAGCCAAACACACAAAATCCTGCAACAACAACAAAGCAAGGTCTAGATGATTACAAAAACACACTAAATGTTCACCTTTGAGCCACCAACATAGCTAGACTTTCACCTTTTTAATATATATTTTAACAAATTATTATATATAGTTATAGACTCGAGAAAATAGAAGAGCTACTAAAGAGGTCATTCGTCATTAAAAACGACATTTAGTAAGGACTAGATTAGCTGCTAATTTATTAAGCAGATATCAGTCCCTTCATGCCCTCATTTACTATCATTCTCTTCGCCTTTGCCAATCAACTCTTCAGACCTTAACACTTGCGCCTCCCAATCAGTTTTCCCAGCATACATACACAATGATATGACCAATGACCATCTTGCCATAGATTTAGAGGCTGAATGCTATGAAAACAAGCTGCTTCAATAAATTATGCTAATTTGTCTAAAATAAACTACCTTTTTTATTTGGTACTTGGTTCAACTATTTTAAAATTACATGAAGCTTTTTTCTGTTCTGAATTTATCACCATGAATCAACTCACTACTATGATGAATTTTGCTCTGGAAGGAAGGGTACCATTGGTAGCCACACTATCAGCAGCTTGGTAACTAGTCTTTACCTATCAGCCTGTTAAAAAGTTTCCTTCCCATTTAATCTTTACAAATTTCAACAATATATAACAAGATATATCTAAGGACAGAACATTTTGCAACAAACAGGTAATGTAATCTGAATCTGAACCTAGAACAAAAGTACACATGCAAAATAGTTTGAAGGAATAAGGGAAAAAAAAGAATGTCTATAGCTGTGATGGGACACAGAACACTGAGAACAATTAGAATTCACACAGACGATCCAATTATCTGGTTTCACTCTTCATAAGATGTCAAGAATCTGCAAAAGATGTTTATATATGAATACGAAAAGAGTGTTTAATTTAACAACAGAAGAAACAAATTCTTAAAGTAGGAAGAATTCAAAGAGAGGAAATAAAGTGACCTGCATTGGCATCTCTTGCATGATAATATTGCTGCTCTCTTCAATAGCTTTGAGAGTAACCACTTCCCCACCAACAACCATATTGATCACAACACCATCTGCAGAAACAACTCATAAAATCTTAGCAACAATAATCCAATCCACTTTGAGCACACAAAAAAGGCAAGAAAGAAAGAAAGAACCAGGTGATAAACAAGTGGCTAAACGCCTGCCATAAGTTTCCTTCTTCGGGGGTAGGTCGTAGTTGATGAGAAGATGAGCGTTCAGGGGACACTCCCCGGAAGAAAGCAGAGGAAGGCAGGCGTCGGTGACGATGATCATATGGGAGGTGCGCTCCTTGTCGTCGTCATGGTCAGTGGGGTGGTTCAAGTGGCGAAACTTGTCGAGAGTAGAAGCGCGTTGGTGTTCAGAAAGGTCGCTGTAGAGGGGGGAAGAGGAGATGAAGGGGAGGCCGGACACGGCGGAGCAGAGACAGTCAAGGTCGTCGCGGGTGCTGCAGCACACAACCATCGGAAGGGAGGGTCGTCGCCCCACAAGGCCCAGCAGATCCACCACCGTTTGCTGGGAGTAGGAGCAGAGTGAAAGAATCAATAAACCAAACCCTAATTAATGAGATTGATTCACAGAAACGAATTAAAATAAGATTAGATACCATACCATCTTGAACTGAAGCCTGTCAACCGCAAGATAGAAATGGCGGCACTGTCCAGACTGAAACCCCGTCCCTGTACAAGGAGATCCTCCCTCAACGTTCTCCATGGCCATTTACCATCACTTGCAATGATTCATTACCATCATATATTTATTACCATCCATTATCTATTTAAATTTTCCTCTAATTACATTTATATTATGGATTATTCATAATTCATTCAGAGGCCATTAAAATGTTGCTGAGTAATTTAGTTAGATAGGTTAAATTATTGGACAATTTTCAACTACTGAGTAATTAAAATTTCTAACAATGTGAACTGAAGTGTCTTGTATTAATACGGAATTAACTTTTTTAAACAATAATACACAAATCGATATTATCAGAGAGAAAAAATCTAGTCTCTGATTTATGCTCAAATTTAATTGATGAACAAATCAGACCCTAAATATTGTGTGTGCGAAATTTTTTTTGGTCAAGTGTGTAGCAAATCGGAGAATAGGTTTTATAATTAAACGAATAAAATAATTTTAAAAACCCAAATCGATGGATCAGAATTGAGGATTTAAAAAAACCCAACATCCAATTTGTTGACTAAATCGGACCTTCTGATCTGTTAACAGCGGTGAATATCACTCAAAACCTAATAATGGTGGATAACACATCATTTTTTTCAATATCAGAATTAAAAAATGACAATGTGAATGTGATATCCTTAAAATTAAGAAATATCATTTAGATTTAAGAATAATTCAAATAAATAAACTACAACAAAAAGAAATAGCGGACATAAAGCTATGTTATTTGTCGGTAATACACAAACGATTCGAGTCATTCATACGATTTTCACAATAGGACACACAAACTAATACTCCTATATGATTAGTGATGGTAGTTGGTTCTGTTCATCATCCTTATGAACTCCTCCGCATTAACCTCTCCATCATCTGCACATTTTAAAACCAAAAAAATAAAATAAAATATCAATTACAAGTATATTACTGCATTTGCGTTCGATGAACTTTTAATATGTTCAAATATTCTTGTTAGTAACTTTTTACAAGGAAACCAATCAAGCCATCAACCAAGTGTTCATGATTAAAACCATGACATATCTAACAAATAGTTAGCATTAATCATTAAATTCAATCTAAAAAGGAATTAGAAAACAGTTTGAAATTTCCTTAAAAGATAACAATCCAACATTAGGGCCAATAATTCATAAAATCAAAATTGAAAGTCAGTCAAGGGACTAGCCAATCTTAACCTCTGCAAAATTATAACTATGATGTGCCATGCATGTGTTATTAACTATGATGGCAGGCCCAGTTTCATACATTATTATCACAGAAAACCTTAATTGGAATCTAAGTCATTGCAAAATTTGTCACACAAACTTTTCAGACATAGAGGAGTATAGGCAAAAAAATTTCATGTTAGAACTTAGAACATAGATTTGGACAGAATATGATTAACTTACCATCTATGTCTGCCGCCTCAACCATGTCCTGGATCTCTCTGTCAGTGAATCTTTCACCTAGCTCTTTCGCAATGCGCTTGATGTCTGATACAGATATCTTTCCCTGCACTTGCCCCAAAGCCCAGGCAATGAGAATCAAGAAGATGATGCAGAAACGATGTACAAAAGTAAAAACACTTACATTTTTATCTTGATCAATAATCTGAAAAGCTTTCATGAGCTCTTCCTTAGTGTCCCTTTCTCCTATTTTGGCCGTCATCATGTACTCAAACTCTTCATAGTCAATTGCACCACTACCATCCTTGTCCACATCTGCTATCATTTGATTTATTTGCTGGAATAACAATGTACTATCTGTAAGCGAGACAAACAGACTTCTAACAAAAAGAATGACAAGATGATATCTCATACAGCACCATAAACAAACCAGTGCTATTCTGCTATAGTAAATTTTGAATCCATTTCAGGTAATTGACTCCCTAGCTTGGAATAAGGAGTAATAATCACATATAAATGTTCAATATGACTAAATAAGAGGAGAATAGGAGAAGATAACTTCATCTCCCTTCTTCATCACACAAAGAACAATAATTCTTTAACTAGACAAAAACAACATAATGGAACCAGTTTCTCTTAGGAAACTCCATTCAACCATAAGTAAGGTAGAGAGAATTGAACATATAGGTAATAATACCTCTTCTGTCATCTCGAACCCTAGGGCCCTGAAAAAGATGATATTTTGTTATGAAGACTACATAGCCAAGAAGTAATACTTAAAATATCAATCTTGTGAAAGATAAAACAATAAAACATACCTCATGGCAACATTCAGCTCCTTGGCATCAATAGTACCTATAAATCATCAAAATATAAATATTAGCATTTTAAAATATACATTAAAGTATAGTCGTTACTATTTTGATGATAGAATGCAGAAAACCTGAGCCATCAGTGTCAAATAATTCAAAAGCTTCCTTAATCTCCTGCTTTTTCTGCTGGGTCAAATGATGGCGTCCTCTCGATTTGCTGTGCTTCCTGGATTCCCCTCTATACGATTCCCCTCTATATATAGCTGACTGGAAAAACAAAAGGTGCATACCAAAAGAAGAGTTATTGTCTAGGAGGCAGCATGCTATTCCTTTACCAATAAACAATGATCAATGATCGAAAGCATAGCTAAATTCTGTGTTGAACAACCTATGTTGTACTCGCGGTGTCTCTCGCTCAAAGGATTAAAGTAAACAAAACGGGAAAGAGGAGCAATTAGGGCGGGGGGAGTGAGAAATTTAGATTTGATTGAGAAAATTCATAGAGAAGAACAATGGGTTAGTGTATGTATTACATTAACAGCAAGTTATCAAATTGAACAGCTAGTGATCAAGTGAAATCAAAATTGAAAATTGATCAAAGATAGGGGTAGGGATTTATTATGAAACGAAACAGCAAGAGAGTGAGAAGAGAGAAGCAGGGAGAGAACGCACCATATTTGTGCGAGATAATGCAGCAACAGCAGCAACAACGTCAAACACAAGAAGATCACGCGCACAATTGAAAGTTGAAACAAGGTCTGAGGATCTTCTTCCTTGGAATTCAGACCAGAGAGGAGGATCAATGATGCGCGTTTAAGAAAACCCAGTTAGGACCCACACTATTTTAGCTTGGGCCATCCCAACAATTCTTATTCAATTAAAGCCCAATAACTTCCTACACAGGCCCAGAATACCAAAAAGGAATGTTTTTTTATCTAGTGGCAGAATATGCTGCCTCACAAGAAGCTGTACCCGGATTCAAGTCTAGTCAGGCACGGACCCATGCTTATGAATGGGGGACACTTGCCCCAGTGTCATTTGATATTTTTAAACCAATATATATATATCCCCATTTTAAATGATCCCACTACAAATAAACTAAGCGTAATTATTAAAAGTCTAAGCCCATTTTTATCTTTTTATGATTTTGACTATTAGTTAACCTAATTAAATTTAGGCTTCTTCTGTTTTTAATCTCAGTCGTCACTCATTTATTCTCTTAAACTATTTTCTTAGTTTCATATTTTTAACCTTCTTTTTCTATTTCTTGTCTAGTGGTCATCTTCTCTTCATCAAAAGGTAAATTTTAAATTCTCTATCTACTTAATATACTAAAATCGGGTTTTTCCCTAGCTAATACAGGTGACGTGTCAATCCCTCGTGAATCTGTTTTTCTTCCAAAATGCATGAAATTTTTCATCTATTCTAAATTATTTTATAAAAAATATCTTTATTATAATTATACCAATTTAGGAACATATCTTCATTATTATTATATCAAATCAATATTTAATGCACTATTAAACTACTTTTCAATTATCAATTAAAAATATTTTTAATAACAATAATAATAATAATAATAATAATAATAATAATATGATATTGGCACCGATCGTGGTAATCATGATAATAATATTTGATTCTAATCATAAAATGATCAAATCTTATATCATTAATAACGCACATTGATTTTA
>NC_029789.2:8432366-8433903 GCF_000816755.2 Arachis ipaensis | reverse complement strand
AATAATAATAATAATAATAATAATAATAATAATAATAATAATAAATTGTAATAATAAAATTGAAATTATCACGTGGGTAAAGTAACATCTTAAAATTATAATAATTTATCACTGGTAATCGTAAAAATTATAATAGGGTTACGTAAAATTATTTTTAACATTAGCATATAATAATTCTACAAGTTAATTTTTTATTACTTTAACCCGTTATAATTCTATCTTCTTATGATATTTATTTCAAATATTTTTAGTTATTATACCGTCCATGATAATATATCTCTATCCCCTTTCTATTTCAATCTGTGTATATTAGGTATAATATTCTTATTTATTGTCCGAGATTTCTCTAATCATGATAGAAGATAATAATTCAAATTATGATATGATAAAATTATATAATTTTAACAAAATTAATATATGATGCAAAATTACTGTATATAATAAAAAATTACCTTAATAATAAATAATTTACATATTTATTTTTGTTTTACTAAAGTCTATATATAGTGTTTTTTTGTAGTATATGAATCTAAATTTGAGAGTCATCAACTCATAATTTTATATATTTTTTTACTACTTTATAGAATAAGAATGTATTATTCGTTTTTTATGGAAGTTGATTCTTTTAAGGTACAATTTCTAATTTTTTATAATGTTTTTCATATACTCATTCTATTATATTATTCTTTTGATAATTTATTAATTGTTGTTACTCTAAGTTATTCTTATCATCTAATATTCCAGTTCGATTGTCTTTTGTCACAATCGTTTACAATGCATCACATTCAAGAAATACCTCATCGAGTTATCTTCACTGATTCGGATTCCAACTACATGGATGTAAGCGTTCAAAGAAGGGGTAATAATCTCTACTTTATCGAAGGATGGTTGGATCTACTCACCTTACCGAAGCGTTCAATAGGTGAGTAGATCCAACCATCCTTCGGTAAAGTAGAGATTATTGCCCCTTCTTTGAACGCTTACATCCATGTAGTTGGAACCCGAATCAGTAAAGACAACTCGATGAGGTATTTCATGGATGTGATGCATTGTAAACGATTGTGGCAAAAGACAATCAAACTGGAACATTAGACGATAAGAATAACTTATAGCAACAACAATTAATAAATTATCAAAAGAATAATATAATAAAATGAGTATATGAAAAATATTATAAAAAATTATAAATTGTACCTTAAAAGGATTAATTTCGATAAAAAAATGAAAAATACATTCTTATTCTATGAAGTAGTAAAAAAATATAAATATAAAATTATGAGTTGATTCTCAAATTTATATTCATGTACCACAGAAAAACACTATATATAGACTTTAGTAAAACAAAAATAAATATGTAAATTACTTATTATTACGGTAATTTTTTATTATATACAGTATCTACTTAATATACTAAAACTGGGTTTTCTCCCAACTAATGAAGGTGAGGTGTCGATCCATCGTGACTCCATTTTCCCTCCAAAATGAATATACTATTATCTACTCTAAATTATTTTATAAAAAATATCTTTATTATAAT
>NC_029789.2:8412942-8431718 GCF_000816755.2 Arachis ipaensis | reverse complement strand
TATGATTATTAAAATTCTATCTACTTATCTATTTAATATACTAAAACTGAGTTTTATCCCCAACTAATGAAGGTGAGGTGTCTTCTCGTGAGTTTTTTTCCTCTAAAATAAATGTACTATTTTCTCTTCTAAACTTATTTTATAAAAATTTTCTCTTCTAAATTTTTATGTAGAGTATAATTCGAATCACCATATAATTTAGGAGTACTATAAAAGTTTGTAATATCCTACTGACTTAGGACATTAAAGAAATACTCTATATAGTCAATAATAATTTAGAAGTTAAAGAAAAAATATTTTTATCATATATTTACCTAAATCACTAGAATATTACAAACTTTATAGTACTCATAACATCTTTTAAGCCATTTTTTTAAAATTATTTTGTATTAGAATAAAATATATTTTTTAATTGTTTTATATGGAATAAAATATTTTCTTTCATTTCTAAATTATTATTGACTATGTAGAGTATTTTATTTAAAATTTGAGTACATGCATGTATTTACCTAAGTTATTAGAACATTACAAATTTTTATAGTACTCCTAACATTTTTTAAGCCATTTTTTTTAAATTATTTTGCATAGGATAAAATATTTTTTTGTAGTATAATTTAAATAAATTTATTAAAAAATTATTAAAAAATATTCATGAGTTATTAAAAATGGACAAAATATTATTGTATGGAATTCGAATTGATAGATCACAAATATTTTAAAGAAATCTCGTAATTAAATATTTTGTTAGCTTTTTTTTTAATGTATAAAATGAAATATATATATTTTTAATTTTTAAATTATTAATTTTTTAATAAAATTCTTTTAATAAATTATTAATTTTTTAACAGCATAATTCGAATTATACCATGAATAATTCGAATCAGTCAAATTCGAATTACTTGGAAACGCGTGCGTGGGTGTAGGAATTACTGTGTGTGTAATTCGAACCCAGCTAGTTCGAATTAGTGTGTGCGTGTGTTTGTGTATAATTCGAACCCATGTAGAAATGGAGTTCGAATTTAGCTGGTTCGAACTACATATAAACGTGTATTGGTGAATTCATGAAGCAGTTTTCATTTTGGCTGATTTGTGTAATTTTAGTCAGCCATTGGCTTATATGTGTTTTTTACCCTTAAAAAATATATAACAAATTTAATTATTTTAAAAAGAAAGAAAGAAAAAAATGGTAAATTATGTTTTTATTATTTTATATAAACATACTTTTTATATACAAATTTAATTTTTCTAGTATTTATATATAATTTTAGTTTTAAATTATAAATACTAGTGTACCATTAGTCGTTAATGTGCTAATTTATTCAGTTTTTTATTATTAAATGTGTATAAAAAATTAGTTAGGATAACAAATTTTCTATAATTTAATTAAAATGTTTTAAGTTCAAGTTTTAGAAATAAAAAAATATTTTTTTATAAATTATATATAATAAATAGTATTTTAAAAATAAAAGTGTTCACTAACTTTTTTAATTTTTATATCTCCATATAATTAATAATATTTAACAAATTTTATTTTAATGTATATATTTTTGTCTCCACTTTTAAAATTTTCTGGATCCGAGTCTAGTCTTATGAAAAAAAAAATGAATCCTTAAATGAACTTACATAGTGTGTTGTGAGTGTGTTGTGTGGGTGTATAATACATAAGTAATGTCTAATATTAAGAGCTGTCTAATCTATCTCAAAAAAAAAATTGTAGATTTGGTCAGAGTTGTAAGTGAAAAGTCAAATCAAGTGTTGGAGGTGTGAATGTGCTTAAGGAATCATGATGGTGGTTCCATGATAACAGGCTTTATTATAGATTAGCTTCAATTCTTTTTGACTTTTTGATGATTTTGAACAACATCATCATGCCTCTGCCTCCTGTCCGTGACTTTCAAGCAACTCTTGCTTAATGTACAGCATGGTATTAATTAATTAGTAACTAATTAGGTGGAAGAGAGATAGAGAGAGAGAAAGAAGAAAGAATTATGAATGAATAACATAGGCAGCAAAGCACTGTTGTAATTGAAACTAATTATACAAATGTAGTATTTAATGTTACAAAAATGATTCGATTGATCAAAGTATTGAGCAGCAACAATGCTTAATTAAGATGAGAATTTATATAGTCATGCTCAAGCGTGGGCGTGGTTCTTGTTCCAGAAGCAGTAGGAGCTCTGACATGACCAACCATTGAAACCTGAAGAGCTTCTTCTTCATAGGCCCTTCTTTCCATCTCCACCATTCTTGATCTCTTCTTCACCCTCACAAGCATCGCCACCAGGAGCAACCCAAGAAGGAAAGCACCTAATGCAGCACCAATTGTGCTTCCAACCGCCACTTTCCACTGAGCTATGGGCTTCTTATTATACTCATCCACTTCAGAATCCACAACCACCATCCCAAAATGCCCATTCCTCTTGGCAACGCAAACAAACGGTGAATATTCGCTGGCTTTGGCCACCGTCATTCTCCCGTCTCCTTCAAAACTAGCACACAAGGGCGTCCCCTCATTCAGTTTTGTAGCATTGGTGAAATCAATAGTGAGAGGTTTATCACCAGACACAATTCCAAGTTGAAAAGGGTTGATGCTTGAGTTTGAAGAATTGGAATCTTGATCGGCATTGTAAGCTAAGAGTCCGAGAATTGGAGAAACAAGCTGGTAGCCAGATAGATCATAGTTAGAATAATATATAGAAGACCAATTAGAGCCCATATTTTGTCTTATCAACATGACCCTCTCAATACATGGATGAACGGTTACACCAACATTGAGATGAAACTCCTTTAGTTCAGCACCGTACCTTGTTAAGCTTCCACATCTGAACCTTACTGTGTCAACACTGATCCCTGCTAGCTTTGAAGGTAACTTCACTGACTCTGCTGTCCCTGTCTTGAAGTTCTTGTCCACTGACTTGAACGTGTAGTCTCTTATCATCAGGTCAAGAACATGAACCGATCTTATTATCTCACCATCACACCACGCCAAGGACAATAATATCATCAGAGTCAGGGGAATTCCAGATTTCTTCATCTGTCACATCAAGGAAGAGAGATTGTGTGTTGTGTTAATAGTTGAGAAAGTTTGAAAAGAATGAAGACTGATTCTTCTGCTTCTTGTAGTAATGCATGTGAGTGTGACACAATCAAATTAGCGCTGACTGAGAATGTGGCAGTGCTGCTAAAAAATTAAAAGAGAGAAAACGGTAGAAGGAATGATTCTGTAAGGTGGAGTGATGATGGCACGTTCATGGTGAAAAAGGAGGAAATAAAAATAAAATAAAATACTAATTATTATTATTACATGGTGAAGGAAGGATTAAAAAGGGTGGGAGGATGAAGCGTGCCTGAAAATGGAACAAAAGAGTATTGTTGTTGTGGGAATGGGGTCCAATGACACTAATTGTGTTTTGTGTAACATGTCATGTTCCCCACTTGGAGCACTTGATGGGGTATCATGTTACGATTAACATTTAACAATTTAACAACATGCACAGCGACTTTTCAACTTTCTTTGTTAACCCCACAGCAAGAAAGTTAATTTTGGATAGGGTGAAGTTGGTGGTGATGATGGAGATAAAGGGGTGACAGACTGAACCAGAGAATGTTGCAACTTCATTGCATGGATACTTTTCTTCTTCTGTGTACCTCAATTAGGAGTACAACTGTACAAGTGCTATGTGTGTATCTAGAAAGTACTAGAATCATTATCATACTTATTTTCAGCTACTCTTCCAATTAAGAGATAGTATTGTTCCGAACCAAATGTTTTTACTTTTTATTAGAAGAGGTGCAGCACACTTATCACTGTATGCAATCATTGCCGGGGAGAACATGAGCTCATTTTATTATTGTTCGGGCTTTTTATCTTTTTGGGTAACAGGCAACCCAATTTCCTGACCCATACAAAAAAGGACAGCAAACTTATCTAATATATGTCCCCAAAAAAACTTTTTAACTCTAATCTATACTTAGTAGACTGAATTGCCAAAAAAAAAGTAGAGGTAATAAGCCTATACTTAGACTAAGTGGTTAATGAGATTACTCTTAAACAAGCTGCACTTGATTCAAATCTCAACTAAGATTGGAATGAGATTTAAAAACTTCAAAATGTCAGTGTGTGAATAGTATAATGACCAAAAAAAACGTAGAGGTAATAAGACGAAAATAGAAATTGAGGTGTTAATTACTTAATTCTGTACAAATATATAGAAAAGACAATAGGTGAATTTTTTTTGTTGACCGACAATAGGTGAATTTAAAGGACTATCTTATGCTGCATAGTATTAGACTATCAATATCTATTTAATTTTTCACTTGGTTTTTTTTTGGTGACTTAATTTTCCACTTGGTTGCTGGGCTTTTAACCACACTAATAATAATAATAATAATACTCAACTCGACTCTTGATAATTTTTTTAAAGGATTATGAAATTTTCGAACAAAAAAAAATATATCATTTTTTGTTTTTGATATTTAATTTTGTGAGACTAGTTAGTCATTTTATCCATAATCTCTCTTTAAAACATATTTATGTAACATGTTAATCACTAATATATCCTCTATTTTATTTTTATAAATAAAAACAATTTAAAAATCATTAAGATTTCTTAGTTTTACACAATAAATTTAATTAATATATTTAAAAAAAAGTAATAAACTCCGCCTATGTTACACTTGCGATACATAGCCGGTTCCAAGCCCGGATAAAGGAGGAGGGTTGTGTTAGGTTTTCGACAACCAACATAAAAATATAGTCGAATCTCCATGACATGAATCAAAGACATTATTGCGCTAAAGCTAGGTCGTTGCCCGGAAGCAACACGCTGTATGGCTCGAGTACGATGTCAAATGAGCAAGAGCCGCTGCATCGGTGCCCGGATGTAGTATTAAATGAGCAAGGGTTCTCGCGTTTTTGTGAACAGACGAGGGTAAATAAGCTAGTTCACAAAGTAAAAGGTAAAGGTCGGAGTGACAGAAGGTTAAGATTTGGGACATGGAACATAGGCACTCTAACAGGAAAGTCCATAGAGGTGGTGGACACCATGATAAGGAGGAAGATTAACATTATGTGCCTACAAGAAGCAAAATGAGTTGGTGCGAAGGCTAGGGAGTTGGATACTTCTGGTTTCAAACTTTGGTATACAGGAAAGGTGAAGAATAGGAATAGGGTTGGAATTATTGTGGATAAGCAGTGGAAGAAGGACGTAGTGGATGTCAAGAGGGTGGAAGATCGTATCATCTCTATCAAACTTGTGGTGGAGGGAGGTGCTTTCCATATGATTAGCGCCTATGCACTGCAAGTGGGTTCGGACGAACAACACAAGATAAGGTTTTGGGAGGATCTAGAGAGTGTGGTTCAAGACTTCGGGAGATAAGATTTTCTTAAGAGGAGATTTAAATGGCCATGTTGGGAGAGAAGTGACTGGGTATGGGAGTATTCACGGAGGCTATGGTTTCGTGGTGATCAATGCCGATGGTAAAACTATTTTGGACTTTTCCTCAACCTTTGATCTTCTCATCGCAAATACATGTTTTAAAAAGAGAGACGAACATCTTATAACCTATAAAAGTGGCATGACAAGCTCTCAAATCGACTTTTTTCTTGTTGAGGAGAGTCGACCAAAAATTTTGCATTAATTGTAAAATTATCCCAAGAGAGAGTTTGACAACACAACACAGGGTGCTCGTCATGGATTTTCACATTGAGCAAAAGTTGAGGAAAAGACATCATACGAAGAACCCAAAGACGAGGTGGTGGCGGATGAAAGGTGAGGAACAAAGAAGCTTCCTAAGACGGGTATGAGAAGAGGCAAAGTGGGATGGGAATGGAAGTGCGGAAGAGATGTGGAAGGAGATGGCAGAAGTTATTCGAAGAAAAGCAAAAGAAAGCTTTGGTGAATCTAAAGGAATAGGACCAAGAGACAAGGAGTCCTAGTGGTGGAATGCGAGTGTACAAGAAAACATAAAGATAAAAAGGGAGTGCTTTAAAGAGTGGTCTTTATGGCGCAATGCAGATAACTGGGAAAAATATAAGGCGGCTAAGAAATAGATAAAAGTGGCTGTAAGTAAAGCAAGAACAAGAGCATATGAGGGTCTCTACCAGTCTTTGGGCACGAAAGAAGCAGAAAAATGTATATATAGAATCACAAAGAGCCGTGAAAGAAGAACGAGAGATTTGGATCAGGTTAAGTGCATAAAGGATAAGGATGGAGAGGTGCTGGCTCAAGAGGAGAAGATTAATGAAAGGTGAAAGAGCTACTTCTACGAGTTATTTAATGAGGGACAGAAGACTCTTCCGAGCCTTGGTCGGTTATGCACAAGGAAAGAAGATCAAAACTTTGACTACTATCGAAGGATTCGAGACTTCGAAGTAAAAGAGGCTCTAAAGCAGATGAAAAATGGCAGGGCAGTAGGACCTGATAATATCCCGATTGAGGTTTGGAAGGGCCTTGGAGGAAAAGGCATCAACTGGTTAACCAAGCTTTTTAATGAGATTTTAAGGTCAAAAAAGATGCCTGATGAGTGGAGAAAGAGCACCTTGGTACCTAACTACAAGAATAAGGGGGATATATAAAGTTGCGGAAACTATAGAGGGATCAAACTCATGAGTCATACCATGAAGTTATGGGAAAGGGTGACAGAATGGAGATTGAGAAAAGAGACACAAGTAACAGAGAACCAATTTAGATTTATGCCAGGCAGATCTACCACTGAAGCGATATACCTATTAAGAAGGATGATGGAGAGGTATCGTAGTAATAAAAGGGATCTACATATGGTGTTTATTGATTTGGAGAAAGCATATGATAGGGTGCCAAGGGAGGTCTTATGGAAGGTTTTAGAAAACAAGAGAGTAAAGATCATATATATTCGTGCAATTAAAGACATGTATGATGTGGTCACAACTAGTGTGAAGACTCAAGGTGGTGTGACAGAGAAATTTTCTACTGGTATAGGATTACACCAGGGATCATCCTTAAGTCCATACATTTTCACATTAGTCTTGGAAGACTCACAGAGCACATCCAAGAGCCTGTGCCATGGTGCATGCTTTTTGCCGATGATATCATCCTTATGGGAGAGTCAAGGGAAGACCTAAATAAGAAGTTGGACTTATGGAGAGAAGCTCTAGAAGTGTATGGTCTGCGCATAAGCTGTAGCAAGATGGAATATATGGAATGTAAGTATAGTTTGAGAAGGGAAAACCCTAATATAGAGGTGAAGATTGGAGAAAACATCATACGAAAAGTTAAAAGTTTTAAGTATCTTGGGTGCATCATACAGGATAATGGAGAGATTGAACAGGATGTAAATCATAGGATCCAAGCAAGTTGGTCAAAATGGCGGAATACATCTGATTTTATATGCGACAAAAAAGTGCCTTTAAAACTTAAAGGTAAATTCTATCACACCGCTATAAGACCGGCTATACTTTATGGTACGGAGTGTTGGGCGGCCAAAGGGGAGCACGAACATAAGCTAAGTGTGGCAGAGATGAAGATGCTGAGATGGATGAGTGGTCATACGCGATTGGATAAAATAAGGAACGAAGATATAAGGGAGAGAGTTGGAGTAGCACCCATTGTGAAAAAGATGGTTGAATCGCGTCTCAAGTGATTTGGACATGTGAGAAGAAGACCGATAGAACACCCAGTCAGGAGGGTGGATGAGATGAAAGATGGACAAGGGGCGAAAGGCAGAGGAAAACCTAAGAAGACCATCCATGAGGTGGTCAAACAAGATCTACATGTAACAGTCTCTCTGTAGACATGATACATGACAGAGCACAATAGCGTCGTTTGATTCATGCAGCCGATCCCACCAAGTGGGACAAGGCTTTGTTATTGTATTTAAAAAAAAGTAATAAAAAATAAATATGAAATTTTCAGTAAGAGAAATAAAATTAAATGATAAATACTTTTAGAATTGTATTAGCAAGTGTAGCTATAAAGAGAGTTTTCTCTGCTACATAGCAGCAGGGGTCACGCCACACACTTGTTACAGCAAGTGAAGCTAATAGCTATCCTCTATCAGTTATAACATTAACACCCGCTCTCAAACTTTGGGGGAGTGAATTACTGACCCTAAGTTTGCCTTTGAAAAATTCAAGCAACCTAGAAGATAATGGTTTTGTTAACACATCTACAATTTGGTCAAGTGCAGGAATATTAACTATATACAGTTCCTTCTTATTAACCATTTCTCTCAATGAATGCAAGTCTAATTCCAGATGCTTGCAATGACTATAGAGAACTGGATTGGCTGCAAGCATACACGCATTCTGGTTGTCACAGTAAATTGTTGGAGCAATCTTTTGAGACACACCAAGTTCACTAAGCTGTTGCAGTGATACAAGTTCAGACTACACGGCAGCCAACGCACGATGCTCAGCCTCTATGCTGCTATGGCTGACTTTCGATTGTTTATGGCACTTCCAAGAAATTAGATTCCCTAGATATATACAGTAGCCAGTGACAAACCGCCGACCATCGAGATCACTTGCCCAATTTGCATCAGCAAAACCCAAGAGTCTAAAATCAGAACACTTTGAAAAGATAATTCCATCACTTACCATCGTTTTCAAATAATGCAAGATCCTCTTCACTGCTTTCCAGTGATTAAGAGTGAGGTTGTGCATAAACTGTAAAATTCTATTCACAGAAAATGCAAGATCAGGTCGTGTCATAGTCAAATATTGGAGAGTCCCTACTATAGAACGATAAAGCTTCATATCAGAGCAAGATTCAGAATCATTTGTATAGAATTTCAAATTCCCAACCATAGGAGTAGGCAAGACATTTGCCGTTTCCATGTTGGCCTTTCGAAAAATTTGCATTGCATATTTCCTTTGAGATAGGTGTACATGTCCTCCCTGCAAATAAGAGAATTCTATTCCAAGAAAAAAAATTAAATTACTAAGATCTTTAAGAGGGAAAACTGTATTGAGTTGCTTAAGTAATAGATCAATTTCATTAGCATCATTGCCAGGGACAACAATGTCATCGACATATACTAACATGTATGTGACTGATTTTGTACTTTTCCTTACAAAAAGGAAAATATCAAATCGAGTTCTCTCAAACCCAAAATTTGTCAATGTTTCTTTCAAAGTCAAGTACCATGCTCGTGGTGCCTGTTTCAGGCTATACAGGGCCCTATTCAGCTTGCATACCAAGTTAGTATTGTTGTCCTCATAGTCTTGTGGTTGAATCATAAAAACTTGTTCCATCAAAATTCCATTTAAAAAAGCATGATTAAAAAATCGAACTGACGTAGAACCCATCCTTGTGTGATGGCTAGAGTAAGCACAATACAAACAGAAGAAGGTCTTATCACAGGACTATATATCTGCGCATAGTTTATGCCTTCGGTTTGATAAAAACAGTTGGCAACAAGATGAGCTTTATAACGAACAACCTTACCATTAGTATTTCGTTTAATGGCAAAAACCCACTTGCTCCCTACTATAGTAGCATTCAGTGAGGGAGTCACAAGATACCAAGTATTGCATTGCCTTAGTACTTTAAGCTCAGCATCCATAGCCTCCTTCCAGTGAGGGGTTTGGATAGCTTGAGCAGCAGTTTTAGGTACTTGTTGCTTAAGATCAATATCAATATGGGAAATATAGGCCTTTGGCTTGTGTATACCCGCCTTTGATCATGTTATCATATTGTGTGTATTGGTGGTTGGATGAGGAACCTGACTTGGAGGGGGATCAAGTCCCTGACCAGTGGCCTCACTATGCATAGAGACATTAGTCTCTAAAACTGGATTAGGGGAAATACAGTGTCCAACAAACTAGTAGTTGTAGGTGATTGCAAGTTTGTATTTGTTCCACCAGTTTGAGTTTAATTTGAGAACGAGTTACTTGTCATGGTAGTATTTGATGACTTTGATGTGGAGGGTAAGCTGTAATAAGCATCAGTAATATAGCTAGGAACAAATTCAGTGTTGGTCATGTGAGTAAAAGAATTTTGAAACAAATCATGATAAGAAAAACTCAACACATCAAAGACAACATGGCGAGACATATAAACTTTTCCAAACTTACTCATACATTTATATCCATAAAATTTAGTGTTATTGCCTAAAAACAAACATTTCTGAGAGCGATATTCAAGTTTATGCTTATTGTATGGTCAAAGAAATGGAAAACAAGTGCACCCAAACACCTTTAAAGTACTATAATCTGGTTTTTGATTATGCATTTTTTTAAATGGTGACATAAAATCAAGAACAACAGTGGGTAGTCTATTCATTATATGAACAGCAGTAACAAAAATATCTTCCCAAAATTGGATGGGAATAGATGTTGTTGCCAATAATGAAAGGCCAATCTCAACTACACTCCTATGCCTTTTCTCTACACTTTCCTACTGTTGATGTGTATATGGATATGAGAGTCTATGTCTAATACCATTATCAGTTAGAAAGGTAATAAAGGCAGCAGATACAAATTCTCTTTCATTATCTGTTCACAACAATTTTAATTTATGTCTAGTCATAATCTCTATTTGATTTTTAAAGTTCTGAAGGGCATTAAAAGCTTGAGGCTTATTAGTCAGCAAGTAAATATATGTATATTTAGTACATGTGTCTACAAAACTAATGTAATATTTCATACCATTTCTAGATACAATAGGGGATGGTCCCCATATGTTAGCAAAGATTAACTCTAGAGGATAATTATATGTAGTATTAGAATCATTGAAAGATAAAGCATAAATCTTAGAAATTGAGCAGATTTCACAAATTTTAGAATGAGGCAGTTTTGTAGGTAAAGCAATATCACATTGTTTAAGAACATGAAAGAGATTATTTATTGAAGTGTGGCCAATTATTTGTGCCAAATTTTTACATCACGAACACAAATAAGTTGCTATTAAAGCAGCATTATGATTCCTAAAATTATGCTTAGAATTGTTTGAATTACAATGAAAATTTATAGAAGAAAGAAAATTTGTAACAGTAGTATAAGAGTTATTATGTAATTGGTGTTTAGATAAAATAACTGATTTTGGTACATAAAGATCATCAAATGTATAGATGCCATTCTTAGTGATTCCCTGAAGAAGAGGGGACCGAGTTACCTGATCATGAATGGTACAATGATAAGGCCAAAATTCAAAGAAAATACCATTTTCTTAAGCAAATTTCAAAACACCGAGTAAGTTTTGTGTGATTGTTGAAACATATAATAAATTTATCAATTTGAAACCAAGATTGTTGTTTTTATTAAGGGTTAAGTACTGTTTTTATCCTTAAGGTCTGGGGTGAAAATCAAAATCATCCCCGACCTTTTTTTCTTATTAAAATCATCTTCAACGTTTAAAAACACTTTAAAATCATTCTTTTTGTTCTAAAAAGATAAATATACCCTTTTAAAAAATAAATTATAAAATAAATTAACTTTGTTCATCATCCTCCTAACCCATTTGCAGCGGCTTCATTATCCCTCTCTTTCTCCATCAATCCTCCCAACCCATTTCTTCCTCCAATCAAAGACCCAAACTTTGTTTTCTCCCCAACAACCTAATAAACTCAAACTCCCAACCTAAGCTTCTTCCTTCACCTACCTTTCTCTCTCTACATCAACCCCCATTTTCTCTCTCCTCAAATTCTATTAACAACAAATTTTTGTTCAAGTTAACAAACAAATTAAGCAACAACAGCAACTAAATTCAACAACAAATTCAATAACAAATTCAGCAACAACAACACACTTTCAGTAACACCAAAATCAAAATAAATCAACAGCAACAACATCCACAAAATAAATTAACAGAAATTTTAGATTTAACAACAATTTAACAATCATCACCGTAATCTCAGATCCAAAATCAACAACGATAGAAATTTAAAAAAATAAAAAAAAGACGTTCAAATTCTTCGAAAAAAAAATGAAGAACAGAAAGAGGAGGAAGGAAGTGACGGTGCTATGCGGGAACCTACTGCCATAATCAACCTCTGGCCGCCGCCGCCCTTAGTGCGCCCCTCCTTCTTCTTTCCTATTCTTCTTCCTCTTCCTTCCAACTGCCACCCACGATCACCGTCTGTCGAAAAGCCAATAACCACTACAAGCGTCACCTCTCCCTTCCCAGAACACATCACAGCGCCGCCATGTCGGGGGATTCGAAGTTGAAGACGACGAACTCAAAGACGCTTCTATCAATCCAACCACTCTCCTCTCTTCATCTTTCCAACCTCTGCACCTTCCTCTCTTCTCTCGTTCTCTCTCTCATCTTCTCGTTTTATCTCTCTTTCTCTATAGTCACGATACAACGGCGAATTAATAATTTTTATTTTTGTTTAAGGGTAATTTTGTCCGAAAAAATATTGTTTATGGATAAAAGGATGATTTTATAACGTTTTGTAATGTTAAGGATGTTTTTAATAACAAAAAAAGGTCGGGAACGAATTTGATTTTCACCCTAGACCTTAGGGACGAAAACAGTACTTACCCTTTTTATTAATGAGAAAAGAAGAACCAGATTTATGAATAGAAATACCTGCACCATTACCTACAAAAAGTTGCTCATGATCAAGATTGTTTGGAGAATGAGAGAGCAAATTGTTGGGGTCGGCAGTGAGATGATGAGATGCTCCTGAGTTAGCATACCAGTATGAGTCTCCAATGGAAGATGCTATAGACATATATGCCTGTGGATGATGGAATGAGGCAGATGGTGATGGAGGGCTTGTATTGGAAAAAGAAAATTGTGTTGAAGGAGTAGGACGTGCTGGGTTTGGTTGGAACTGTTGATCAAAGCAATAGTAGCAGCTCCATGCTGCATGACCAACCCTGCCATGGCAGTATGTTCTTGGAGGTTTACATGAGCTCCTGCCACCCGTTTGGAATCTATTGCCACCATGACCTCGTCTTGCACCCATTCTTCTAGTTGATGATGGGAAGAAAGCTTGTGTGAAAGTTTACCATGAAAATGATGAGGATGAAGTCTTGAATATATCAAGCATATCATCATATGCTTGAAAAAAGAATTTTGCCTCACTAACAGAAAAAGTGCCCAATCTTGACATGATAGAAGTTATGTAACCACTATAATCCTCAGGCAGTTCATCAGTAATAGTTTGAATATGATCATCATCATCTAATTGATACCCAATAGCAGAAAGAGAGTCAACTAGCTTTTGAATTTTGGAGAGATAGTCATGAACTGTACTTGTTTTCTTGACACATTAGGATTTCAATTTTTGAATTCTTGTCTTGGATGTTGAGGAAAAGTAGGCGATGATGGTAGTCCACGCATCACAGAAGCGGGCACAATGAACGATCTTCTTTTTGTATGATGTAATCATTGAAGTCATGAGCCATGTGGTAATGGAGAGATCATCTTTCTTCAAGATCTTGGATGCTTCAGTTTCTTGAAGCAAATCTGTTGAAGTATCTTTTGCAGAATTAAATTTGGTGGTTGTGTCAACTTTGGATGCTGCTTTAGGCAAAGACTTCGTCATAGGTTCAAATCTGTTAAGAGCATTAGCCCAATCAAGATGAGTCTCCATTGAAAGACTATAAATTGTGAGCCATGCTTAATGGCGCCATGTGTTGAAATTAGTGTCATCAAGCTTCTCAGCTATGGGTAAGAGGTTGTTTTGTTGAGGATGAAGTAGAAATGAGGAAAGCCATGATCAAGAACTTGATCTTGAGGCTCTTGATACCATATGAGATTTTCAGTAAGAGAAATGAAATTAGATGATAACATGCTTTTAGAATTGTATTAGAAAGTGTAGTACAAGAAAAGTTTTCTCTACTATATATAGCAGCAGGGGTCACGCCACACACTTGTTACAGCAAGTGAAGCTAATAGCTATCCTTCCTCGGTCAACACTAACAATAAAAATAAAAGCTAAACGGCCTTGACCATTATCATTAAAAAGCAACGAGATTTCCAACAAAAAAAAAAGAATTTATTAATTCTAGTTAGTTTTTAATGAATAAATCAACCGTTTAACATGCCATGTATGGTTATTCTATTAATACAGAAAGAAAATATTAATAGAAAGGCTAATTAATCTCATAAAAATAAAGATCAGAGGCCGAAAAAATATTTTTTCTATTAAAGACTTCATTATCTTTCAAGATAATTATCAGGAGTTGTTTATGATTTTTTTCTAAAAAGAAAGCCATGTTTATTTTATTCTTTGAAATTCATTTGATAAATTGATTTGATATTTCAAAAAACAAAGTATATTTTTGTCATTTTAAAAATTATTACTAACGTTTAATATTATTTAATTTTATCTTTAATATTTAAAATAAATTTAAATTCTATTTTTATTGTCAAATTATATTATTGTTAACAATTATTTCTTTTATATAATTTTATCATTAACTATTTTACCATATGGTCTCCTAATTCTAATTTTAACTATCACTTATAATCCCAAATCAATTCTTATCCCAAAATCTTTAGGGTGTATGTGGTTCAAAGATTAATTTTTATTATCAAAAATATCATTTTTAGAAATATAATGCCTAGAAATGAAATTACTTGGTATATAAAATTTTTATGTTTAGTTATAAAATTTAATACTTTAGAATATTATGTAATAATACTAGGAATGAATAAATTTTTATTTGATTGAGTTTAAATTTCTTAGTTATATTATGTAATATGTCAAAATTATCCTTACTCATTCAAATTAAAAGGTTAATGACTAAACTTAATAAATATATACAAAAATTTACATATAAATATATTTCAAGATAAATTTAATATAATCAATCATTTTTAAATAAAAATATTTATTTTTATTTCCAAAAATACCTCTAATATCAATTTTTTTTTAATTTACAAAAAATAACTCTAATAATAAATTTACTAGAACATTATCACAATTAAAATATCTGATAGGAATAATACACAATTTACTACTTGCAAGAATCAGAGGAGCAACAATATCCACTCACAACAAGTATTAACACAAGCACAATAATACCCAATAGCAGCGGAAAAATCACATAAACCAGAAATTAGAAACAAGCTAACACACCAAGATTTTTAACGTGGAAAACCTCCTCAATGAGAGAAGTAAAAATCACGAGTCACCAAGATCAGGATATAGCTTCACTATGATGAAAAATAGGGTACAAGAGAGTCACAAATTACTGCACAAAACGTGCATACAACAAGCCAAACAACCCAAACTTCAAGGCTTTCAAAACAAGAACAAGAAGATGAAAATACCACAAAAACAGAGCTACTGTGCGTGGCCAATATCTCCAGCTACAGATGTCGAATTGAAGATTCGAACGGTGAAATCAAAGAACCAGATGTGTAGAACACACTGTCCAAATTTGAGCTCGATCCAACGGTTAACGAATCTGCGGTGACCAATTTACAGAGACAGCTTTGTGTATGTGCGAAAATAACTTTCTCTCTTCTCTTCTCTCTAGTGTTTTGGTGTTCTCTTGCAAAATGACCTCTCTCTCATCCAACCCTAACTCATCTCAGCCACTTCAATTATTCATGGGTTTGGATACTAGCATTTGGACTTTTTCTCCACATAAGAAGGGAGCCCAAAAACCCAACAATATCTCTAATAACAAATATCTTTAATTGAAATTAACATTATCACAATTAAAATTACCTAGAAACGCAAACATGGTAACCTTGACAATCACATCAAATCCAGAGCATGAGTTATGAAGAAGCCGATATACCCTCTTTTTACCTAAACTATAATCATATATGGCAACTATATAATCAATACATAATACATATTCTCTCTTAACAAATCTTCATCTCCATTCATTAGGTATAAATGCAGCCAAGTACAACATCTTTCATGATAGAATTGAAACTAAAATCACATTTCAATTCCAAACAAATTGAAAAAAAATAAGATAATAATTCTAATTCCAAATAAATTAAAAACTGAAATTATATTCCAATTCCAAGTACATACATAAGATTAACAGCTCTATTTTATAACTTCAGTATTCAACCTTTGATTAACAGCAATTTAATCTTGCATCTAATATAACCACTCAATATCATAAACTAATTAACAATAAAATTAACAGTGCTAACAGTTTAAAATCCTTACCGGAAGAAGATTCTATACTTGAAAAAGATTAACAAGATTGCAAAAGATAAATTACACTCTCTTTGATGGTTATTGCTGAGACGCAAAGAGGGAGAGAAGCAAAGAAGACGACATGAACAGGAAGCACAACTCGAACAGACGCGGAGGCGAGAGACGCGCGAGCAACCAAGTTCAGACGGAGGAGAGAGGCCAAACGCGACTACACAATGCGAAGGATCCGAACAAAGTCGCGACGATAGCAGCGAAAATGCAATGGCGGTGAACCAAAGTGAGCTGTGTGATGAACACGAACGCAAACGAGAGAATAAAGAGCGCGGTGGTCGTGCAAATCCAAATCAGCGGCGAGACGACGCCAATGCCAGTGGAGCCTCCATGAATTTGAAGAAAAAGCTCACTAAGATTTAGTTTTCATAAAGGAGGGGCTCTGCTAGAGTTTTATTTTTTTTTTTTTAATGAGTTGGGAAAAAACTGAAAAAAGAGGGTTAGAGTTAAATTAGTAAGGATATTTTAATCTTTTTGTTTTATTATACACTTTCAATTCCATTGAAATTAAAGATGATCAGAGAAAAAATGAAAATGAAATTAGTGATAATTTGATTCGAAGGAATAAAAATTATCTATTTTTAAACTTTAAAATAAATATGAAAATAAGATATTCTCATCTAAACATTCTGGAATACTCTAATATAATATTCCCCCAACCATACTCATCCTTAAAAGAGTTGTGCTTTTGAAGCCGAAGGACTCAGGCGGTTATTTTAACAGGTTAAAAGATAAACTGATAAATTTAAATACCAAAACAAAGAATATCTTAGTAAACAAAAGAAGTTCAAACATAATAATAATAATAATAATAGCTTGACCGAGTAACAATTCTTAATAGACACTACTGACTCAAAATATACTACCAACAAATTCGTTAATAACGACCGAGCGAAACTTAGATTCCACCATAAGTATAAGTATAAAAGAATGGAGAACAAGATTTGTGACAGATATTCTTTGTGGTGATGGTGTCAAAGTATTTGCATATATTATATTTTCTCGCCGTCTAACAAATTAGGTGTATTTTTTCTCTTTGAAGAAAGCCATGACAAGTCTGAGTTACTTGTCAAAACATTTATTATATAACCAACCTAAAAACCTAAAGCAGACTTAAGGATACAGAAATGAACAACTAGGTTCATACATGGAATATTAGTGTCTGCTTCACACGTACCTATATTAACTAGTAATTATATTGGTACAACAATAGATCTATATTAACAATAACACAACCATAACATGCGCCAGGGTGCAGAGGGTAGGCCTTGTTTGCCCAAACACAAACCACCCTAACATCATGTCACGCCTCCTCTTCAACCTATACTTTTATTGTTGTATGCCTTTCCAAACTAAATAAATCGAACAATGGCTTAAGGTGCTTCAGCTACAGACCTTGCTGCTCTTCATCATCACCTTAACATTGGAACCACCAAAGTCAACAACACTATTACTATTAGTTGTAGTAGTAGTCTTCTTCATCTCCTTTGCAGGAGGCCCATCAAAGCCCATTGGGCCTTGGCGCCCTCTCTTGTGGTTGTTGTTAGGCTTCTCCTCTTTCAACCAAACACCAAACAATTTCAAAGTGCTGGGTCCAGCGGCCTCACCAACTTGTTTGTCGTCATCATCAACTAGAGTGTCATCAGATTGCACCGGATCACGGGTGGACCCGCATTTTCCTTGCCTCATGATGCGGTTGATCTGATCAGGACACACCTTAAGGCAGTCCCTCAAGAAAGCCACCAACTCATCGCACTGCTGCTTCGCACGTGCCAGCTCGCAATTTAGCGTCTCGTTGTCCTTCTTCAATTTCTCGTTCTCGCTCGATAAATTCGCGCACTGATGAGGAGGAGGAGTTGTTGTTGTTGTTATTGTTGTTGTTTCCACAGATCCTGGGTTCTTCGAATCAGGTGAAGAGGTGGAGGAAGATCCCATGTCGTCGCCGCCTGAGTTCAACAGAGAGTTTCCGTCGCCACCGGATTTTTCGGTCCCCGATGGCGGCGGCGCAGGGTGCGCCGACTTGCGGCGTTTGATCTCCGAGAGAAGTTCTTTTTGGCCTCGCTTAAAATGTTCGTTGGCAAATTCCCATTTGTCTGGCACAATCTTTCGAAAACCCTACAAATTCCAACCACCCCCAAAAATATTTGTTAGCTGAGCACTGCATTCATGATTTGATTGACTCGGTTTATGTCATTCTGCCGAAATAATTGAATTGATATTTGAAGACTATTTAGGCAAGGAGAGTACTAGGGAAACAATAAAAATTTTGAATAACATGAACAACTACCAATCAAATGAAAATACACTACATCATAATTTAATATTGCTAATCAAAATTACTCTTCTAACCCTATTAATTCACATTGTTTACACATTGTTCAAAAATTTTGTTAGTTACCTATAACTTTTTCTTTAAGCAATAAGATTGAAATGGTGCTAAAAGACAAATTAGAGACCTAGGCAGACGTGGAAAAAAATGTTCCCGTAAAACACAAAGCATATACAAATGTACGTAGTCCTTTTTATACCTATTTTCTTACTACGGAGACAGAATTTGTACCGTACTAGGTTATTTTTTCTTGCTTTCAGAAGAAAACCCATATGGTATCTAAGGGGTTTTTTTTTTTTGGTGACTATCCAAGGGGTTTTTGAATTTATGGGAA
>NC_029789.2:8405342-8412924 GCF_000816755.2 Arachis ipaensis | reverse complement strand
CGAAGCAAAGTGTAAATCGTGGATTATTATTGCCTTGGCTAGTTGGTGTGGTAGGGGAGTGGGGTCCATATCCATTACAATTTCTAGAAGACATCACAACCAATTTTGGCTCCAGCACCTTCTAGATTATAATCGAAAACATATTATCTTGGTTCTGCTAAATAAGAGATTGGAAGGCAAGGAATTTAATGAACATGACTGTTAAGAATGTGTGTAACAACTAATCAAACATGTATGCATGCAAAGAGATGAATATGATGAGAATTTAGAGAAGGGGGGCCGGGGTAACATACATAGGTGTTGAGCTGGCGAACAAAGCTGGAGAAGTTGTTGTGCTTGAAATAATTGGGAAGCAAATCCTTAGCGAAATCGGCATGCTTCCACACCACAAAAGTGTTGCCACTCTCACTCCACGAAATCACGTCGTCCGTTGCACGATCATCCACCAACTCATACGTCTTCGTCAAGAACGGCGCCGGCACCGATCTCTGTGACATCTCTCTCACCTACCTCACAAATAATCTACTCTTAATTATTCCTAATCTCTCTCTAGTAATAGCTAATAGCTAAGAAATAAACAAAAAGAATAATATATTATTGAGAAGAACAACTAAAAAGGAGGAGAGCGGTCAAGAATTCCCAATCCCAGCAATAGAATCCAGAGAGGAAGAAGCGAGAGTGAACTAAGTTTCTGTGACGATCAGAATCCATGGATCTTAACCACAACAGCGGCTTCTTCAAATGTCACAATAAATACCATAACTCCGTTTCCCAACGCCAAAGGGAAAGAAAGAAAAATGAAAATTAAAAGTGTGATATGATATTCTTCCCTTAAATAATGATTCTTGGGCCTTGTACTCTTTTATAACTGCACGGAACCAAACAAAACAATTTCAATTCTAAGTTCCAACCCAACCTGACGTGGGTTCTAGAAATTTTAAGAAGCACTGAAATACAATTAACTTTATAAACAAATATAATATATTCCGTAACCAATATTTTTTTTTCTTAAGTTAAATATTTGAGTTATAATTTGTTGGTAATTAATATTATTTTTAATAATTTATCTCATTTAAATTAATATTTTATTTTTATTAAATTATTTAACCGTTTTTAATTATTATTTTTACGTAATGACCTTTTTTAATATTTGTTTGAGAGAAAGATAGAATTTGAGGGTGGACCAAACTCGAAACTGAAAAAGCCTGAAACCGAATTCATACGTGCACATTTACATAGGCACCATTATTACTAGTTACGACTACTTTACTTTAGTCATTTCTAGGAAGGTCAGAGATAAACATTGGGACAGGGGGAAGCTAGATAATTACAACACGCTTTTCTCGCAAAGAAAGGGCTCTCTTTTTGTGCCTTCTTTCTTCTTCTTCTTCTTTTTATTTATTTTTTTCGCTCTTTCCATGACGAAGCTTCTATTATATTTCACCGTGGAAAAACTTTCCTCTCCTTTTCTTCTTCTTGTTTTATATTTTAACGATTTGAGAGCAGTGTGTTTTTATTTTTTAATCGTGAATGGAAGCGTGGGCTTAGTATTCTTTGCGGTTTACTTTTTTAATAAAATAGTGGAATTAAAGAGTAGAAAATCAACCCATTGCTTCAGTCATTAATTTATTAGTCTAGTCTACTTAAGTAATTATCAAACACAATTTATAACAAATTAGACCTTATTTTATTAAATTAAAAGATACTGTAATAAAGAAAAAAATAAATAGAGAATATAACTATTGAATATAAAAAAAATTATAAAGTATGTTTAGTTTAGGTGAATAAAAATAATAAATTTTATTTTCATTTCTATTTTCACAGCTTTCTAAAAATTGAAACATTTAAATAAAAAGTAAAAATACAAATTCAACGTACCCTTAATTAATTATTCCTTTTCTATTATTATTGTAACAAAATTGGCACAGTATTAACTAAGCAATAAATTGGTTGTGAAAATTAGTAAAATAATATTTATATTCTGTGTATTAATTAATTGAAGATAACGATTAAAAATCTATCGGCGCAAAAAACTTTCCAAAATAGCATGAGATGTCGACACAAACTTCTCTTTTTGAATAGGGGGAGAAGAACCAATGAGTTAGAAGCTTGGGCAAGTGGGTAAGGGGGCCTTTTCTTTGATCTCACCTAACACACTCCATTTCTCAATTGCTTCTAGTCATCGTTATCGCAGCTTACTTGATTATTATTATTTTATTTTATATATTTATATACATACATAGTATTATTAATTCATTATTGTTATGCGCCTTGTCATTTTTCTTCAATTGGTCCCTTTAATTTTTTCATTTCTTTTCCATAGACCTTTCTGGCTCTTATGACCGCCCAACAATAATATTTAAGAATATGTGGACAATAGGAGCGAAATTAAAGAAAGAACAATGCAATGCAATTGCGAAAATGCCCATACATGACTTTTATATGTCTTGTCATTGAAAATTCTTGGATTCTTGTTGTATATATCTCCTATCATTCCCCAAAACCTTATATGTTTTGACAATTAGAGTAAGAAGGTTGAAAAGATATTCACGTAGGGTTCAGTTATTCAATTGTTTTCAGGTGTAACTAGCTAGCTAATAGAACCCACATATGGGTTGTTGCCGGTTCATCAAGCAACTTCACCTTAATTACAACACTCTACAAGAATATACATAATTAATTAAATACCTTTGTAGCTAAGTTATACACTTGCATGTGATTAATACAGCCGCCTTATTAATCAACACCATATAAAGAAAGAAGTTAATTAGTCCGTTCGAAAAAAAATATTATACTTGTTGCAAGATTCAGATCGTTTCACGTTCGTCCACTTCTTTCTTTCTTCTTCTTTACTTGTTTTTGCGCTGCTACCACTTATTTACATTTACGTAATATTTACGTAATATAATCTAAAAATCCAGCAACGACCCCCCAAATTAAAGATGTAAAAGACTATATGACCTAGGCTTAAATATAAAGCAGAGGGAGACAACACAATTTAATTAGTCAGGGATAGTATATGATCCAATAAACAGTAGTTCCAAATACTAAGGTTCTATTGCAATAAAACAAGAACAGAATAATGGAATTAGTTCTTCCCAGGAACAAGATCGCCATGGCAAGCAGGGACGAATTTAGTGGGACGAGCAGTAGCTTTGATTTCCTAAAATTTTTAAAAAACTATATTTATATATGAAATATGTGTTTAAAAAAATAAAAAATATTATATAATTTAATAATTTTTATATGTATTATTTTTTATTATGTAATAAATTTATGTCTTAATTATTTAGCTTATTAATATTTTGAGAAAAAGACAAATAGGTCTTGACCTTTTGTTCCGCGGACATTTTCGTCCCTAACTATTGAAAAATACTTTTAAGTCCCTGACCTTCACAAAATTTGGACGGATCAGTCCCTCCGTCCAAATACTTCCGTCACGGACTGATCTATCCAAATGCCTACGTCAGGGACTTATCCTTCCAAGTTTTGTGAAAGTTAAGGACTTAAAAGTATTAATGGTCAAAGATAAAAATGTCTATAGGACAAAAGGTCGGGATCTATTTGTCCTTTTCTCTTTTATTTACGTATAAAAAGGTCCTGTTTTGTAGCCGGAAAAGAAAAAGGAAAAAGAAAAAAAAAAAAGAAAGAAAGAAAATGGCATGGTGCATTTTGCTTGCAACGGTGCAAGAAGGAAAGAACATTACCAGCCACGTTTACCTTTAATTAGTAGATTATGTGACAATATTTCCAATATTTGTCTACCTCGAAGTCAAAGCCTATATGGGAAAGTAACGTAGACAATATGTGTATTGAATATATGGAAGTCATTGTCATGTTTGGAAATGGAGACTAGATAATTTTGAATCAACTATATTCCTGTAGATTACTACTTCTAGAATTTTCAGAGGCTTATTATAGCGCAGCCAAAATGTTTATTTCATATATTTCAGAATAATTCAAGACCCAATAAGTAACTAACTTATATATCCTAAACCTTAAATTCTAAATACGCACAGTACAAAAAAATGTTGAATAGCGAGTATTAGATTTATCCATGAATTTATTTAACCGTATAAACAATACCAAAAAATATTTATCGGTAAATTTTGCATCAAAAACTACAATTAACACGATATAAATAAGTGGTTGATTATTGTCGAATTTTTTTAACAGTAACTTTAGCGCCATATTATATTTTATGGTGCTAATTTGCCGTCGGATTATTCCGCCAATAAATTCGACGATATGCAATTTTTTTTACACAATTAATATACAATTAATAGTCAAATTAAAATTTTTGTTTACAAAATAATGACACAAATTCTAAATAACAGAAATCAACTAATGATTTTATTAAATATCAAGAATCTGAATATAATAAAAAATCAAAGAAATAAAATACAATGAAATAAAAATAAAATAAATTAAATATCTAAACTCTACGGATTTCGATAATCGTCGTCATCGTTGTCTTCCCACTGTTAAGGTGGCAAACTAGGTGCTGATGTCGGTGCCCCACCAGTAGTGCCGCTGCCTCCAGCGTGCATCTGGTTGTTGTACACTGCCATCTAGTCTCTCAAACACTCTAGACGCTCCAGCTTCTCCGACAGCTCCGACCTAATGGCACCGGTGTCTCCCGCGCGTGCAAGAAGCTCGTTGTGCCTCTGCTCAGACTGCTGAGCTTGTTGGTGAAGCTCTTCTGCATCTCCTCCCTCAAATCGACAACTTTCTCGAGATCGGCAGGACTGGTGGCAGAGGCAGATGAAGTCGCCATTGTGGAGGTGTCGAGGCCGTTGACAAAGAACGACTCCAACCATAGACGCAATTCTTGTAGGGCTCAGAGGCGATCTCGCGCCAAACCCTATCAGGATCAACAATTGAGGCATCAGAGCCAGGGGTTGTCCCCACAAGGCTGAGATTGCTGGGTCGCGGCCTCCAATCTCTGCGTGTAGTCCTCCTGTGTAACACACGTTGTGATTAGGATGATAGTTAATTGACTTTAAACCGAATACATTTCAAATTTAGAATTAATTGAAACTCATATAATAAGTCGTAGACCGCTCATCAGCAAATCTCTTCTTATTGGCCTTCAACGTATGGGTATACCCGAAGGTCTCCGCTAATGTCGCCTCACGATTCAACGATTTAGACTACACATATTGAAACCAACTGATAAAATAAATCAAGTAACAATTAATTCAAGTAATAATTAATAAAGATTAGCAAACTAAATACAAGTATATTCTTCATCTTCATGAAAGTTGCCGACCCATCGGTATAATTCGACGACCTCGGCGAAATCCTGTTAGTTCTGTTTGTCAGACAGTGACGCTTGAACCCCTCATTAGTACTAAAATGGACGTCAAATTCCTTCTTAATATCTGGACAGAGCCAAACCATGAGGTGGTTGCGTCCCTCACGAACGTTCTGCATCATCTGCTGAAGTTGCCTAGCTATCCGGTGGTCGTAGATCTTCCTGATCAAGATATCATGTTTCCTATCTCATATAAATTTCACCTGCACAAAGTAATTCAACAATATTTGATAAAGAAAAAGAGGATAAACAAGAAGATAAAAATTCAAAAATGAATAAAAAGATACATTTAAATTAAAATAGAAAATAAAAGGAATAGAATGAAAGTGATTATAAAGAAAATCATTCTGTTTTTTACCTGATTTCTTGACACAATAAGAAAGGAACTCCTTAGCCTAACTTGTCCTTACAATAGTTTCGGAATTGAATCGAAAGGACTCCTTAACCTTCTACCTAGTTCCTCAATGCAACAAGAGATCGAGGGACTCACTCAACCTCACTTGTCCACACCATAGTTTCATCACAAAACCAAAAGGGAGGATTTCACCCCTATAATCACGAAATTATGACTATTATAATTTATGAGGTATTTATAACCTCTTTTTAGGTTAAAAAAAAGAAAAATCATAGACCCATAACATAAAGTCTAATTTAGTAAATAATTAAATAAAACCAAAATACATCAAACTAAATTGAATATTCTAAAAATATAAACTAATAACCTCTAAATAATACTTTATCGTTTCATATTACGAACATTTGAAGTACGTATTAACACTAGTTAGTCGAAATAAAATACAGTTAATTCAATAACATTGGGTTCTTATCGCCTACTTCTGAAACCACCGCTCTCTGGTCTCAACAGGTATTTTCGTGTAGTTTGACCATGGGTTGTCGTACATGGACGTAATCACATTGGAGATCAACTATGTATATGCATTGTTGTTTGGTGCAAACCTATCAATGAAAAACTTAAGATTAGCAAACACATAAAAACACATAAAACTTAACAAATTCGAAATAGATTGCAGATAAAAGACATTAGAATAGTACTCATGCCTGCATGCCATCAGGTCAAATCCTCATCGTATGACGGTGGTGGTGGAGGGGCATCTGCCTGGAACGCATTAAAGGAATCACCCACCACTGTCTCTGCGTTGGAGTTGGAGGGGGCGTAGCAAAAGGAGATACGTAGTTGGGGTTCAGAACCATGATGAACTACTGGTCCGATGGACCTGCCTGTGACGTCATAGGGGTAGACGGAGTTGTCGGGGTAGAGGGCGATAACTGAAAAGTCCCTGAGGGTATTGGTGAAAACCCTCCCTCTACCTGTCGTCATGTCTGCAAAGAGAATACCAATTAACACTAATCTGTATATATACACCACAAATCCTTTAACATTAAAAATTTTGACATAACATCCCCTAAAATTGGACATATATCCACTTTTACGATTCTCACAAATCCAACCAATCTCAATCCATAACCTCATTCATGCAAAACTCAATTAAATTCACAACATTTCAAGTAGAATATATTAATTTATTTATATTATTGTATACATTTATAAAGGCATCATATATATTGATATTTAAATCTCATTATATGTAACGTTAATCATTATACATTTATTTGAAAATATAGAAAATTAAGTTAAATTTCACTAAGATTTAAAAAATGAGTATTAATGGTTGCCTTAAAATAAATGATTTCTTCAATAACTATAGTATGAATTAGAATAATTCTACAAATAATGCACTTATATTGACATAGTAAATTAGTACAACCTAATACTTTAAATCTAACATATCTTAACAACTTAAATCCTCTAGCTAAAACTAAAACACAAATTAGACATAGAGGTATATAATCGAGCACTTGGTATACAAAAGCATCAAACAACAAGAAATAGCACAACCAAGTATTCCTTCAACATTAATTCATACAAATCAGCATCAATGATACAATAATCAGCAACACTTTACAAAAATTCAACAGAAAATCAATCAATCCAGTCCAAACAAATTCAAATTCAAATTCAAGAAATATAACAACATGTTGAACTATATATAAACTAACAGCAGTTCTAATAAAAAAAATCCTAATCCTAATTTAAATCATCTAACCAACAGAAATAATGATAACCATTTCCATTTACTAACTAGAAATTAACATATAATTAAATCATAAGTTAACTTAAATATAGAAAAAGAATGATCATGAAATCTGAGCTTCGAATAGAAGAAGAACTCAGGACATGGAGAT